>NC_088324.1:1068184-1420240 GCF_910592395.1 Lineus longissimus | reverse complement strand
GGAGACATTAAGTCTAAATATGATAAGTTTAATGGGTTTAACTGAAAGAGACAACGTCCTTAAGGATACTTAACGCAACCGTTAGGGATAACGTGACTTTTGAGCTTTTGAACAGCCGGGCCCTGGACATTATCAGCTGTAGAAACACAATGATTGGGGACTCCGCGATATAATTGCCGGAGTCCCTAAAGAAACCAAAGATGTCGTAATAAGAGTCACATCGAGACGTGCTCCGACTGAGAGCCGTATATCAACGACCATACAGTGCAATAACTGTACATTTGTATTTTTTAAAGGAAGTGACTACTTGGCAAGCCCGGCTTACCAAACAGCGACTTTTTCTTGTCCTGAATGGAGAGCCGAACTCATTAATATTAAAGTAAAGTCTCCAGCTCGCCAAACAGGGTAGATTTTTTACCTGTTTGGCAAGCCCGTCTGGCCGAACAGGTTGGCTTTTTAGTGCTGTTTGGCAAGCGGCTCTCCAAACAGGACAAAAAAAGATGCCTGTTCGGCGAGCGGCTTGCCAAACAGACCCGGCCTTTTTTAAAACGTAGTTGTTAGGTCACGTGTAGGCCTGTATACTTTGCGTGTATACGTGCGCATGATGTATGTAATATAGACCTTATCATTTTGCTGATTATTCTAACTTTCAGAGGGCTGTAGAGTGCCGAGCCATGCAGACAGAAGACATGTCATCAATAACATTCTGTATCACCCGTTCGACCAGTATTTCAATCATAGGGCATCAATCAATATTGCATGTGAGGATGGTTTCGTGCTGAACTCGTCGAAGACCAATCCACCAATTACCACACAGTGTAATTTCGGAATATGGACGCTTCCAGGAGCGTTTCGTGAGCAATGCGTTGAAGGTTTGTAGTGAACATTTTGAAATCATGTTCTCAGGCAACAAAACGTTCATGAAATACAATTCATTTGATCCTCCCGTGTAACGAACCAATTTAACCAATGTGAGGCCTGTAAGTTGCTATTTGGGGGGACTCCGCACATGTTGGTGCTAGTAGACTGAACCAGTAACAAACATTGCTGTTTCGAAACATGTCCTGTGAGTATCGGTGCCGGGGTAATATTATCGTATGTTAGAGCCATTTAAATTCCATCCTTACTCGTTTCAGCCCCCTGTGCATTATCAAAATGGCAGAAAGATGGAGTGGCGGTTACCAACGCTCATGATACAATCAGAATAGACGCCAGAGAATATGTGGCGCATGGGAATGAAATTGATGTTGGTTGCAGAGGGACGCACTACCTGGCTCGACGGAGACATTATTCGGGACGTTATGGTTATTATTTTGGACCGACTGGTACATCAACAATCCGTGTTACCTGTCAAAAAGGGGCATGGGATCCAACAGAAACGGTGATATCATGCAAGCCAAGTACGTGGACTTCAATACACCGCCTCCAATCTACTGAAAACATTTTCCCATAAGCATACGCGAAATACTATATTTTTCTCTCTTGAGAAAAAACCGTCACTGAATGATCATTTTCGTTTTAAAATTATAAATCTATGTCAAGTAAACCTAAGCTCGACCACTTTGGCCCAATTGAGCATAGAACTAGCTTTATCATTATCTCTTATTTGTTTTGACCAATCCTGCAAATATCAAAATGATAATAAATAAGAGAACCCAATTGCATAAGGATTGAATAAACCGTTTGGAAGGAAAATCTAGCGAAACATGTAAACATGTTGTTTTATATAAAGTGTGCAATGTGTATGCTTTGTCGTCACTTGCTAGTGCAGAGGTTAAGTCCTGAGAACTGATGGCGCAGTCACGAGCAAGTGACACTCTTAACGGTTGTCGTTAGAGTTTGCAACTATAATGCCCAAGTCTTAATCACAAAATTAATCGTATTGGATTCCGCGAATTGCAAGAGGAATCGCATCGCTGCCACACTGGTAAGGCAATAACTACAAAAGACTATAGTCAAGTGTACACTTTTCCGGAAAGGAATCTGAAGGTCGTGAAAATAATATACAGTGGTTTTTTTTCAGGAGAATGTCGCTTACCGACAGACTACAACCAAGAGCTGTCGTTCAGTCCCCAATCAGCTTCCATCGCACACGATGCTATAGTTTACGTGTCTTGCCCAAGAAGACAGGTGTTCAACTTGACCATGAACAGAAATTCGTTGACCACCAAGTGCAAGTATGGTAATTGGTCTGACGTGACTGTTTTTGGGAAGAAATGCGAACAAGGTATGGATCTCCATTTTATTATTATGTTTCCAGCTCCTCCCTCTGGGAGCTGGAGTCAGTATTGTTTTCGCTCTGATTTCTCGTCCAATCACGTGACCTCTCCAACACTCGATAATGCACTCTTTTCGTCCACGTTTAAGGCCAATCTTCGGCATGAACATGAAATCTAATAAGCGCAGTACTTAAATCAGATGTTTCTCTCGCCTTGAAAACATTCCTGGGTAAAATCCATTGAGATTAGCCGAGTTAATCTACTCTTTCCGTGCTTAAAATCTCTGCCGCTGAATTCTATAAATAAAAACTATTAACATCGCGGCAGTGTGGTTCCCATTGTGCGCCCTCCCACTTCACACCATGTCAGGAAGTTTTTACGGAGAGGGAGGGCGTGCGGTAAGAAGAATGGCCAAAATGACGTCACGTTTTCCTGACAATGCCTCTTGTCAGACCAGTCAAACATTGGGAAAGCATCTTTAATTCAGACAACGTTAGCACTAGAAAAACGAATATGTTAATTTGCAAAATTAAAAGCAGATTTCACCACTAACCAGTCAAATCGGAATACGACGGCGCAAAATGTTCTCGCTTTCCTCCTGCTAAAAAACCTTGTTCCCGCACTCCTATTTTAATTAATGCCAAGGAATATGATATGATCTGTTTTCACTTGTTTGTAATAAAATGGTATTCATATGATGAGATCAATAGTAGTGTCCGTGTCAGATCCCATCGTTCAACTAGTCTTCTCTCCCCAGATGCCTCACACGGACCTTCAGGTCCCCATACTCAAGACCAACTCTTACGATATCGCCCTCAAAACAACCCTGGAGTCATGAATTCACAGGTGCTCCTGTGAAATCTCAGTTCTAGTATTATAATATATTATTTGACATGTTATAATGTCCTAATTGTTGCATTGATATTAGTTATATCTTTAGTAGCTAAATTAGTATAGCTATGATACCTACGAACAATCTGCTCAAAATAAAGTGCATGTACTGATTTGTAATCTTCGAATACTTGAAAACACGTGTTAAAAGAATATTTTTGTACCATCCACAAATTTTATTATTATCATTATTTTTCCCAACACCACATATAACCCTGGAATGTTTCGTAATTAATCAGATTTATCAGCTACACGCCCACAGAAAAAAATCATGATAGATTTGTCAGCCTCATATTCATAGTAACGTTTAAGAAAGAGTAAACTTCTTACTGCCTAACTTATAACCAGTAATGTTGTCCAAAATATGGCTTTGATGTTATCTTACATGTACATGTATGTGTACATATCCCGTTTGGTTTTCCAGCACCATGTGATAAACTAGACGAAGCTTTCCACAGTTTGGAGTCGGTGACCTATTCACCACCAGTCCTATACATACCTCCGAATGAATATGTTCGCGATGGAACAAATGCCACTTTCTCATGTAAACCGAAGTACGAAGTCTCTGAGAATACATTCGATGGTCGGCGTCGATGTGATAACGGCAATTATAATGGCCTTTCCCATTCTCCAATCTGTAAAGAAAGTAAGTTAACCGAGCCGGCGTATAGGCGTCCCGAGTTCGCATAAATTTCGTTACCCTTTTTTCTCACTCTTGTCGTTGTCCCCTCAAAATGGTAACGGTTGCACACTAATTTTCGTCCAATTTTTTTTCACGGAGGCTCCTGCTTCTCATGTTACTGTCGCCCGGGGAAGACGTCGAGTACATGTAAGCACCGGTAATGCACACACTCTGCTGGAAACCAAATGCCCAGAGGAAGCCAGCGCCGGTGTAATGTTTTTGGTATCTCCTCATATTTCAGTGTTCCCATACAATTAACAAAAAAAATACCAAGCATTTTCATTATGGCCGGTAAACGGGGAACAACGTGTCAACTCGCCCTTTACCGTTCCCAAACAACATAAACGATCAGGGGGACACTCGGGAACAGAAACATTCAAAAATGTTTCATCTTCAGATAATATAAGGGAAACGGTGAGCGTTTCCCACACTTTTAAGGTTGTTGGTTCGACTTATATATATATATCTGTTTATTCCTCCTATATAGAAGATTACAAAAAATTCAAAGCAACATAAAATTATAACAACTAATGTACACTATTTACATACTTCTAGCTGTTGTCAAAAAATATGTAGTCTTCGGCAAGAAAAACATTTTAGATATAATTAGCCTAAACATTCCAGCACTGTGCTGTGATCCGAAGAAGTGCTACATTTTCTTCATAATCAAAAGCGGAAAGTTGTTTCCCGAGCAATGTTTCTGTGAGTTCATCGTCGCACATGTTCCACAGTGCTGTGCTGAGTTCAACTGGGCATTCATTTTCAATTTGTTCCCAAAATTTCTCACGTTGGGAGGAAAAACCTGAACATCCACAGAAAAAATGAAGTTGCGGATCGGTATAACATTGAGTACATCGATTGCACTTTGTTTCTGTGATAGTTTCTGGTAGCGTGTTTAGCTTAGCTAGGAAGGCATAGTTGCTTTTGTGCTTCCGATCAGTTTGAGCGGTTGTCCATATTAAGGACGGATAGTCCAGAGACTTTTCAATGTTCATTTTTCTGAAAAGAAATATCTGAAAATGAACCCAGTGGCTGGGTGAAATGTGACACCGGAAAGTACAGGCTGGGGAATGTCCCTCAGCCTCAAGTATGCCAAGAGAGTAAGTTGGAACTTCGGGGAATAACAAAAAAGGAATGACAAATGCACTTAGTCATTTAATATAAACCCTTTTGAAAATATTAAAGAATCACCCAAATATTTCGTAAAATAACGGAATGACATACATGTATGAAGTGCATCTTGTAAATTATTGAGTTGGGAATTAATAAAACATTACCAAATTATGCCGTGAAATAACGGAATAGTATTATGAAGCGCAACATGTAAATAAGTGAGTTGGGCGGGAGCTGAACGTCAACTAGGGCTGCGTTGATAAAAAAACAATGTTAGCTTTACCGGAGACATTAAGTCTAAATATGATAATTTTAATGGGTTTAACTGAAAGAGACAACGTCCTTAAGGATACTTAACGTAACCGTTAGGGATAACGTGACTTTTGAGCTTTTGAACAGCCGGGCCCTGGACATTATCAGCTGTAGAAACACAATGATTGGGGACTCTGTGATATAATTGCAGGAGTCCCTAAAGAAACCAAAGATGTCGTAATAAGAGTCACATCAAGACGTGCTCCGACTGAGAGCCGTATATCGACGACCATACAGTGCAATGACTGTACATTTATATTTTTTTAAAGGCCGGGTCTATTTGGCAAGCCGCTCGCCGAACAGGCATCTTTTTTTGTCCTGTTTGGAGAGCCGCTTGCCAAACAGCACTAAAAAGCCACCCAGTTCGGCCAGCCGGGCTTGCCAAACAGGTAAAGAATCTACCCTGTTTGGCGAGCTGGAGACTTTACTTTAATATTAATGAGTTCGGCTCTCCATTCAGGACAAGAAAAAGTCGCTGTTTGGTAAGCCGGGCTTGCCAAGTAGTCACTTCCTTTTTTAAAACGTTGTTGTTGGGTCACGTGTAGGCCTGTATACTTTGCGTGTATAAGTGCGCATGATGTATGTAATATAGACCTTATCATTTTGCTGATTATTCTAACTTTCAGAGGGCTGTAGAGTGCCGAGCCATGCAGACAGAAGACATGTCATCAATAACATTCTGTATCACCCGTTCGACCGGTATTTCAATCATAGGGCATCAATCAATATTGCATGTGAGGATGGTTTCGTGCTGAACTCGTCGAAGACCAATCCACCAATTACCACACAGTGTAATTTCGGAATATGGACGTTTCCAGGAGCGTTTCGTGAGCAATGCGTTGAAGGTTTGTAGTGAACATTTTGAAATCATGTTCTCAGGCAACAAAACGTTCATGAAATACAATTCATTTGATCCTCCCGTGTAACGAACCAATTTAACCAATGTGAGGCCTGTAAGTTGCTATTTGGGGGTACTCCGCACATGTTGGTATGCTAGTAGACTGAACCAGTAACAAACATTGCTGTTTCGAAACATGTCCTGTGAGTATCGGTGCCCGGGTAATATTATCGTATGTTAGAGCCATTTAAATTCCATCCTTACTCGTTTCAGCCCCCTGTGCATTATCAAAATGGCAGAAAGATGGAGTGGCGGTTACCAACGCTCATGATACAATCAGAATAGACGCCAGAGAATATGTGGCGCATGGGAGTGAAATTGATGTTGGTTGCAGAGGGACGCACTATCTGGCTCGATGGAGATATTCTGTGGGGCGTTATGCTTATTCTTTTGAAGCGACTGGTACATCAACAATCCGTGTAACCTGTCAAAAAGGGGCATGGGAGCCAACAGAAACGGTGATATCATGCAAGCCAAGTACGTGGACTTCAAAACACCGCCTCCAATCTACTGAAAACATTTTCCCATAAGCATACGCGAAATACTATATTTTTCTCTCTTGAGAAAAAACCGTCACTGAATGATCATTTTCGTTTTAAAATTATAAATCTATTTCAAGTAAACCTAAGCTCGACCACTTTGGCCCAATTGAGCATAGAATTAGCTTTATCATTATCTCTTATTTGTTTTGACCAATCCTGCAAATATCAAAATGATAATAAATAAGAGAACCCAATTGCATAAGGATTGAATAAACCGTTTGGAAGGAAAATCTAGCGAAACATGTAAACATGTTGTTTTATATAAAGTGTGCAATGTGTATGCTTTGTCGTCACTAGCCAGTGCAGAGGTTAAGTCCTGAGAACTGATGGCGCAGTCACGAGCAAGTGACACTCTTAACGGTTGTCGTTAGAGTTTGCAACTATAATGCCCAAGTCTTAATCACAAAATTAATCGTATTGGATTCCGCGAATTGCAAGAGGAATCGCATCGCTGCCACACTGGTAAGGCAATAACTACAAAAGACTATAGTCAAGTGTACACTTTTCCGGAAAGGAATCTGAAGGTCGTGAAAATAATATACAGTGGTTTTTTTTCAGGAGAATGTCGCTTACCGACAGGCTACAACCAAGAGCTGTCGTTCAGTCCCCAATCAGCTTTCATCGCACACGATGCTATAGTTTACGTGTCTTGCCCAAGAAGACAGGTGTTCAGCTCGACCATGAACAGAAATTCGTTGACCACCAAGTGCAAGTATGGTAATTGGTCTGACGTGACTGTTTTTGGGAAGAAATGCGAACAAGGTATGGATCTCCATTTTATTATTATGTTTCCAGCTCCTCCCTCTGGGAGCTGGAGTCAGTATTGTTTTCGCTCTGATTTCTCGTCCAATCACGTGACCTCTCCAACACTCGATAATGCACTCTTTTCGTCCACGTTTAAGGCCAATCTTCGGCATGAACATGAAATCTAATAAGCGCAGTACTTAAATCAGATGTTTCTCTCGCCTTGAAAACATTCCTGGGTAAAATCCATTGAGATTAGCCGAGTTAATCTACTTTTTCCGTGCTTAAAATCTCTGCCGCTGAATTCTATAAATAAAAACTATTAACATCGCGGCAGTGTGGTTCCCATTGTGCGCCCTCCCACTTCACACCATGTCAGGAAGTTTTTACGGAGAGGGAGGGCGTGCGGTAAGAAGAATGGCCAAAATGACGTCACGTTTTCCTGACAATGCCTCTTGTCAGACCAGTCAAACATTGGGAAAGCATCTTTAATTCAGACAACGTTAGCACCAGAAAAACGAATATGTTAATTTGCAAAATTAAAAGCAGATTTCACCACTAACCAGTCAAATCGGAATACGACGGCGCAAAATGTTCTCGCTTTCCTCCTGCTAAAAAACCTTGTTCCCGCACTCCTATTTTAATTAATGCCAAGGAATATGATATGATCTGTTTTCACTTGTTTGTAATAAAATGGTATTCATATGATGAGATCAATAGTAGTGTCCGTGTCAGATCCCATCGTTCAACTAGTCTTCTCTCCCCAGATGCCTCACACGGACCTTCAGGTCCCCATACTCAAGACCAACTCTTACGATATCGCCCTCAAAACAACCCTGGAGTCATGAATTCACAGGTGCTCCTGTGAAATCTCAGTTCTAGTATTATAATATATTATTTGACATGTTATAATGTCCTAATTGTTGCATTGATATTAGTTATATCTTTAGTAGCTAAATTAGTATAGCTATGATACCTACGAACAATCTGCTCAAAATAAAGTGCATGTACTGATTTGTAATCTTCGAATACTTGAAAACACGTGTTAAAAGAATATTTTTGTACCATCCACAAATTTTATTATTATCATTATTTTTCCCAACACCACATATAACCCTGGAATGTTTCGTAATTAATCAGATTTATCAGCTACACGCCCACAGAAAAAAATCATGATAGATTTGTCAGCCTCATATTCATAGTAACGTTTAAGAAAGAGTAAACTTCTTACTGCCTAACTTATAACCAGTAATGTTGTCCAAAATATGGCTTTGATGTTATCTTACATGTACATGTATGTGTACATATCCCGTTTGGTTTTCCAGCACCATGTGATAAACTAGACGAAGCTTTCCACAGTTTGGAGTCGGTGACCTATTCACCACCAGTCCTATACATACCTCCGAATGAATATGTTCGCGATGGAACAAATGCCACTTTCTCATGTAAACCGAAGTACGAAGTCTCTGAGAATACATTCGATGGTCGGCGTCGATGTGATAACGGCAATTATAATGGCCTTTCCCATTCTCCAATCTGTAAAGAAAGTAAGTTAACCGAGCCGGCGTATAGGCGTCCCGAGTTCGCATAAATTTCGTTACCCTTTTTTCTCACTCTTGTCGTTGTCCCCTCAAAATGGTAACGGTTGCACACTAATTTTCGTCCAATTTTTTTTCACGGAGGCTCCTGCTTCTCATGTTACTGTCGCCCGGGGAAGACGTCGAGTACATGTAAGCACCGGTAATGCACACACTCTGCTGGAAACCAAATGCCCAGAGGAAGCCAGCGCCGGTGTAATGTTTTTGGTATCTCCTCATATTTCAGTGTTCCCATACAATTAACAAAAAAAATACCAAGCATTTTCATTATGGCCGGTAAACGGGGAACAACGTGTCAACTCGCCCTTTACCGTTCCCAAACAACATAAACGATCAGGGGGACACTCGGGAACAGAAACATTCAAAAATGTTTCATCTTCAGATAATATAAGGGAAACGGTGAGCGTTTCCCACACTTTTAAGGTTGTTGGTTCGACTTATATATATATATCTGTTTATTCCTCCTATATAGAAGATTACAAAAAATTCAAAGCAACATAAAATTATAACAACTAATGTACACTATTTACATACTTCTAGCTGTTGTCAAAAAATATGTAGTCTTCGGCAAGAAAAACATTTTAGATATAATTAGCCTAAACATTCCAGCACTGTGCTGTGATCCGAAGAAGTGCTACATTTTCTTCATAATCAAAAGCGGAAAGTTGTTTCCCGAGCAATGTTTCTGTGAGTTCATCGTCGCACATGTTCCACAGTGCTGTGCTGAGTTCAACTGGGCATTCATTTTCAATTTGTTCCGAAAAATTTCTCACGTTGGGAGGAAAAACCTGAACATCCACAGAAAAAATGAAGTTGCGGATCGGTATAACATTGAGTACATCGATTGCACTTTGTTTCTGTGATAGTTTCTGGTAGCGTGTTTAGCTTAGCTAGGAAGGCATAGTTGCTTTTGTGCTTCCGATCAGTTTGAGCGGTTGTCCATATTAAGGACGGATAGTCCAGAGACTTTTCAATGTTCATTTTTCTGAAAAGAAATATCTGAAAATGAACCCAGTGGCTGGGTGAAATGTGACACCGGAAAGTACAGGCTGGGGAATGTCCCTCAGCCTCAAGTATGCCAAGAGAGTAAGTTGGAACTTCGGGGAATAACAAAAAAGGAATGACAAATGCACTTAGTCATTTAATATAAACCCTTTTGAAAATATTAAAGAATCACCCAAATATTTCGTAAAATAACGGAATGACATACATGTATGAAGTGCATCTTGTAAATTATTGAGTTGGGAATTAATAAAACATTACCAAATTATGCCGTGAAATAACGGAATAGTATTATGAAGCGCAACATGTAAATAAGTGAGTTGGGCGGGAGCTGAACGTCAACTAGGGCTGCGTTGATAAAAAAACAATGTTAGCTTTACCGGAGACATTAAGTCTAAATATGATAATTTTAATGGGTTTAACTGAAAGAGACAACGTCCTTAAGGATACTTAACGTAACCGTTAGGGATAACGTGACTTTTGAGCTTTTGAACAGCCGGGCCCTGGACATTATCAGCTGTAGAAACACAATGATTGGGGACTCTGTGATATAATTGCAGGAGTCCCTAAAGAAACCAAAGATGTCGTAATAAGAGTCACATCAAGACGTGCTCCGACTGAGAGCCGTATATCGACGACCATACAGTGCAATGACTGTACATTTATATTTTTTTAAAGGCCGGGTCTATTTGGCAAGCCGCTCGCCGAACAGGCATCTTTTTTTGTCCTGTTTGGAGAGCCGCTTGCCAAACAGCACTAAAAAGCCACCCAGTTCGGCCAGCCGGGCTTGCCAAACAGGTAAAGAATCTACCCTGTTTGGCGAGCTGGAGACTTTACTTTAATATTAATGAGTTCGGCTCTCCATTCAGGACAAGAAAAAGTCGCTGTTTGGTAAGCCGGGCTTGCCAAGTAGTCACTTCCTTTTTTAAAACGTTGTTGTTGGGTCACGTGTAGGCCTGTATACTTTGCGTGTATAAGTGCGCATGATGTATGTAATATAGACCTTATCATTTTGCTGATTATTCTAACTTTCAGAGGGCTGTAGAGTGCCGAGCCATGCAGACAGAAGACATGTCATCAATAACATTCTGTATCACCCGTTCGACCGGTATTTCAATCATAGGGCATCAATCAATATTGCATGTGAGGATGGTTTCGTGCTGAACTCGTCGAAGACCAATCCACCAATTACCACACAGTGTAATTTCGGAATATGGACGTTTCCAGGAGCGTTTCGTGAGCAATGCGTTGAAGGTTTGTAGTGAACATTTTGAAATCATGTTCTCAGGCAACAAAACGTTCATGAAATACAATTCATTTGATCCTCCCGTGTAACGAACCAATTTAACCAATGTGAGGCCTGTAAGTTGCTATTTGGGGGTACTCCGCACATGTTGGTATGCTAGTAGACTGAACCAGTAACAAACATTGCTGTTTCGAAACATGTCCTGTGAGTATCGCTGCCCGGGTAATATTATCGTATGTTAGAGCCATTTAAATTCCATCCTTACTCGTTTCAGCCCCCTGTGCATTATCAAAATGGCAGAAAGATGGAGTGGCGGTTACCAACGCTCATGATACAATCAGAATAGACGCCAGAGAATATGTGGCGCATGGGAGTGAAATTGATGTTGGTTGCAGAGGGACGCACTATCTGGCTCGATGGAGATATTCTGTGGGGCGTTATGCTTATTCTTTTGAAGCGACTGGTACATCAACAATCCGTGTAACCTGTCAAAAAGGGGCATGGGAGCCAACAGAAACGGTGATATCATGCAAGCCAAGTACGTGGACTTCAATACACCGCCTCCAATCTACTGAAAACATTTTCCCATAAGCATACGCGAAATACTATATTTTTCTCTCTTGAGAAAAAACCGTCACTGAATGATCATTTTCGTTTTAAAATTATAAATCTATTTCAAGTAAACCTAAGCTCGACCACTTTGGCCCAATTGAGCATAGAACTAGCTTTATCATTATCTCTTATTTGTTTTGACCAATCATGCAAATATCAAAATGATAATAAATAAGAGAACCCAATTGAATAAGGATTGAATAAACCGTTTGGAAGGGAATTCTAGCGAAACATGTAAACATGTTGTTTTATATAAAGTGTGCAATGTGTATTCTTTGTCGTCACTTGCCAGTGCAGAGGTTAAGTCCTCAGAACTTATGGCAAGTCGTTAGAGTTTGCAACTATAATGCCCAGGTCTTAATCACAAAATTAATCGTATTGGACTCCGCGAATTGCAAGAGGAATCGCATCGTTGTCACACCGGTAAGGCAATAACTACAAAAGACTATAGTCAAGTGTACACTTTATTTGGAAAGGAATCTGAAGGTCGTGAAAATAATATACAGTGGTTTTTTTTCAGGAGAATGTCGCTTACCGACAGACTACAACCAAGAGCTGTTGTTCCGTCCCCAATCAGCTTCCATCGCACACGATGCTATAGTTTACGTGTCTTGCCCAAGAAGACAGGTGTTCAGCTCGACCATGAACAGAAATTCGTTGACCACCAAGTGCAAGTATGGTAATTGGTCTGACGTGACTGTTTTTGGGAAGAAATGCGAACAAGGTATGGATATCCATTTTATTACATTATAATATATTATTTGATATGTTATAATGTCCTAATTGTTGCATTGATATTAGTTATATCTTTAGTAGCTAAATTAGTATAGCTATGATACCTACAAACAATCTGCTCAAAATAAAGTGCATGTACTGATTTGTAATCTTCGAATACTTGAAAACACGTGTTAAAAGAATATTTTTGTACCATCCACAAATTTTATTATTATCATTATTTTTCCCAACACCACATATAACCCTGGAATGTTTCGTAATTAATCAGATTTATCAGCTACACGCCCACAGAAAAAAATCATGATAGATTTGTCAGCCTCATATTCATAGTAACGTTTAAGAAAGAGTAAACTTCTTACTGCCTAACTTATAACCAGTAATGTTGTCCAAAATATGGCTTTGATGTTATCTTACATGTACATGTATGTGTACATATCCCGTTTGGTTTTCCAGCACCATGTGATAAACTAGACGAAGCTTTCCACAGTTTGGAGTCGGTGACCTATTCACCACCAGTCCTATACATACCTCCGAATGAATATGTTCGCGATGGAACAAATGCCACTTTCTCATGTAAACCGAAGTACGAAGTCTCTGAGAATACATTCGATGGTCGGCGTCGATGTGATAACGGCAATTATAATGGCCTTTCCCATTCTCCAATCTGTAAAGAAAGTAAGTTAACCGAGCCGGCGTATAGGCGTCCCGAGTTCGCATAAATTTCGTTACCCTTTTTTCTCACTCTTGTCGTTGTCCCCTCAAAATGGTAACGGTTGCACACTAATTTTCGTCCAATTTTTTTTCACGGAGGCTCCTGCTTCTCATGTTACTGTCGCCCGGGGAAGACGTCGAGTACATGTAAGCACCGGTAATGCACACACTCTGCTGGAAACCAAATGCCCAGAGGAAGCCAGCGCCGGTGTAATGTTTTTGGTATCTCCTCATATTTCAGTGTTCCCATACAATTAACAAAAAAAATACCAAGCATTTTCATTATGGCCGGTAAACGGGGAACAACGTGTCAACTCGCCTTTTACCGTTCCCAAACAACATAAACGATCAGGGGGACACTCGGGAACAGAAACATTCAAAAATGTTTCATCTTCAGATAATATAAGGGAAACGGTGAGCGTTTCCCACACTTTTAAGGTTGTTGGTTCGACTTATATATATATATCTGTTTATTCCTCCTATATAGAAGATTACAAAAAATTCAAAGCAACATAAAATTATAACAACTAATGTACACTATTTACATACTTCTAGCTGTTGTCAAAAAATATGTAGTCTTCGGCAAGAAAAACATTTTAGATATAATTAGCCTAAACATTCCAGCACTGTGCTGTGATCCGAAGAAGTGCTACATTTTCTTCATAATCAAAAGCGGAAAGTTGTTTCCCGAGCAATGTTTCTGTGAGTTCATCGTCGCACATGTTCCACAGTGCTGTGCTGAGTTCAACTGGGCATTCATTTTCAATTTGTTCCCAAAATTTCTCACGTTGGGAGGAAAAACCTGAACATCCACAGAAAAAATGAAGTTGCGGATCGGTATAACATTGAGTACATCGATTGCACTTTGTTTCTGTGATAGTTTCTGGTAGCGTGTTTAGCTTAGCTAGGAAGGCATAGTTGCTTTTGTGCTTCCGATCAGTTTGAGCGGTTGTCCATATTAAGGACGGATAGTCCAGAGACTTTTCAATGTTCATTTTTCTGAAAAGAAATATCTGAACATGAACCCAGTGGCTGGGTGAAATGTGACACCGGAAAGTACAGGCTGGGGAATGTCCCTCAGCCTCAAGTATGCCAAGAGAGTAAGTTGGAACTTCGGGGAATAACAAAAAAGGAATGACAAATGCACTTAGTCATTTAATATAAACCCTTTTGAAAATATTAAAGAATCACCCAAATATTTCGTAAAATAACGGAATGACATACATGTATGAAGTGCATCTTGTAAATTATTGAGTTGGGAATTAATAAAACATTACCAAATTATGCCGTGAAATAACGGAATAGTATTATGAAGCGCAACATGTAAATAAGTGAGTTGGGCGGGAGCTGAACGTCAACTAGGGCTGCGTTGATCAAAAAACAATGTTAGCTTTACCGGAGACATTAAGTCTAAATATGATAATTTTAATGGGTTTAACTGAAAGAGACAACGTCCTTAAGGATACTTAACGTAACCGTTAGGGATAACGTGACTTTTGAGCTTTTGAACAGCCGGGCCCTGGACATTATCAGCTGTAGAAACACAATGATTGGGGACTCTGTGATATAATTGCAGGAGTCCCTAAAGAAACCAAAGATGTCGTAATAAGAGTCACATCAAGACGTGCTCCGACTGAGAGCCGTATATCGACGACCATACAGTGCAATGACTGTACATTTATATTTTTTTAAAGGCCGGGTCTATTTGGCAAGCCGCTCGCCGAACAGGCATCTTTTTTTGTCCTGTTTGGAGAGCCGCTTGCCAAACAGCACTAAAAAGCCACCCAGTTCGGCCAGCCGGGCTTGCCAAACAGGTAAAAAATCTACCCTGTTTGGCGAGGTGGAGACTTTACTTTAATATGAATGAGTTCGGCTCTCCATTCAGGACAAGAAAAAGTCGCTGTTTGGTAAGCCGGGCTTGCCAAGTAGTCACTTCCTTTTTTAAAACGTAGTTGTTGGGTCACGTGTAGGCCTGTATACTTTGCGTGTATAAGTGCGCATGATGTATGTTATATAGACCTTATCATTTTGCTGATTATTCTAACTTTCAGAGGGCTGTAGAGTGCCGAGCCATGCAGACAGAAGACATGTCATCAATAACATTCTGTATTACCCGTTCGACCGGTATTTCAATCATAGGGCATCAATCAATATTGCATGTGAGGATGGTTTCGTGCTGAACTCGTCGAAGACCAATCCAACAATTACCACACAGTGTAATTTCGGAATATGGACGTTTCCAGGAGCGTTTCGTGAGCAATGCGTTGAAGGTTTGTAGTGAACATTTTGAAATCATGTTCTCAGGCAACAAAACGTTCATGAAATACAATTCATTTGATCCTCCCGTGTAACGAACCAATTTAACCAATGTGAGGCCTGTAAGTTGCTATTTGGGGGGACTCCGCACATGTTGGTATGCTAGTAGACTGAACCAGTAACAAACATTGCTGTTTCGAAACATGTCCTGTGAGTATCGGTGCCGGGGTAATATTATCGTATGTTAGAGCCATTTAAATTCCATCCTTACTCGTTTCAGCCCCCTGTGCATTATCAAAATGGCAGAAAGATGGAGTGGCGGTTACCAACGCTCATGATACAATCAGAATAGACGCCAGAGAATATGTGGCGCATGGGAATGAAATTGATGTTGGTTGCAGAGGGACGCACTACCTGGCTCGACGGAGACATTATTCGGGACGTTATGGTTATTATTTTGGAGCGACTGGTACATCAACAATCCGTGTTACCTGTCAAAAAGGGGCATGGGATCCAACAGAAATGGTGATATCATGCAAGCCAAGTACGTGGACTTCAATACACCGCCTCCAATCTACTGAAAACATTTTCCCATAAGCATACGCGAAATACTATATTTTTCTCTCTTGAGAAAAAACCGTCACTGAATGATCATTTTCGTTTTAAGATTATAAATCTATGTCAAGTAAACCTAAGCTCGACCACTTTGGCCCAATTGAGCATAGAACTAGCTTTATCATTATCTCTTATTTGTTTTGACCAATCCTGCAAATATCAAAATGATAATAAATAAGAGAACCCAATTGCATAAGGATTGAATAAACCGTTTGGAAGGAAAATCTAGCGAAACATGTAAACATGTTGTTTTATATAAAGTGTGCAATGTGTATGCTTTGTCGTCACTAGCCAGTGCAGAGGTTAAGTGTCAGTCCATGATACCACCATGCAGAGGGTGGCAAGGTGGCGGTCAACCGTTTTTAACGAGATTAGGTATGCAAGATCCTTCCACTAAGCCATCATTACACAGCAATTGATGACTCTCAAAAATCACTAGCAACCGAGTTAGGGGCAGGCCTAGTTAGGGGGCTTATTTTAGCTTTTTTCCCCCTATTTTTTGTGTATTTTTTTGTCAATGTTGGGCACTCCTGCAGAGACTAAAAAAAATAGCTGGATTTTCCCCCTTTGTATGATGGAAGTATTTGATGAGATCTTCCATTCTGCAACAGGTCATTGAGTAACACTTCATACTTTGGTCGTGCTAGGCCTAGTAATTATGCATACCTAGGGGCAGTGCTTAGGAAGAGCTCTCTATCGACGCTCATATCTCCACCACTGCAGGTCTTTGAATGCTGTGGCTTGCACATGATAAAGCAGAAGTGCTCATTTCACATACTAGTAACACCTTCCATTGCTAAGGAGCCAATTGACCAAAGGTGCAGTTCCTACTGTAATTACTGTTTGATGAGGACAACCCTGCAGTTGGCTGCACCGTCAAGAGTACTGCTTTTGGAAGTTTTTAGCTCCTTGGTTGGCGGTGAAATGTTCTCCTGGAGTTGCTATAGCATTGGCTAAATTGTACATATACATGTACTGGAATGGGGAAGTTTTTCATGAACTGAGTTACGGTACTGTCCAGTCCCTTAGGGGAGATCACAACTTTCCACATGCTACACTTGTACCTGTCTGCAGAGGACAGTGCTGCCACCTAAGAAGCAGGGACACTTTTTTTTTACAAATGGGTGATTTATTTACAAGCTAATATAATGATACATAGCAAACAGGCTATTTTGCAGACAATAGCCAAACCACTACTAACCACTACTAGGGAGGGACCAATACTAGTAACACCTCATTTACGGTACTACATGTCAGGCCCAAGTGCAGGATAGTATCAGGAGAGAGTCGCACTTTCCAGTAGCAGGCTTGGTTGTTCAAAACTGACATTAGCGCTACTAAGTATACTGACATTAAAAATCTATCTTGGCATTTACAATTGTTTACTGAAAGCCAAAGTTCAAATTTATCCCAAGATATCGCTATAAAATCATTTTTTAACCAAGCCCCGCATTTTACCTGATAAACCATCCGCTAGATATACTAGAACATCAAATCTGGATGTCCTTCATATTGCAGGTTATGTTAGTCAAGGGAGACAAAAACACAGCATGTAACAGTTTTAGGAAATTCACCATGTATTTTTTTTAGAAAAAGAGAGATGTATTGTAGAATGCGAACAATGCATTTGCAATCAATGGCGTGGAAAATCTCAGGTCAAGCCTGATGAATGTACATCCAATAAAGTCGTACCCTTTCATTCTAAATCAAGAATTCTTGATGTGTAGCTGACAACTTTCACTGGGTAATTCTGCCCAGTCATGACTCAAAGACCAACATTTCAGAAAATCTGTCTCTACCCTCTTATCATTTCTCTCTCCCAGCTCAAGAGTGCTTGACCAGCAGTCCTTATGATACTGTTGCAACAACATCACCCATCAAATTTGCCCTTCTGTCCCGTCTGCTGGGTTTTCTAAGGCGTCGGCTGGTTGAACAGAGGAAGAGGCAACAGCGGACTGAAAAAAGATATTGATGGAGAATCAGGTTTGGCTTAGAATCCCTCATTGCCAAGGAGATGGGAGCCAGAATGGCATCAAGGTTTTCAGCTTAGTCCCTCCTCTCTCATCAGTGACCTTCTTACATGTAAGTCAGTCGCTGCAGGCAGAATTAACCAATATTCACTTTGGCTTGCCCCGAATCTTCTCCCCTTTTTTTTCATTCAACTCACCTCTGTATCCATGGGTGCTGGTTCTACTTCTGGTTCTACATTTGCCACAGATACTCGATGTTTAGCCTCACATCCTTTACACAGAGCTGAAAAGGCACCAGATTATGGGGGTAATGATAATATGATGTGCAATATAATAGTGTGAGGACATGATGATGATGATCGACTTGTTTTGATAATGCGACCGGCCATGCTGATTTTGTACGGCAGTGAAGCATCACCTCCAGTGGCACTGGCAGGGAATCATAACTGGGACTTCCTGATCATCAAGCCAAGGCTCCAATTAACTTTCTAGGAAGAACACAAGTGAAGTGGTAAATCGTTATCACTCAGTTGGTTTTGCACCAAAGTTAGGTTTAGTCAGAGTGGGTATCATTACAGGCCTACTGCTTCTTTTCTACTTCAGTGATTTTGAGACTGATCCCTTACCTGAGCCAACTGGGACAAAAACTCCCCACTTGATGTATATTTCCCGAGACATCACTCGATGAACTGAACCACCATCTTTTCTGGGCTTCCGACTTGTTTTAGAGGGTTGATGAAGTGGGTGCTGGCATCTCCTTTGCTGATTCCATGATAAACTCAACTTGTATCGGTGGTTCGGGCATATTGTGGTGTCCAGAACTGGAGAACTCATATCAAACACGCCAGCACGAAGTGCTATGAGCTCCCATTCACTTTTGACTTGACTGGCTTTCCTGGAGGACATCCAACGCATCAAATGGGAGTGCACGTCCTTCTTACATTGTTTCAAGGGGATCACACTCTTGTCATTGGGGTATGAAGCGTAAGTACCACACTCGATATCCTTGGATATGACAGCAAATCCACATTTCAACTGTGATTTTTCAGGTTCCATTTTCAATAGACTATCACACAATGTACACGTGCAAGTACACAATGCATTGTAACTGTAACTGTTGTTGTTGTTGTCGTTGCTGGTGTTCGTTTCCGCCTAGACCGCTAAGCCTCCACAGGGGTAATAAAGGCCTCTAGGTTGTTTGAGGGAGTGTGTGGGAGGGGCAAGGGAGAGGGGGGGTTCACTAACATCTAAAAATGTAATTTTATTTGGAAAGCATGTGTAGTTCGTCAGTTATCTGAGGGAATGGGCAAAAAATGGGCACCAGTGAGAAGGGCGCGACTCGACCCCCTCACCGGAAAACCGTAAGGGCGGCCGGATTTTTTTCTTTTGCAAATTAAAAAACAGCATTCTGACTTCCTTACCTGGAAGTGGCATCACCTAAAAAACTGCAGTGTTGGAGCTAAAGGAGAGTTAAAATTGCCTTTTTACTGAAATTTGAGATTGCATTGTTTTTGGGACGTACTGTACCTGTCATTAAAATGTACCTGGGGCAAAACAAAAGGCATGAAAAGGTAGCTCAGATCATGTACTTTCAATTTCAATAGGCGGTGTTTAGTGATAATTCTGTTTGATGCACGAAAATTGACAAAAGACTTGGCCTATTTTGAGGGATAATGCATGTTTTTTTAAAAGGAAAATGAGTAGGAAATGGTTAACAGCCGTACCCCAAAACTGTGGGGTTATTTTCGATCCACCAGCCTTCATAGTACCCTAGGACAGGTCTGTGGTAGAAATTACAACTAGATCTGTTGACCCCCCACCTTGCCACCATTTGCATGATCCTGCATGGTGGTATCATGGACTGACACTTAAGATTTGCGAAATTCACAAAATGCTTTCGAAACATTCAAAGTGAAGACTTGAAGGGAGGGTATGTTTGTTCTCCCCACAGAATTAGTGTTTCAGAAGCCTGCAGCGGGTTTTCTGATGATTTTTTGGAAGAAGAATGTTGTGGAATCAGAAACAGCTTTGAGAGCTGCCAGAATATCAGCGGCTGCCTGGATGCCACCCAACTAATTCTGGATGCCGTCATTGGACGTCCTGCATGCTTGTTGATAATCTATAGACCTGCCCATACAAAGAACTATACACCTATTCTAAAATACCTTGGTACCGTAAAGTCAACTTTTAAATGGAAAATGCATAAGCCTCGTTCTGAGAGCGGAGTGTTTTGGACACGCAACCAAGATGCTCTACCAAAGTTCCCTCGGGTTGCACTAAAATGTGGAAACCATGCACACGTCACGTCAATGGAATTTCAGCTCACTTCAGAAGTTTGAGGCTCTCAAAACACTGCTTCAAACACAAATCAGTCAAGGAAGCATCAACCACCCTAAGTTTTTTAATGAGCACTACACATATTTGCCGAGAAAAACGCTCCAAATAGCCCATTTGCGCAGATTTTAGCATCACTTGAGCGAGCCGATGCGGACTTCCTATGCGCGCTGTACAAAATGTACATGTCTCATTTTCTGTAACGTTGCCGTAACATAATGTAAACAATGGCGCTACCGGCGCTCCGGCCGGGCCGGCGATGGATGGAATTTGCCAAATTCGCACATATTCAAGTTATTTTCGTGGCCTATCTTTTTAAGTTTGAGGTATTTTAGAATAGAAATTGAACCCTCGGCTTCGGACCTTGGTTGAGTTACCAAGACACTCTCGGGTGGAGCTAAAATTTCGTCCAAACCCTCGCCTGTCGGCTCGGGTTTGGACTGTATTTTAGCTCCACCCGAGAGTGTCTTGGTAACTCAACCAAGGTCCTCCGCCTCGGGTTCAATTCCTTAAATTAAATAAAACTTGAAAACTTTATGTCCTCTTACCTTTTTAAAGTAATTTCAAACTGTGAGCTTCATCTTGCCTGACATTTATCACTCTCAAATAAAAAATGTTTGGTGATACTTCGTACTTAACCATTGGAAATCCCAGCATTTCTCTTTGATAATATTTCAAGTGGTGATATCCTAAGTGAAATATGTGTCGTGACAGGATGTCTTTCAGGGCATGACAAGAACTCTAAGAGCCAGAATCATGACATTTCACTGTGGATACTTCTGATAAGACTTCATGACATTATAACGACTAGCATATACCCATGGAGCGGGCAAAGTTGAAATGTAATATACATTAGTTAAATGGGCACGATGATTGAGCTACATTAAATTTCTAACGTTGCTGAAGTTTTATTAAAGGTTAAACACGAAATTAACTGCATTTAGGGACTTATTGCTGCTATCTACATGCAACCCCCAATTGATTGATTGGAGTACGCTATTTTGCACAATGCATTGAGACCAGTGACAGCAGGTCCTGTTCCAAATAAGGCCCTCACATATTAGGCATATCACCTACCCACTCCCGTACCCAATGCCACTGTCGGACCAAAGCCAGGCGCATGGAGAGATGCAGAACGCAATTCAAACTGACAACATCAATCATTAAAGAATAAATCAAAGAGCAAGCGCTGGCCACTGTACACATTTTGTCCATCCTGGCATAACTGTTTATTGATACCCTGACTGCATGTTCCGGTAGGCCAATCTGCAGAATTTGCCTTATCACTCAGGTCAGTGTTTCTCGAATAGAACTTAAATAGAACAGGCTAATCATTAATCTCCCTTGGTTTTGTAGGTCTTGGGTCTTGGGTCTTGGTTTTGTAGACACCCACACGGGTGTCTACAAAACCAAGACCTACAAAACCAAGACCCCCCACCTACAAAACCAAGATCTACAAAACCAAGACCCATCAACAAACCTACTCCAAACTAGTACCTAGTACCATAGTACCTGCCCAAGAAGTAATTACATTGTTCTTTTTTTTCATTCACCCTAACCCTTTAGAAAGCTAGGCTATATTATCACGAATACCCTCGAGAGGACTATTTAAGGTATTTTAGCTTTTGTATTATATCCTTACCCCGAGATCCTTATTTTCTTGGAAAAGCTTAACCAGTGTTAAATGTTCTGAACAGAATCTGAGTACAAAGCATCAAAGAGCTTGTTTATATAGGAGCTTCTGTTTTATTGATAAATTGCAACTTCCTGCTGAAAAAAGGAGAGATGTAGATGGGGTCTTGGTTTTGTAGGTCTTGGTTTTGTAGATGGGGGGTCTTGGTTTTGTAGGTCTTGGTTTTGTACACTCCAAAAATTAAATAGTAAATCATTTACCATTTGAAGTTGTTAACGATACGTTTACCAATAAGTAGTTAACATAACTATTTTCATAGTTAGAGTAACTACTTGAAATCCAAACAGCATGAATACTTTTTTACCATTTCAAGTAGTAAAATCAGCCGACCAATCAGAATCACTGATTTTGTGAATTAACCACTTGAAGTAGTAAGCTTCGACCAATCAGAATGCGCCCCCAGACAGCAGACGTCCAGCGTCGATCGCCGCCATTTTTAACCCGCTTCAAAAGCCAAACTTCGTTTTCGCTGATCTTTGAAATGGACGTCGAGGAAACGTTGGCCTCATGGGGGATGGGAGAACTGGTTAAAGTGTTCAAGGGTAAGATATAGCTTTTGTAGATATTCTTTTTTTCATGTTTCCGACAGCACAAAAGACATTTTTTTTGACAATTTTGTAAAGGCCTAAGGCAAAAAAGAAAACGCGCACCATTCGAAACCTGTTTTTAGTTCTCTTTTTTCTTCAGTTCTCACGACGCATGCACAAAACATTTTTATCACCAGTTCGATAGGCCTGTAGGCTACTCTATTAATGAAGAATGCACTAAACTGGAAAAAGAAGAAGTTTGTAGGCGATGTGATAAGTAAAAGACAACTTAAAAAGGCCCGCGAAAGTGCGCGCCCGTCAGCGCTCTTGTGATAATACGATGCGCGCCATGAAGCAAAGTGTCGCACTCTCGATTTAAGAACAGTTTCAAACAGTTTTATTCGATTTTAGTGCTAAATTTTATATGAACATTATTGAAAATTTGTTCCGAAGTATTAGTAGAGCATTCGCGCATTACATGCATTTAATGAGATACTCGTTAGTTTGAATATTCCCGCCGAAAAAGTTGACGCAAGTGTGAAGTATTTCCGAGAGGGTGCACTCGGATCGAGCTCAAAATCGATGGCGGAAGTCGCCGGGACTGTTGACGTTTTATACTGATCTAAAATGCGATCGATTTCGACCCCATTCTGCCAAATGTTCCTTTTCCAAATACTTGCGAGCAGAAATTGTTGTCTCATTATAGCAGAGTGTCAAATTCACGCATATTGCGTGAAATGTCTTGCTGAAAAATGCTTCGGACACAGACGCTTCATTCAGAACAGATGATGATTCATTCATTCATGATTTGCATGCACTGACCCACCACCTACAGTGTATAGGCTACATGTACATATGTACATGTAGGGCCTAGCATGCTAGGCCCTACATGCAATGTACATTATAGCCCTGTTAGTGGTGAAGCCTGGCCACCATAGGCCTAAAGGCTTTGAAATGTCCACACTGAATTCAGTCGAAATCCACTGCCGAGACCAGAAGGCCTACTGGTCTGACTGGTCACTCGTCGTGAGACTGTTCATTCAATCTGGACGTTTTGATCTGGCATTCTGGATGGGTCAGTGTCTGAATTGTCTGCAGTCTTATTGATAGTTGTAAGTTTTGCAGTGCAGTTTGCCTGAGACATATGATCATCCAGGACCACCAGGTCCAGTCAGTGTTCAGTAGTGTAGCTTATTTAATTTTATGTATTTGGAAAGAGAAGTTCGTTCTGTGGATGCTTTCTTGGATCCTTCCTGTCCTCTACTAAATGTCTTTATGATTATCTACCAACTCTGTATTTTTAACTGGTTATTATCGAATGAAATGGCCGGGTCGAAATTGAGTACTCTTGTAGATTACAGTGAATAACAGTACCTGGTACATTATCGAATTGATATATCGGATCTCAGTAGGGTCTCCCCATGATCCTTTCCTTTTGCAACACAATGCTTGCCTGCATTAACAAGAGTGGTAAGTCTAGATAGATGGAAATTCTATAATGCTTAGGGTTAGGGTTAATTCTATAATTTTGACGAAAGTAGGGAGGGGTCATAATTGGTAGTATTGATAGTATTGAAAAGTCTCACAACAGGATGTACCAAGATTAATGGCTAGCGATAGTGCGCAGCAGTGGTTGTTGAATGATTGTGGTTGATAAATCTTTTTGTTCCAAAATTTGTTTTATTGATTCTAAATTGGCTGCTAGTGCTACAATAAAATTTGCACAGGATGTTGAAAATACTCCAAAAACTGCAAACCATTCCATTACATGTAGGCCGCTGAGAAGGGGTGGTGCTTTTGGACTACAACGTTTTTTTTGTCCATTTTGTGGGAGGTGATGGTGACCTAGGTTTTTATTCTTTTTTTTGTAGAATTGAATCCTGATCAAACCAAGAATTACTCTATGGAAGCATGTCAGTATTGACTGGCTGGCCTGTTGTCATTAATTACTAGTACTTAGTATACGTGTTGTGTACCCTAGCTTAAAGAGGATAACGCCGTACAATAAGTCTTGATCTCTTTGAGAATTAGTTGTAGGACGCTATCTCCTGTAAGAACTACAACCCAATGATGGGATCTGTGACCCTGGCAATATGTAGCAAATGCACTTTCAAAAGGCTCTTTGGACATTAGTTCTATCACTTATTGTTCTCACACTGTCCAAAATACTGGTTATTTTGGACCCCTCATAATGAGGAAATCCGGGCCTCCTTGCTGCCGATCTCAAGTAGACGAACAGGTGTCGGCTTGAGAGAAACAGTAGCAGTTACAGCCCGGATTTCCTCATTATGACCCTAACTAGCCCATCCGCCAAAAAGGGAGCCACAAGTACATAATAGTTAATGTGGATGGATAAAGTAGTAAGGATCACTATCAAAATGGTTAAAATTGAAACTATAAAATGGTTAAAAATCAACTACTTATGGTAGTTATTTTATTAACTATTTTGAAATAGTTAAACTAACCACTTATCAGTCGGTGCAATACTAAGCCCCAAAGTAGTTACCATTTAACTATTAATAGTTAGTTTTCACCATTTAATTTTTGGAGTGTAGGTGGGGGTCTTGGTTTTGTAGGTCTTGGTTTTGTAGATTGGGGTCTTGGTTTTGTAGGTCTTGGGTCTTGGGTCTTGGTTTTGTAGACACCCGTGCTGGAAGCTAATACTGATGTGGCAGGGAGAATATGCGTGAAGTTTGTGTATGCTTTTGAGAATGAGCGGAGCTCTCCAGTCGACGTGCTCTCTGAAAAGTTGTTATTTATTCTAAAACCACGAAGATATTCGACGTATGACACCCTCAGTGACACTCTTACGTATGATCCAGACCTACGAAGTCAAAGGTTGCAAGAATTCGACGCATTTCCAAGGCCCAATTTTGAAACAAAAATTACCTCCTAAATAGCGGCCACAACGCGCATTATAGTATAGATGTACTTGGTCACAGAGGTCATTTTCATTCAAAAATGCCATGAGTTGAAAAGAAATTGGCACTGGGATCAGGCTGTTTGTGTTTATACATATGTGGCCCATCACGTCAATACCAGGCGCATATCGCTCTGAGTTTGGCAGGTTGAGACGGAGTTCATTTCTCTGTTGTCTACCTGTCGTAAAATCTGAGCACATCAATTTCTTCCTGGTGTCATTTAGGCTCATCTTCTGTGAGACCTGCACCAGGTTTTGCTGTGATGGGTCACATACAGTAGAACTTCCCATAGCGGACACCTCTCCATTAAGGACACCCTCTATATCAAAGTCACTAGTTTTGGTCCCAAATTGGGTGTTTCCATTCAATTTGAGCTCTCTAATCAGGACACCTCTTTATTAGGGACAGAACTTGTCAGTCCCTAGGTTGTCCTTAATAGAGAGGTTATACTGCATATCCTATTGACTACCAACCAACACAAGTTCTGAATTGTTTTTCCAGTTCTGATATAACATCACGTCGCTCCCCGATCATCAGATACCTCCAGCAGAGAGGTAACATCACCATCTATGAATACCTTCTATATCAACTAACACAAGCGTTTAACATGGTTTTTCCAGTTCTGATATAACATCAAGTCGCTCCCTGATCATCAGATACCTCCAGCAGGGAGGTAACATCACCATCTATGAATACCTTCTATATCAACTAACACAAGCCTTTAACATGGTTTTTCCAGTTCTGATATAACATCAAGTCGCTCCCTGATCATCAGATACCTCCAGCAGAGAGGTAACATCACCATCTATGAATACCTTCTATATCAACTAACACAAGCCTTTAACATGGTTTTTCCAGTTCTGATATAACATCAAGTCGCTCCCTGATCATCAGATACCTCCAGCAGAGAGGTAACACCACCATCTTTGAATACCGCATGAGTGAGAAGCCGACCGTGATCCACCTGGCTGAGTATGCGGTCAGTTTGGAGGAGAATTGGCATGGAAGAAGTTACTTGCCTTGAATCGGCATGGGAACATCTTCAAATAAAGCAGCTATCTCCATGGCAACCTTAGCAAGTCCAACACTACTCAGATTTGTTATTATACCAACAACCACACCACTAGGGGGCACTGTTTGACTGCCTTCACCCTCACGTGGAAGGATAACCAAGGCACTGGAAGCACCAACAGCTCCACCTGTATGTGAGATATAGAAACGCTGCTCCTGACAACAACCATTCGTCTTCTTCTCAGGAACAACAGCCCAGCCTAAAGCAAAGTGACCATTCTTATCCCATGAGCACTTGGCCTTCTCATTCACGTCCCAAGTCTTTACTATAGTCTGCCGACTTAAATATCCTGGAAGGCCTTTTGCTTTGATTATGTCTTTTTCATGATTTACAACCAACTCCTCTGATTTATTAGACATATGAATTCCGGTAGACCGCTCAGAAAAAAAGTTGTTTGGATGCCATTGGTAACTGTATAAAATAACATTGCCAAACTTTAACAAGTCTCCAACAGTTGAAAGTAATCCACCTCCAGCCCACTTGTAAGAGTTGTCCACGTATGGTGTATTCATTATTTTACCTTTATTGTTCCTTTCATAAAACCTGAAAAAAGACAATCAGTTCATTATTGAAAACGTTTAATGTAGGCTTTATTCGCGAGCTTTTGGAGATAAAAGTGAAAGGAGACAATCTTGGTAATGATTGCGTGCAGCACTTGCATACATATCATGTATACCATGATGAGCTTCTGCATCAACACGGTAAGTGCTTGAATACTGGGTCATGTGGGCAAACGAATTGAATTCTGAGCCTCAATCAGGGGTCAGTAAGGGTTTAAAACAATGTAGAGGGTATAACTAGAAGAGGGAGCATAAAGAAATTTACAGAGGAACTTCTGTGAATTCATTCTCCTTCAACTTTAACCCTTCATAGACATTATTTACCACCATCCTGAGCCTTGATGCAGTGGGCTGTGATGTGACCTTATACCAGAAGAAACTACAGTGAAGCCTGGTAAAGATTTTCTTCCGAAAATAGATGTAGACTGGCACCCCCAAAGGGGGAGGGGCAAGGTACGAACGACCCCCTTTTGGAAAGAAGTCATTGAAATTTGGAGAAGAACAACTTGCCTTGATCTTCCATAAATCAGCGGCTCGTTTTCATCTAGATACGTCCTCGTCATGCCAAGCTCTTTGAATAAACTACGCAGCATGTCCGGGAATTCCTTCTTAGTGGCGCCCTCTAACACAGCACTAACAAGCGTCCAAGCATGAGTTGAGTAGAGGAACTCAGTGCCTGGAAATAAAAAGACAGTCCAGCTCATATTCATATGAACACGTCAAGCAAAACATGTGTCTCCAATGAAATGGTCCAGGGACCATGTGCTCACCTGTTGTCCAAGGACACAAAGGAGAGAGATGTACCCATGGACAACATCATCTTTGATGTGTGGGTTCAGGGGTACATTTGTAACAAGATCTGTAGCGAATACAAAACGTGCCATTATTGCCGAACGTTGATCCTGACGGTACACTTTGACCTCTGTGACCTTGAAAATACTATCAAGTCAAGCATCCATATTATATAACACTTTAAATATTTCAGCCAGCTTTGACCATTATCAGAGGAGTTATGACACTTTTTGTGTTTTCGCATAACGCCCCTGGTAGCCAAATGAGGACTGGTATTGGGCGGCAATTTGGCACATAATTTCCCCCTACCTTAGGATTCATTTGTACAAAGTTTGGGGTCTGTAGCTAAAGCGGTAACACAACGTGCCACTATTGTCGAATGGTGGTGCCGACAACACAATTTGACCTCTGTGACCTTGAAAAATAGGTCGAATCAAAAATCTGTATGCCTTAAAAATGTCAGCGAGCTGTGACCATTATTACGGGAGACATAACACTTCTTGTGTTTTTTTCAAAAGACCCCTGTTGGCCAAACTGGAAATCATTAGGGGCTACGATTTGGTGTCCAAGTAGCGGTCACCCAGGGGTATGTGTGTACTAAGTTTAACTTCCGTAGCTTAAGGGGTTTAGAAACATGCCCCCATGTCTAAAGCCGGATGACGCGCTTTGACAAAGGGTCACAGGTGAGCCAAAACACACTGTACAGTCTCACTCATATTGATATCACCACCTCCATCATACAATATCTCCCTGCCAAAACACACTGTACAGTCTCACTCATATAGATATCAACACCTCCATCATACAATATCTCCCTGCCAAAACACACTGTACAGTCTCACTCATATTGATATCAACACCTCCATCATACAATATCTCCCTGCCAAAACACACTGTACAGTCTCGCTCATATTGATATCAACACCTCCATCATACAATATCTCCCTGCCAAAACACACTGTACAGTCTCACTCATATTGATATCAACACCTCCATCATACAATATCTCCCTGCCAAAACACACTGTACAGTCTCACTCATATTGACATCAACACCTCCATCATACAATATCTCCCTGCCAAAACACACTGTACAGTCTCACTCATATTGACATCAACACCTCCATCATACAATATCTCCCTGCCAAAACACACTGTACAGTCTCACTCATATTGATATCAACACCTCCATCACACAATATCTCCCTGCCAAAACACACTGTACAGTCTCGCTCATATTGATATCAACACCTCCATCATACAATATCTCCCTGCCAAAACACACTGTACAGTCTCACTCATATTGATATCAACACCTCCATCACACAATATCTCCCTGCCAAAACACACTGTACAGTCTCGCTCATATTGATATCAACACCTCCATCATACAATATCTCCCTGCCAAAACACACTGTACAGTCTCACTCATATTGATATCAACACCTCCATCATACAATATCTCCCTGCCAAAACACACTGTACAGTCTCACTCATATTGATATCAACACCTCCATCATACAATATCTCCCTGCCAAAACACACTGTACAGTCTCACTCATATTGACATCAACACCTCCATCATACAATATCTCCCTGCCAAAACACACTGCACAGTCTCACTCATATTGATATCAACACCTCCATCATACAATATCTCCCTGCCAAAACACACTCTCCCTGCCAAAACACACTGTACAGTCTCACTCATATTGACATCAACACCTCCATCATACAATATCTCCCTGCCAAAACACACTGTACAGTCTCACTCATATTGACATCAACACCTCCATCATACAATATCTCCCTGCCAAAACACACTGTACAGTCTCGCTCATATCAACAACACTGAAATTCTGAGACTCTAGGTTCAGCAAAAAGAGGGGACTAAGGTATCTCCATTGAAATACAGGGTGGATTGAGAGGTGACATTCGTTTGGAAGGTCCTATCTCAAACCTGCTTAAACCTAGGCCGTTTTCAAGACAAAAATGGTGTGGAGTCATCTGTTGGTGCAAGGGTGATATGAAGACATCAATGGAAAGGGCCTTGCTCCTTCTTTATCATACATCCAATGAAATATTCATGGCATCATTAATTATCACATAAAAGCTCATTGTTTCAGGATTACCTTTTTATTGATCCACCCTCTATAACTCAAATTGATTATCTTTTCACAAAAACCAAGGTAAACACATTTTGAGTAAGGAGCAAAGACACATCATCATGCTACCTCAGTTCAAAGCTAGGAGTGAGAAGCAAAGACACATCATCATGCTACCTCAGTTCAAAGCTAGGAGTGAGGAGCAAAGACACATCATCATGCTACCTCAGTTCAAAGCTAGGAGTGAGGAGCAAAGACACATCATCATGCTACCTCAGTTCAAAGCTAGGAGTGAGGAGCAAAGACACATCATCATGCTACCTCAGTTCAAAGCTAGGAGTGAGGAGCAAAGACACATCATCATGCCACCTCAGTTCAAAGCTAGGAGTGAGGAGCAAAGACACATCATCATGCTACCTCAGTACAAAGCTAGGAGTGAGGAGCAAAGACACATCATCATGCTACCTCAGTACAAAGCTAGGAGTGAGGAGCAAAGACACATCATCATGCTACCTCAGTTCAAAGCTAGGAGTGAGGAGCAAAGACACATCATCATGCTACCTCAGTACAAAGCTAGGAGTGAGGAGCAAAGACACATCATCATGCTACCTCAGTTCAAAGCTAGGAGTGAGGAGCAAAGACACATCATCATGCTACCTCAGTTCAAAGCTAGGAGTGAAGAGCAAAGACACATCATCATGCTACCTCAGTTCAAAGCTAGGAGTGAGGAGCAAAGACACATCATCACGCTACCTCAGTTCAAAGCTAGGAGTGAGGAGCAAAGACACATCATCACGCTACCTCAGTACAAAGCTAGGAGTGAGGAGCAAAGACACATCATCATGCTACCTCAGTACAAAGCTAGGAGTGAGGAGCAAAGACACATCATCATGCTACCTCAGTTCAAAGCTAGGAGTGAGGAGCAAAGACACATCATCATGCTACCTCAGTTCAAAGCTAGGAGTGAGGAGCAAAGACACATCATCATGCCACCTCAGTTCAAAGCTAGGAGTGTGGAGCAAAGACACATCATCATGCTACCTCAGTTCAAAGCTAGGAGTGAGGAGCAAAGACATTGCACTGCAAAAAACTTTGTATTATTTTTCCTCTCACCTGGCTTATGTATCAACTCATCATCTTTAAAGATCATCAAGGCATCCTTCACACTCGCATATTTCTCTTTCAGATTATACTCCTTCATCTTTAACTCATTCTCGTTCTTGACCAACTTCTTGCCTTCTTTCTTCTCTCGTTCCTTTTCTTGCTTCTTCTTCTGAATCTCTTCAGCCGTCTCATAGTGTCTGATCCCGCTCACGTGTGACAATAGATGACGCGTTGTTATGGTAACCTGATACATGATGGAGACAATTTTACAGGGTGTGCCAACATAGTTGATAAACATGCCAAATAATCACTGGAAGGAAACTTAAGGATCGTATACTATCAAAATGATGTGATGAAAACATGGTGGTCAACGTAGACCACCGATCTCGATGGCCTAGTGGTCAACCTCTTGACTACCGGGCCGTTTGATATTAGAGACTTTCAGCAAAGTCTAATCTCCTACCCATATAACGTATCCCTATCTATAGCCTGTCACCTTGAGATGGAGTGAATGCCCTTGCCTCGTGAATCAAACAATGCATATATCTGATCAATCGACGGGTGAACCGGATGTTATAGATGGATATCTTTTAAGATGACATCATTACCGTTGGCTCCGTTACTCGTATCTCAAGAGGGCATCACGTGTCATAACAATATCAACTTCCACGATCATTGTTGGTTTCACTAGGATACGAGGAGTTTTTCTCGCCTATCTCGGAACTTGCATGACATTTTTGAATAAAACTTGGGTACGATTTTGTTACAATGACAGTCGTACATCTTCGGTTAAAAGCAACATTATGTTATCGAGAGAAATCTCACCAGAACGATGGTTTATCGCCACTTTTCTTCATGAAAACCATGTTGAAGAGATACGAGAGTGTGCGCGCGTGATGTTTACAAATTAGCCTTGATGCCAGCAGATATCCATCTATATTGGCCGATATATGACATGTCATTTTTAATACGGACAAAGCCTTTTTGAGCTGATGTTTTGTGGGTTGTCCCAGATCATTTCTAGCATTATCCTGCAAGTAACTGGTTACCTTTTCCCCCTCAAAGGTTTTCTCTGGAAATTCCTTCACATATTCTTGAACCGGTTTATCAATATCAAGTTGATTGTTCTCCATCAGCTTGGCAACTATCGTCATGGTGATAACCTTGGAGATGCTGGCTATCCTCATGACTGTCTCCGAGTTGCAGTGGACACGATTCTCAACATCAGAATAGCCCGATCCTTCTTTCCAGACATGCTCACCATCAACACACACACCAACCACAATTCCTGGGGCACCAACCTCATCCTGAAAGAATACGATTCATTATTCAAATGTGCGGGATCAAGGGCTCAATATCAATCTCTTAGAACCTAGATGGTCATGACATATACAAAACTATTTTACCAATAATCTGTCCAAATGATACGACCAGACACTTCTTCCAGCAGGAGATTTTCTACTTCCACACAAGCAAATCAGTCATCAATTGGCACAGTTAAAAACACATCGTGGAGATTCCACTTCCATACCCGGGTGGACATAACACTCAATTCAATCAATCAAGGAGATTCGTATAGGTAAAAAACTTCCTTGTTCCAATTCAATTCACATATTCTCAACTTGTTCACCCTCAACAACAAAGACCCACAGATACCTCTGCATTGGAGAGTGCCCTGTATTAATCATTTGCATGGAATAAGTGTTCACTTCAATCAACATCAAACAGCTCTCTATGGCAAAGCTCATCATTGTTCAAGTAACGGACATCGCTTGCCACATAATGGTGTTTTTTAACCATCTACTTCATCACAGACACAAACAACACCACGTGACCATCTGTCACTTCGCCATGTTTTCTTCTAAACTTAGCATATGCTGCCTCCTTGAAAAACTCTTGATCTAGCCACACCCACGCACCCTACCTCCGATCTGAGACACCATGTGACTCAAAACCTTCAGTCTGAGACACCTCACACCCTACCTCCGATCTGAGACACCATGTGACTCAAAACCTTTAGTCTGAGACACCTCACACCCTACCTCTGATCTGAGACACCATGTGACTCAAAACCTTTAGTCTGAGACACCAAGCACCATACCTCCGATTTGAGACACCATGTGACTCAAAACCTTCAGTCTGAGACACCAAGCACCATACCTCCGATCTGAGACACCATGTGACTCAAAACCTTCAGTCTGAGACACCAAGCACCATACCTCCGATTTGAGACACGGTGTGATCCAAGACAACATGCACCCTACCTCGGATGTGAGACCACACCATTGGGCCCAAAACCTCTGATCTGTGGCACCATGTGATCCAAAATCTCCGATCTGAGACACAATGCACCCCACCTCTGCTCTGGTGTGAGACACCATGTGATCCAATACTTCCGATCTGAGACACCATGCACCCCACCTCTGATCTGAGACATCATGGGATCCAAAACCACTCATCGGAGGTACACCATGCTGCACCCTACCTCAGATGTGAGCCACCATTAATTGGGCCTGAAACCTCTGATTTGAGACACCATGCACCCTACCCAAATCTGACAAATTGAATCTGTTTCAAAGCACTTCACCACCCCATAATAAGAATCGAACCCTTGACTTGCCCAAAGCCCTTCACCACCCGACTGAAGAGTAAATTTGAGGAATGGAATCCATGACCAATGACACAGGGATTTGACACACAGGTCCATTAAGACACGGCAATTCACAGGTGTAAGCGCAAAAGACACGGGGATTTGATAGGTGGAAGTACGACTCATGTTTTTCACCAACCGCTAAGGGTAGGCTACAAGTTTGTTAACATGGTAGTGTTTTAAAAGCAATTCATATTATGGTTTAAGCGCATGCACTCTGTGTTTATTATCTATTCGATACGAATAGTGAATTTGGCAGTAATGGCCGATGCTGAGTTAAAGATTCATGCACTTGATTGGGAACAACGTTTACGAGGACATTGCATTACGTCACGTCACAGTAATGTAAGACCGTCAGAGCTGCAATGCATCGTGACGTGACGACGGCCAACACTATGTAAACGTTGTTCCCAATCAAGTACATGAATCTATAGTTAAGATGAAAAAGGAAACCTTCTCTGAATTATTTTTTCTTTTATCGTCTTAAGTTTTGAGACTACCATGGCCTGACTTAGAGTAGACCACATTCAAAAGCCGGTTATCAGTCAGATACAAGTAGGCAAATACAAGTGCATGCACTGTCATGTCAGAATGATCCACTGTCAAGATTTGCTGTTACCGACTGGCCGACTTTCTAATGTGGTATATTAGTAGAGAACGACAGGTGACTCACCGGTGGCGAGGTGAAGCCGATGGAATCATTATCATACCTTTACTCTTTGGATAATGTCTCTACTCTCTTGTATTGCATTTTCAAGTGTTCTTCTCTTCCGTGAGACGTTCACCTGATCCCCCTGTCCCAACACTGTATCTTTGCGCAGCCAGGCAAAAGCCCCAACACAACCACACAGCACAAGAGGTGCAGAAATGTACACCAGTGAATTCCACTTCCTGGATCGGAACTTTTGACCTCCATTATTTTCACAATAAGCCCTTTTTGGGAAGATTTTGGCACACTGAACTCTTGGAAATAATAGAACCTTTGATGCAGATCGTAATGATATAAAATTCCAGTGCATTTTATTTCATAAAGTATGTTTCGATTCTAAATTTCTTGCTATTTTATCAAATCCAGAATCAGCTGATGTAATAAACGTCACCAGATCGTGTGTTGTTTCAAAGATTGATGATGTAAACTACGTCATCGTACTTGTGGTTTGACCTGAATTTTTAGCAGTCTCCAAGCGTCGTCAACGGTCACCACAGCTGTCTAGTCTCACTCGATCTACTGTCTCTGCCACAGTTGGTTACCAAGCCGCTTTGAACAATGGGAACAATCGACGGCTATTCGAACCGCCACGGTGCATGGGGCCATTGTTTCCGGTCTTATTCGCACCGTCAGAAACACAATTACGGTGAAAGGTACCGTATCGTGATGGTGCGAATAATACGGAGTGAATAAATAGATCGCACTGCACCGTGGTGACATGGGTGATGGTGGGTAAGGAAAGTAGGCCTAATTCATGATTGAGGTGGTGTTTGTTTCTGACGAGTGTTGGAAGTGCCTTTACTCCTGGCTCCGGTGTGGGTAGGGTCGTTGACTTCCAGCCAGGCCAGCCGGCCCTGTCACGGTACGAATAGCCACGGCCTTTCCAATTTCACCAGTTTTATCTATGTACTATGAGCCGTACTGTGGACCATCCTGTGGACGGGTACTAATTTCCTTGTGGACGGGCATTCCAATTTGGGAAGTGGTGTCAGTGATTTCCTGCGGCTTACTGGACTTTGAGCAATATTTCGCAAAAAAAGTATTCTACGCAACGGTCCCTAGGTGACTTTTCCTATTCATAATACACAGCCTGTCCATCCTAGATCGTGGTTACATGGGGAGTAATCGTTGTAAAATTAGGTCAAACGCAAAGACAGTTAACCCGGGTACCACTATGTTCACGATGCGAACAAGCCGTGTAAGTCATTATCAGCATTTTTTTCATTGAACATTTGCGGGTACAGCGTCACAGGGAGCAGCATTGAACGGTAAACATGTTCACATCATATTCAGACAACGGCTTGTAACGGCCAACGATTCGTATCAACAAAACTACGGGCCGTATCGTCTGTTTCATGTTTTTTTGCATTACACCCCCTGGTGCCAAACAAAAATAATTTTGAAACGAAATTTGGTGTGAATTTGTAAACAAAGTTTTAAGTCCAGACCTCAAGCGGTTACGGGTACACACTACATTTATTATCAAATTGCTAATGCATTAAAAAGTTGAATTGGTCAAGTTTAGCGCCCCATAGATTTTTCCCAGACGTGCCGATGAAAGCCAATTTCCGGCAGATAATACAGCCCGGGGTTAGATCTTCAAACCATAGAAATTTTGTTGAGGGCTGACCGTGATAATTACCAGGCTGGGGGTCTGAAGTTTTGGGGGTCATTTTCGACCATTTGTGACCGGTGAATCGACTTTTCAGCCAACGAGGGGTTAATTTGGCCATTGGGACCACAAAACTTAGGCTCCTAAACTGAAACGTCGTCATCGTTTTCTTCTAATGGAAAGGAAATTCATGATTTTGATTTTCAAAAACACGTATTCATAATGGAAAACACATCCATACTGGTGACTGACACCATATCGAACTTGACGTACCGGGGTAAAACATAATGGTCGCTCCCCCATTTCGCTCGTTTCGTTTCGTTTCGTTGCGCAAAGTCCAGTAAGCCATTTCCTGCTGCAGGGCCATGGAGGATGCATCCTCGGCACCCAGTGGTTTTCCATATGCTCCAGCTCTCGCTATTACAAACCCCTGGGGAAATCCATGCCCTTCAGACGGATTGTAGCGGTAGAAAAAAAAGCGCCCAATCCGAGCGTCGGTTGTATTTGAGTCTCGGAAATTCGTAAACCACGGACCCAGGAATTAATGCTCTCAGATGCACTATCAATTGTATAGTCTTTTGCGCCATAGGGCTCGGGTCCGAGGTAGGTTAGTTAAATTTCAAAGATGGCGTCGCTTGTAGAATGAAACGCGTATTTTCATTAGCTGCTATTTTTAGAACATCCGGGTATTTATGAAAATTCTGAATTTTTCAGTGCTGTTCCTTCGTATTGCGCGCACCCCGCTGCAAATTTATTTCATTACTTAATTAAAACACAATTACACGTCTACACAATGTTTAACAGCATAGAATCGATGAAGTATAAAACGGTTTAACGATAGGATTATCTTAAACTTTATTCATATACATTTTATTGTCATATAAAACACTATATATACATACATTACGCACAGTGTATCAGGTTATCAGAACAGCCACCCTTCGCTGTCGATTCTAATGGATTTTCTCAGGGTTTTGTATGGGACGTAGGAGTATCAAAAACCTGAAGCTCAGGATGTGGAGGATGATGACGTCCAGGACATTGTGGTGGCATGTATGTACGACACAGCGGGTTCCATTGGTAACGTTTGGTGGTTCGAGTGATCTGAGGATGATTACTGGACAGCCTTTTCAAGAATGAGGCGGTGTGGTGGTAAGCCTTGGATGTGCAATGTGTTGAGGAATTCGACTGGGAAGTGGCAAGGGGGAAGTGGATTGCTTCTTCTGGGGTGAGAGTGTCATATGAGTGGTAGAAGTGTTGTGTACCCATTTCACAATCCCAAGAGAACCATGTACAGTGTCCTCGCGGCCCCTTCGGAGAAATTCCCGGCAGCGACGGATTTCAACAGCCTGACGAAAACGGGGAATCCCAATTTCACATTCCCCGGTAGCGAAATTTTTTTCTGCAGGATACTTCTGCCACAGTGTACATCTGACAGCCAATCAGAATTCAAGGCAAGCACGTGTCTTTGTTGACATCATCTTTCCACATGGCGCAATAATGTCAACAATGCCACGTGTTCTGATAATCTTGGAAAGAACAAGTTAGCAAATGGTTAGAGGAGTATATTAGCTAAAATATATTTATTTGCAGTATCTTAACATGTATTTTCATTGTCGTCAATGTCGAGTGGACTGTATTTATTGGACTTGTCTGTTAAAGGCGCACTGTGCTCGGCAAAATAGCCGTCAACCGTGTAACTAGTTCTGCTGTATATGCATAGGTGGCGCCACCATTCAATTTATTTTGTTTGCTTGTCAAAATGTGTTTTATACAATGGCTCTTCAACAATGTTCAAACTACCAAAATAGGCCTGATACCTTCAACAAACAGCAGACATCGGATACACTGTCCCTTTAATAATTATCAACATTGGCAACACTGTCAGTGTCACTGCCCCTTAAAATTTCACAAATCGCGAGACATCGGATACACTGTCCCTTTAATAATTATCAACATTGGCAACACTGTCAGTGTCACTACCCCTTAAAATTTCACAAATCAATGCATGCACTGCAATGTAGCGATCAGATCAGCTGATGCCTCTTTTGTACGCATAATATCATCAATTTTACAATGAATCTGTGCAATTCATTCCTAAACACTACGACACAAACCTTGAGTTGAGCATAATTGGGGTCAGACAATGAACTATTGTCACATTCACAGTTGAAGTGGCACTCGGCATGCGACTCGGTATCGTCCATTGTATTTGCATTATCATGCATAAATAAACAGTGTGACGTCAAAGATCGCGCCAATTGTGATTGGCTGTCAGATGTACACTGTGGCAGAAGTATCCTGCAGAAAAAAATTTCGCTCCCCGGTACCACTGACGGGCAGCGAAATTTTTTTCTGCAGGATACTTCTGCCATAGTGTACATCTGACAGCCAATCAGAATTCAAGGCAAGCACGTGTCTTTGTTGACATCATCTTTCCACATGGCGCAATAATGTCAACAATGCCACGTGTTCTGATAATCTTGGAAAGAACAAGTTAGCAAATGGTTAGAGGAGTATATTAGCTAAAATATATTTATTTGCAGTATCTTAACATGTATTTTCATTGTCGAGTGGACTGTATTTATGGGACTTGTCTGTTAAGGCGCACTGTGCTCGGCAAAATAGCCGAGGTTGAATGTTTATCTGTCAACCGTGTAACTAGTTCTGCTGTATATGCATAGGTGACGCCACCATTCAATTTTATTTTGTTTGCTTGTCAAAATGTGTTTTATACAATGGCTCTTCAACAATGTTCAAACTACCAAAATAGGCCTGATACCTTCAACAGCAGACATCGGATACACTGTCCCTTTAATGATTATCAACATTGGCAACACTGTCAGTGTCACTGCCCCTTAAAATTTCACAAATCAATGCATGCACTGCAATGTAGGATCAGATCAGCTGATGCCTCTTTTGTACGCATAATATCATCAATTTTACAATGAATCTGTGCAATTCATTCCTAAACACTACGACACAAACCTTGAGTTGAGCATACTTGGGGTCAGACAATTATTGTCACATTCACAGTTGAAGTGGCACTCGGCATGCGACTCGGTATCGTCCATTGTATTTGCATTATCATGCATAAATAAACAGTGTGACGTCAAAGATCGCGCCAATTGTGATTGGCTGTCAGATGTACACTGTGGCAGAAGTATCCTGCAGAAAAAAATTTCGCTGACGGGCAGAGACCTGTATTCATCCACGACCGGAAGTCACATAGAGCTTATCAAAATGTCAAGTTGTGGTAAATACATGGCTGGGATGGACCAAAGTGGAATTAATTCTCAATCTGTGGTTGATTCTTAATCTACAGAGTCAGGCCATCACAGAAATATGCTTTTTGATAATATATTTAAGAAAATGTGGTCTCACTGGTCAGTTTAGAACTTGTACTTTGACAGGGCCATATCAATGCGCCAGTGACGTTTTGATGGACATGGTGTACGGAAATCTTTTTTTCTCAGGCAATCGGTATTGGAATTTTTTAAAACTTTATTATGCTATTGGGTTCTTCTTGACACATATAAAATTTTGTGCAGATTGATTGGTCCAATGAGTACCTTTTTTACGAAAACCTATGCACAACAATGTACACGTAATGTACACATGTTTTAATAGAGGACTCTGGCCTGACGGTCACGCACCTGTATTAAACCAATCAGCACGCGGTTGTACCCGAAAATAGTTCAGTTTGAGATCAAAGCGTGGTCTCATCATACCAGTTGAATGGTATTTTCCATTTAAGATATAATTTTTCTAAAATTGAGAATAGGGTGTGTTTAAAGTGAAGAAAATGATGAAGTTTCAGTCCAATTTGCTTACTTATGTGGTTTTGAGGCTCCATTTAGCCCGTCGTGGTGAAAAAGCTGACTCGTTGGTTAAAAGCCATCAAAATTCCCCCCCCCCCATGTTCAGACCCCCAAACCCTGAAATTATCATGCAAAACGTGTTTTTCGTTGTGTAACACACAACGAAAATTTCATGGTTTGACAGGCTAGGATAGGTCTATTTGGCTTTGAAAGCGTTCCTCCCAGATTACATCTTGGAAAAAGTTATGAGCATGTAGAAAGTACTGTTTCAAAGGGAAAACGGCTTAAAACTTTATTACAGGTACGTGGCTTGACGAAATGCAATGTATTGATGTATACATCTTGGCTCGGATTTCCCCGTCAAATTCGTTTTCCCAGCAATTCCAAGTTTACCTATTATCAAAACACCATTCCACATAATATGTAAAGAGGAAGCTCTAGTGAACTCACACAACTGTATGTCCTAGCAGACGATAGAGCAAGCTCTAGTAAACTCACACAACTGTATGTCCTAGCAGACGATTTTTAAATACATGATGTCCAACACCCGCACTTCAGTGGCGCCGGTGTGAATAAATCTACTTGTGTGAATGGTCAATGGCTCATGATGGCCAGCTGATAGCGGTGGGAAAAACACACGATTTGACCAGACATAACTCTCAGCTAAACAGGCGGAGCAGCACAAGCTATCAATTCATCTGAGCGCACCCAACGTACGCGAAAACGGACCACTTTCAATCGCTCGGTGCGCAAACTTGAACTTGAATTAAAAAAAAATTGCCATGTGTGAATACCACTGGCTATAAATTTCAACAATCATGTTACGTCACGTAGACTCGTTTAAAAATACCACAAAAGCCAAGTTTCCGCGAAGTTATGTCACTTGTTGTCCGACTCCTGTTCATCCGACCGTGACCTCAGTATTTGACCAATCTGCTTTGTATCGTGAGCATTTTCGTGTATGGGTCAATGAATTTGATTGAAAATCACAATTTGAATAGAAGAGTGGTTTGGTAAGCTCTCTGACGTAACGTACTCAATACGATGCGTTGAATTTGGCTGTGCTCCTGGTATGACAGACCGGTTTTGGGAACATCAGCGTTCAGTTGTGTCGACGCCAAGTCGAAGCACTGTTTCAACATTGGTGAGTTCAGCCTGATTTCTTCACAACTTTTCTCCCCAAATTTTGCGACTATTGTCTGATACAATGTACAATCTTATCTTATCTTTTCATTTTCATTTCTTGCAGACGCCAGACACGTTGTCCTGTCCAGCACACCCAATGCTGCCCAACCGGTTTATCACAAGATACGACGTGAACACCACAATGGTGAGTTATTTTACTCTATCGAAACTTCCTTGATCGCACATACATGTATTCTTTTGAAACTTCTCATCTCTGCAGCAGTGGCGGATCCAGAAATTTGGGAAAGAAGCGGGGGGCCGGGGGGCGCTGCCCCACCAATGAGAACTCATGATAGAGCCGCAGGTGCAATCCTGAAAATGAGGGGAGGGTTCTTGAGGAGAGGTGCCCTAAAATATCAAAGAGGGATGACTCATGCGGGACCCCTAAATCCGCCACTGCTGTTCTGAATATTTCCACACTCGGTTCAGCTGACCTTAGACAGGAGGACACTGTTAGCCCATACCCTATCTATGGTACTATATCGTTCTGGCAGCAAGAAAATGAGACGATCGGTCACATGTCTGCCATGTTTTAAGACGTCACGCGCCACGTGTTTGGCGCAATGTGTCACGTGCTCATAACACATTCTATCTCTGAACCAATCAGCCCTTGATAATGTGACATGTGATATGTATGATGAGGACCTTGACCGGATCAGAAAGATAATTCAATCGAAGTAGTTCAGAGACATTTACATGAAGACATGGCAGAAATGACCAATCGTCTCGGTGATCACTAAATCCTAAAGGCTAGAGGGAGGTAATTATAATATGATCTCCACCGCCCGACCCGATGACGTCATTACCGGAATTCCGGGTGCGAAATTTTTTTCTGCAGGATACTTCTGCCACAGTGTACATCTGACAGCCAATCACAATTGGCGCGATCTTTGACGTCACACTGTTTATTTATACATGATAATGCAAATACAATGGACGATACCGAGTCGCATGCCGAGTGCCACTTCAACTGTGAATGTGACAATAGTTCATTGTCTCACCCCAATTATGCTCAACTCAAGGTTTGTGTCGTCGTGTTTAGGAATGAATTGCACAGATTCATTGTAAAATTGATGATATTATGCGTACAAAAGAGGCATCAGCTGATCTGATCGCTACATTGCAGTGCATGCATTGATTTGTGAAATTTGAAGGGGCAGTGACACTGACAGTGTTGCCAATGTTGATAATTATTAAAGGGACAGTGTATCCGATGTCTCGCGATTTGTGAAATTTTAAGGGGCAGTGACACTGACAGTGTTGCCAATGTTGATAATTATTAAAGGGACAGTGTATCCGATGTCTGCTGTTGATTTTGGTAGTTTGAACATTGTTGAAGGGCCATTGTATAAAACACATTTTGACAAGCAAACAAAATAAATTGAATGGTGGCGTCACCTATGCATATTGATGCAGCAGAACTAGTTACACGGTTGACAGATAAACATTCAACCTCGGCTATTTTGCCGAGCACAGTGCGCCTTTAACAGACAAGTCCAATAAATACAGTCCACTCGACAATGAAAATACATGTTAAGATACTGCAAATAAATATATTTTAGCTAATATACTCCTCTAACCATTTGCTAACTTGTTCTTTCCAAGATTATCAGAACACGTGGCATTGTTGACATTATTGCGCCACGTGGAAAGATGATGTCAACAAAGACACGTGCTTGCCTTGAATTCTGATTGGCTGTCAGATGTACACTATGCCAGAAGTATCCTGCAGAAAAAAATTTCGCATTCCGGGTGGCAACTTCTAGCTCATCGATTACTTAACTGAAGTTGCCGCCATTGTGATGTAAATACTTGGGGTATTTCCCACCCTGAATTCCGGTAATGACGTCATCGGGTCGGGCGGTGGAGATCATATTATAATTACCTCCCTCTAGCCTTTAGGATTTAGTGATCACCAATCGTCTTATTTCACCTCTGTGCTGCCAACTGTGCGACGATCGAGGATCAGTCGGAGATCAGCATCCCAGAGCTTTGATAAACCTGCCAGTTGTTCACAGGCTTGTGTTATGAAATGACCATGGTTTAGTGATAGGCCTACCCCCACTTGTATTCAGTGGTATTAAATGGACAACTGTGGCATGAGATATGGTGGTTTTTCCTACAAAAATGGCTTCCAGTAGAACCGTGACTTCTCAGTCCAAACAGGAAAATTGAAATACATCATTGAACTGCAATAAACAGTGCACAAAAACTGGGTGTAACCTTAGGCCTGCATGAATTTCACAGGTCATGTCCAAAACTGCCTCGCACACTGGCGAAAATCGTCATTTGAGATAAGTGGCGGCGCATGGTGACAAGCAGAGGTATTATCCTCCTGGCCAGGGAAATCCCACACCCAGGTTGTCCCTTTAAAGCGGACATGCATGCATAAAAACCCTAACGGCCAAATTAGAAAAGACGGAAAGGATGAAGTGGCGAGGGTTCCGAGTTCGAACCCGCTCGAGGAATAATTTTTTGTTTTTTTCTTTCTCTGTGACCTGTCTCGTCAATGAACTTGTGTTTCTGCAGTCAAGTGAGACCTGTCGCTGGGTGTCTATCATGTTTCAAGTGCAGTTTGTCTTTTGGTGGTCGAGCGTTTGTGTTTTCTATCTTTGTCGTTTGGGTTTTTATGCGTGCATGTCAGCTTTAAGTATGTTTTCGCGTGGTCACGAAGATGATAAATGTGAATAATGACACCAATGCATTGGCCCTGCGATCACGTGGTGGCTTTCAAAGATATCCTTGTGCCGTCGGTAGGAAGCTGCTGAAAGCCGCACCAAACCAGCAGCAAGCAAAAGACTTAGGCTACTTAAAATCTCTTTCGGGAGCAGTAATTATCTCGTCACCATTGAGTTTTACCTATAGCTCCTATACAAGAATAAAGATGGTGTGCGAAGATAAATTTCGGCCATTTTGTTACCATTTTGCTATCTAACTGTATGCGCCTGTTTAATCGCCCGCCCGCGATTTTTTTTCCCTGAACCTTTCGGGCAGCACAGTGTACATTTGTACACAGGTTCTCAGCCAATCAGAATCCGATAAATCTGTGTCGTCATCGGGGTGTCATCATGAAACTTGGAAGTAAGCTTGTATTGTTTTGTACTTGTTAATCAAATTTAAAGCATACAGTATCAAAAAATACTGGAGGAAGACCATACACACGAGGCAGTATCGAAAGACAAGTCTCATTGCAGAGAAACATATTCCTACTGGAGGAAGACCATTCACATGAGACAAGTCTCATTGTATATTCATGCTCAATATGATATCTGAAGGACTATCCCTTGGATCTTGGAGATGGGCTATTGTTATTGTCCTTTCTGTAGGTATATTGCAGGCAGCAGAAATAACTAAAATATCTAAAATCTAAATAACAAGGGACAAGAAACGCGTTATAAAAATAAAATATAAAGAGTAAAAAAGAAAAAGAAAAATGTTGTCCATAACCGGATTCGAACTCACGACCTTTGGATCGAACATCGTATTCTGCCATTTCTGACGAGCGCTCTACCGACTGCTCTAAAGTTTCTAAGACTTCTGACGTCATGTATTTGTCGAAATCTGATGCTGAAAGTCCCAATGTACACTAGTGCCCAAAAGGTTCAGGAAAAAAAAATTCGCTACCCGCCCTTTTCAGATAGACAGTTAGCCCATCTATCACTTCGATCTATCTACCGTAGCTGTCATGGCCAATACCTTTTCTTTCAGAAGCCCCGACGTCCTCTAAAATTTCAAGAAATGGTTGGGTTTGGTCAAGGGACTGGTATTGGATATGATATATTATCATTATTGTCACACCTTTTCGCTAAATATGAGGTCTTGAAAATGCTTGGTATTGCTCCTTGTGATGTGTTACCCAACGCTAATGACGCCTGTCTGTATAAGTGGTACATACTTGACACCTATGGCGAAGGATGAGCCAGTTATTTTCGAGTTTGTACTTTGGGTGCATCTCGTTCCTCGGGTTGCATAGCGCCCGCGACCCCATAGGAGTTCCTGGTCTTGTCTCTTCGCCCCCAACCCCGATAAACTCTATGTACCGTGAACGAATGCTCATCAGGTCGACAGTTATTTGACGACGTAAATCCATCCATATTAACTGGCGCTGCGGCTGCGCTCAATAGACTCCGTTGGGGAGTCTGAGCCTGATAGGGTGTACCAGTCCAGCCGGTTATGTACGGTTGGTATGCTCTATGATATGGATCTCCAGCCACCTGTCAGCTAGGGGCAGACCCCAGTGTCTCAACCCTGGGTCTCAGAGGCGGTAACTTCTAGTCAGGCAGCGCGCTATGTCTGGTTAGGCGACATGGGTTACCAGGGCATCCACAGCCAAAATGGTTTGCACATGGAGGTCATCGCGACCGACTTGTGAGGGGGAAGAAGTGATGTCCATGGCGGTTTCAAATTGATCTGACGACCCCCGCGTCTTCTGGACAGGGAGGGGTTCATGTGGCCAAATCCTGTCAGCTAAATCCTATCGTTAGCATCGTTCGCGGTTCATGGAAACCAAGGGCATGGAACCCTTTTTTGTCTTGGTTTAATTTCTCTGAGGATTTCAATGATGATATATATATTTAGATCCACAGGTATAGTCGGTACATGTGGCGACTCGCCACATGAACATTTTAAAAGTTTTTTTCGAGCATTGTTAAAAGTTATGAGAATAAATTTCTTCTTTGGACGTGGTAATATAGGTCAGTCACAAAAATATCTGAAAGTCTGTGCCCCATTGTTGACGAATATAATATCGTAAGGACTTTATCAATAGTCACGGTCCCTGGCCCCTCCCACATAAAAATCATTAGCAAGGTCACTGCAGGCAATAGCTTCAGCATTGTTATTGTATAAACATGTCTTAAACATTATAAACGGCCCTATTTGTGGGGTTACATTGGGTTCTTGCTGGGGTAATGATGTCCATGTCCCATTCTGCGTTTTGTGGACTTGTAAATCAGTCCAGCAGTGACATTGCGTTTTGTGGACATGTAAGTCTGTCCCGCAGTACCAAGTTTCACCCCAGCAATAACCAATAAGACCTGCACGTGACCTTAAAGTAAATAGCTATGCAAGTGTGGTCGAGACAAAACGCGATGTATGCATTGGAAGAAGGAAATCTGCGAAGAGTAGCAGGAACTGTCTGTCCAGCTCTCGTTTATGAAACAATGGGCGATTTGAAAGACGTCTCCTGAACAGATCGCCCATTGTTCACTGAAGCAGCAGTCGAATTGTCTCCAATTTTTTCAGGGGGATTGCTCCATCTCGTGTGGTTTCGCTGTCCCGTCCCAAGAATCGAGCCAACGCGACCGAGGCCACTTCTGAGAGATAAATATTCAGGATGCCAGATTTATGGAACACAATTGAGGTAAACGAGATAAAACTCGATAAGCTGGCTACAGTTGATGAAATGAGGCTTTAGGTCCGTCATCATGTGACTTATATTGGGACAAACCCGAGGCAGGTTGACCACCATTGCCTGACAATTCATCTTATTAGTGCCAATGAGGCTGTCACAGACATAAACATGTGTATAGACCTATTACTGATATGCTATACACCTTTCCAGAAATGGGGCGCTGAGTGTCCGAAATAGTGATGTCAGAAGGAGAAACTAGGCCTTATGGTGGAGGGACGAAGGAGAAAGTCATGGTTGACCAACACTCTTGAATGCCTTTATTGACGGACAAGGGGGAAGCCACCAATTTCGGGGAGCATGTATAATAGAAGATTTTTAAAAAAAACGTCATGAAAAATGATCAAATACTTCAATTTCTTAAATTGTATATTTCAATGTTTCTTGGTATCTAAATCTTCCCTTTCTATTCCAGGCCAGTAGTCAAGAGCCATGATCTGGGAACAGCAGTTCCCAACGGAATTGACCCTTTTCTTGTTGTTATTCATGCTGTTGGCTCAGAATGGGTTGACACTCACCTGTTTTCGACCCTGAAAATTAAACATCGAACATTGTTACTCTTTGTTAAAAGTGAACCTTGCAAAATATGTGCTTATTCCTGAAATCAATAGCACTTCATGTATGTACTCACTGATCCAGAATATTGCTATTTCTTGTTCCGTTTTCAATGTGGCAATCTATTTACCGTATCCGAGCTATTTCACAGCACAAGAAGTGCAACATTACAACAATGGAGCTATTTCTTGATCACAGCACAAATGTGTTTCTACATTGTTTTACTCAAATGATGCATGGATGAGCCTTATTGACATATTTGTTTTCAAGAGAAATTGGTTGTAGGTTTTCTTTCTTTTTTCTTAAGGCAGGCCTAATTTAACAGAAGGCCTATATTTTAGGTAGGATATTATTTATACTATAGGCCCATATCAGTTTTGAGATCAATTTCCTCTTGAAGGCAATAAACGTCAATCGAGTCTCTGCACCATTTTGATTGGGCGGTTTTGGGCTAAAATACAGTACAAGAGAATGCTCCATTGGTGTCAACAGAATATGTCATTGTTTTGGTCAGCAATCAGTTCTTGCCACCTTGAAAGCGGTCACGGTTACTTACGACTTGTGCATTGTTCAAGTGTTATTATGCTATTGTCATTTGCCTTTGCCCCCCCCCCCATCCTTATCGACACTCACAGTGCACCACCCTCAATCCCATGCCCCGCATGCGCACTCACCCAACATCTGATCCCTTGACACGCTTGCTCAAGCGGCTCAAGCGGCGTCAGCAGTATCAACGTTGTGTTATTGTATTCCAAGTTTTGCATTATTCATATGCATGTACTTGCCAAATAAATGTTGTCATGTCAGAACCTTCGTCTCTTGTCCTTCGGTCAATAAGTGTGCGGATCACTCCCAACAAGTTCGATTAACACACTACACTGTCTTCACTTGCAACAATTTACGGTCAGCCTTTTCTGATTCCGCATGCCGGCCACTAACTCTTTCTCTTCTAAGTCTTTCAGCGTGGGGGACACTCTCGAAAAGTGAGATTTATGCACTTACCAAATGCACCTTCTTCACCAAAAATACCTCACGCCTGCGGTCAGGGACGAAATAGCCCAGAGTCTGTACCGTAACTTAATTTGCATTCAACCCGAATGAGATACCCAACTTGTATGTAAGCAGTTGACGATCGAGAAGAAGAGACAGTTTTTCTAAGTCTTGCGGAGACCAACGTCTATGTCTGACGACAGTTCTGAATAGCTCTGTCTGGTTTCCTATATCTGTATAGTCATCATGGTATCAATGATTGAGCCGATTTACGAATATCGCGTGACTGAACTTAGGTAGGATTTCATGACACCACAGACCATCTTTCATACATCTTCGCTCGTGAGGTCTTGCGAAATCTGCCTAGATAAAAATTTTTTACTGACGAAGTCCTATTTCTCCACGACTCGCGGAAAATAACTGGCGCTCAATGTGTGTATCTATGTGTCCCTGGAGTTCGAAGGATGTGACATTACAGAGCGTCCGATTTAGTCTCGTAAAGAGACGCGAATTATTCCAGGACATTCAAACTTGTGTTGTATCCTATCCTTACGATGTATGGTTATCCCTACAGATGTGCTAAAAGCCCTGTCTCTTTAGTATTGGATGAGGCATCCTGCAGACAGTCCGCTGTACGCTCTTGAGAGAGACACTGACACCCCATCTCTGCCCAGAGTAACCCGTGCTTAGAGTAACTGGTAAACCGCTATCGTCACTTGAAGACAAAGCATTTGCTGGTGTTTATTCATATCATCTCCTCAAACACTACTCGAGTACTTCTTGGGTGGTACCTGATACGAGACAACTAACTGAGCTATAACTCACCTGAAGTGCTATTTGATAAGGGCACATGAGCTGTGTCCCTTTAGTTCGAAGGATGTGACACCTCACAGTGTCCAATACAGCTCCTTGAGAGAAAAAGACACTAATACATTCACAGGACTTTCAAACTGCTGGGAGCGTCCCTACAGACTGTTCAACAGAATGATCAAAAGTTTTATCATATTTTATCTTCTGAATTCGTAAATTTAAGCAAGAAAATGACAATGACCCATTTTGTGTTTTAATGCTGCAATAGTTTAATATCGTGAAGAAAAAGAATGATTACAATTTATTAGAATTACAATTACCAATTAGTTTATTAACACCTTATAAGCAAACTTACATCGGTGAGGAGAGCAGAATAAAGTGAGTGCGGAAAGCTATCGAAGCTATTGATAAGAGGAGGAGTAAGACCAAAGGGGATCTGTCTATAGGAATGTACCCTTTCTGTCGGCGTGTGAGGAGACTGTGCATACACACTTGATACAGCAGTTTAAAAGATGAACAAAGTGTATCAAAATACCAGTATCGAAATAAAGTCACTTGTCTTATAAATTATTTGCACAAAACTTTGAAACTTTATGAAGTAAATCACCCTCCGCAGTCATTAGGTAAATGAATTTTTTTGATAGGAGGTTGACGGAAGGGTACTGTGGGATGGATTTTTCGATAAAAAGTTCCCTATCCTTTCAAAAATTTGGACAGTCTAAAAGAACATGGATTTCATCTTCAACACAGTTTATATTTTTAGAAGCAGAACAAAAATGACAGAATCTGTTTTCTCGAGGAATGATAGGTTGAACAAACCTCCTCGTCTCAATTTTTCACCTATGACTGCTGATTCTAAAACGGGTAAGCGAAAGTCGGTCGCGTCTATTCGCAATAATGTCTTAATATTTTTCATTCTCAAAGCGTGTCTTTAATGAGACAATGGTATTACATTTTCCACCAGTATTACTTTGGTAGTTGGATACAAAGTGTTCTGACCAATAATCCTTTGAAATATTTCTTTAGAACCTGACAAGACTATGCGCCTTTGTTTACAACCACAGAATCAAGATTGATGTAAAATAAAATGCAATTCTCTTTACATCGGAAAATCAAGAGAAAGTTCCACTATTATCGAAAGATTTAGAGTTGATAGCGTTTTTAGTAGTTTTGTGTAGCATATTGGAGTACAATGGTTCTAAGACCATGCGAAAAGTTAGTCGATATGTTCGGGTTCAACAATATTCCCAGTTTTTGGTGTAGACGTGGTCCTTTGAACACCATGGTTTTGAATCGATGCATCCACTGTACCACACGCCCTTGTATTTGAAAGGGATAGCACAATTGCCAACTGAAAGTGAAAGAATGGCGCATTGAATGAATTTGATACACTAAAAAAATCACCTGAAAATTTCATTAAAACATAATACAAAAAAGCGTCGAATTGTATCGGGAAAAGTATTTGTGCTAAAAATGTATGGAGATTTTTACGGCCGTAAATGAATCCCGTGTTTTTTTTCTAAAAACGAAAAGAGCAACGTCAGGTTACATCAAGGCACCACCTGGTGGCCTTACTATTCAAAGATTTCGCCATTGCTATTCGGTTAATGAGGTCAGAATCCTGACAACTTCTTCATCTTGTTGAAATAAGCCTTCATAAATTCCCTCCTGGTTCGGGTGAAGGCGATGGCTATGAATTTGAATCTGACTAGTCATATCTCAAATGGCCTTTGACCTTTGACCTCATCGGTGAGGGATCAAGGTCAAAGCTTGAACTCACCCTTCTTGACTTCAGCATACTTCCCGTCATCCTTGCAGTAATACTGCATCCCGGCAAATGTATATGTCACTCCACTAGCTACCTTGGTCTTCATTTGCGTGTCACATGTAGCTGGAAGGAGACAGATCGGCAATATACAGGTAACTGCGCAGGCATCCTGAGATATTCCTTTTTTAACTCCTACCTGTACGCAAAATTTAAAATATATTAAAAAGTAGGGAGGCGGGGTATATTGAAAATAACTGGTGCCAGGACGCTGCACATTAATGTGTCGTGTACCATACATAACATTAGATAACCTGAGAAAACATGTCAATTCGTCAGACCCCTCGTAAAGCTTTAGAGAAGATGACATGAGTTTGTTGAGAATCTGCTGAGCAAGTTTAACCCCTCCCCTTTGACATGGAAAGGTATATCAATTTCGTTTTCTTTCGCACATACGATCTTCGAAGCTAACAATTACGGCTTTATTTGCATCGACTTATGAACATCTCCAAGGGTTCATTTCCTAACTCCAAAGTAGTTTACATTTTCGTCATTGACAGATTTTTCCACCAAATGTTTGGAGAGTAAACTGATTTTGGATTATGATTGAATATGCCACATTGACGTTAATTTAGACCCAGTTTTGAAGGAGTAGGTCAAAGAAACATGTTCACCTACAGCTGTCACTTTTATCAAATTGTGTCAATCAAAGGCTGCTTTCATCTCTATTGTAAGAGTGTCGATTAATACCAGTTGGTTAGGGACCAATTTGGCCATCAGACGTCTATGTGAATATGACGAATGTGTCCCTGGTACACCAACTGACCTTTGGAAATTCAATCCTGAACAAACATCAGTCAAAAGTCAAAAGACCAAAGCTCCTTTAACACAACGCCTTTGGGTCTCTTCACATAAAACGTGTTGAGAAAAACTCTTTTGTGTTTTCAGCACTTCTCAATTTGCCAGATGTTGCTTATTGTGTTGTGTCGCGCGGGATACGCAGTGTCGCAGGGTGGCTCTAGGCATATTTCAATCAAATTCCTAAAGCCCGTAGCACACTAGCCGCCAACTTCGGCGTTCACAGGCGTTTTTTGCCGCAAGAGTCCTGAACGCCTGAAAAATCCCTAGTCTGCTACGAACGGCGTCGGCGAACGCCACTTGCCGCAACTTGCCGCAACTAAACGCCAAATATCTAACATTTTTGATTTTTGACGCGTGTCGCCGCGTTTGAACGCAAGAAGAAGCCAGGTGTGCTACGGATTGCCGCCTGAATTGGCGTCGGCGGCGAGGCTATGGCCAATCAGTATGCGTCTTGATGTCACATGATTTCAAAATGGCAGCCTAAAGTGGCGGAAAAGACGCTACTGGATGCCGATTCTGGGCAGGTGTGCTCCGACCGGGATCCACTGGCCGCCAACTTCGGCGTCGAGAGGCCTGGGGCCTAACTGATCACTTTAAAACAACAAACCAAATTTATTTTCAAAGACAATTATCAAATCATAATTAATTTTTGTGAGCATATCGAAAGACTAGATAGAATTATGTCTCATCAGCACGATTGGAAACAGAAAAAAGCCCTTCTATTGAAGTTATCGTTTTTCTCAAAATGTAAAGTTGTTTTCATCTTTAAAAACAATCAGGAAAGATATGAAAGACTAAAGACGAAACGCCTGCATCAGTCCTTCTCTTTACAGAGATGCATACTATTATACCCACATCATGGAATTACGTAGGCAGAGATATGCCTGCATATATATTTCAAGTATGGCCGTCACAAAATACTCTTTTAAAACCTAGCTTCTCGAAAACGTTTCGACTTGTCCTTTAATTAGCTTTTTAACCTTAGATATCAATTTTCTGAACGCAGATCCTGCTAAACGGTTGTGCTTCTCGTGGAATAAGATGCTTGATTTCCTCTTCATAGAATTTACCAAAGTGTACGCTTAACTGTAATCTCATGCTTGAATGGCCAACATTTTTGTTCCAAATTCTATTGACAGCGGCGACATATACATAATATGTTGACAGGTGTGAGGTGCCGAAAGCTACCACAAGGCTAAAACTTTGGTATTGGAGTTTTATTTCACCTGTCGGGAATGACAAGGCCTTGCTAGGTTATTCTTACCCGAACCGTCAGAACAATAACTTAGTTATTTTTTGGTTAAACGGACATATCGGGCGAAGTATGCCTGGTAGATGACGAGTCTATGTCTGTGGTTACTGGGCATACGCCGCCAGATCAAGAACAAAAACAGTGTTACGTATTCACGATATTATTCGAATACCGACATTTCAGATAAGAATATATAATTCATCACATCAGAAGACTGCTGTGAGGGAAAACTCATTGTCAGGTAAACCTTCGTATTCTAATGATTTACTCATGTGGTAGAAAGAGCATCGTGTTTAAACTTACCAGGTTTGGCTCTACTTATGATCAGCTTCCTAAGTTCCTCGATCTGGGCCTTACCACTGACTGCACATCTCATCAGCGTTGTTCCGGCCAGCTTTCCCGTGAATTTGGACCCACCATTTGCCGGTCTGAGTCCAACGTACAAATCACCCAACATGTCTCGGAGTCCTATGGCTCCGACATTCTTGATGACAACATTACCATCGACCCACATCACCAAATTGCCAGTTTGTTGACTGTAGCTAATCCCTACGAACGACCATTTCTTAGTTGGTGGAGCAATATGAAATTGCATATGGCTGTGTCCAGTATGGGCATCCAGGTTGGTGAAAAGCTTGCCTCCATGAATCCACATGTGAGTTCCGTAAGCTCCTCTTCCTCTCCACTCCACGATTGGCCCGTCTCTAAGCACGTCTTGGTAAAGATAAGTCGCGATTGTGAAACTATCACGCTCAATATCCAGCTTTCCGTCACTGGTTATCTTAACGTAGTTATGCGCGGTGAAAACCCATGCGTCGATACCTTCAGGGCCGGTGGTGAGAGTTGTGGCTCCTACGGTAGATAGGGTTAGGCCACCAAGGCCGCTTGGTTTGGACTCGATCCTAGGTCCGAGAAGAAGCCACGAACCACAGCTCGACATACCACCTGAAACAGAAATCGAACACTTAATCGACAAACACTAAGGCACTAAGGGTGTTTTACAAAAGTAGTCATTGTTTTACGAAGGTAGTCATCACCAAAATTTGGAGAACACCAAGCTTTTAGATGCAAATTTTGAAGACATGTTACACATTTGAAACAAATAATGAATATGAACATAAAGTATACATCTTTAACATCAAATCTAGTTTTATGAGAGAGCTGGCCATGGAAAAGGGTCTTCGTAAGATTCTCATAGTCTGGCACAAGAAAACGCTGCATGAGCATCTAATACACCTGCATATACAACTCATTGTGAAAGCCAAACTGTAAACAATCAACATCGGATCGAGTCACAACAAATTACCAACTCTTGCATAAATCCATTGATGGTAAAGTTGTTGATCCCGAGGAGCCGATCTCCCAAGTCAACCAGCCACACGGCACCGCATAGCAAACAGTCCTTACGGTTGATTCCAACAATACCCAATCACCCGACCAGGTTGAACTGAAGGTAGCCATGCTTTTCAAAGCCGTTCAGGATCAAAATGGATTTAAAACAAGTCAACGATCGTGACCAAGGAGCATGCAAATCAGAGCGGATCTCAAACGCTGACTTGAGGAAACTCCAAGAATTCATAAGAAATTTGATTGTTAGTTTAAGTAGGCCTACTCCTAAAAACGGTTTGGACGATTTTCGGTCCGACGTTGAAACGTTCATGGCCTGATGCGAAGCGCGAATACGCATCTAGAGGGGAAGTGTAGAAAGCTCCGATCAGAGATCAGCGCTTCGAAAGCCGAAATTCGAGGGCTAGACTAGAGCAAACATTAGAACAGGTTCATCGGGTCTCATCACAGGCGCTTTAACAGTGCAATGGTATGATGGTCTCCCTCGTGAGTTCAAGGAAGTAAAATAAGGATTTGAGCGCATCAAAGATGTGAGAGATTCATGTGCGTCAAAGTTGCGAAATGATCTTAAATCAATCTGCCTATGTTCATGCGTTCCCGCACAAATTGACGTCACTTGGGTTGGGTCGGCGCTTCAAATAAGAATACGCCTTTTGCCACACCCGGAACTGCATGTTTGTTGAGTGTCGATTTCTGCCGTCTTATCGTCATCGTCCTTATTTTGTCGTACAAATGCTGAATCATGGATCGGAAGAGCATAAAGTATCGGTGAGTTATTAGGGTTGGCACAGACTCACCCCAGTGCCGAAATTAAAAAAACTTCAGAATTGATCGATTGCCGCCATCTTGGATCTCGGCATCCTTAGATTCAGGGTTTTGATAATCCTAAGTCATCCGCCGCATCGCCAGTTCGGACTGTAAATCATATTCAGGCCGAATTATTGCCACTTTCTCTCATAAAACGTTTTCTTTTATTAATAACTAAGAAAATATGATCTTTATAAATAAAATCTGACACTTACTAGTGGGTTTTAAGATGATTGTATGGAGAACTATAAACGCAGCGCAGTGCAGCAATCATTTTCGCGGGCTTAGTGGTGATGCGTGTTAATTCAGAAAGATTCTTTCCTTTTCTATACACGCGGTACTGCTTTTCAAGATGGTGGCAAGTTACCAGTTCTAGAGGAGTTGTAAGGAACGAAATCAGCGCCTCTCGTGTCAAGATTTGTGTTTGCAATGATCTAGTGCATTGTACGGTGGCCCATATAGGACATGCGTTTATTTTATGTACATGTATTTGAAAAAAATTCTTAATACAACGCTATATTTTCTTTTGAATTATATTTTTCTCTCCTCATTAACAACCGCCGTCGGAAATAATTGTCACTGCGGTGGAAAATATTTTTCACCGCTGTGTATGTAAGCGACTTATAGTCGGGTGAATATGTGAAAAAATACCACCTTACCCCAAAGAAATTGAAACAAAAGTGTTCTCAACAGTTTTTATTCCTATCAATGTTATCAATATCAATATTATGTGAGGGGCCAAATTTTTCCTTTGATCCGAATGACCCTTGAAGCTGGTAAACTTAAGTGCCCCTTTCGGTCGTGTGGATGGAGATCCGTTAGCAATATCGTTTATGAAGGAAAATGATAACCAGTTTACGAAGACACGCAAAGAGATGTCAAATTTGGCAAACTTATTGGCCTCTGTACGGATAAACCAAAGGACGTTCTGATGCTTGTATAGATAACTACAGCATATATAGCATGACGCATTTCGTGGAAACAGAGTTTTGTAAAGAAAACTGATAGTATCATTTGGTTGGCATGTATAGGGGCAAGGAAAACATATTAAAAACTTTAAATAGGCTAAACAAGTATAAATTGGCTAAAATAGTCTCTTTTGACATGAAAAGAGCAAATGGCACTTTCTACATGCGACATAATAAACACGCAAAGAAGCATGTTGTAGTACAATGACTGAATACAACTTCATAGTAGGGAGTAGGTCTTCTGTGTACATCTCACGAAACGGGACGACCTTCGTGGCGTCTGCTGGCGAGTTTATACTAGTCACGAGGGGATAAATCAAGTTCGTTTCAACAGGTGAGGTGTCATTTATAACGGTACCCATACTTGCCGCACTTACGTTTCGTGCATTTGAATCCATCTCCTTGGTATCCTTTCTTGCAGACACAGGTATAGACCCCTTTGTCTCCAGGTCTGCATACAGCATCCTGGCCACAAGGTTTAAGCTCACTGGACCCTAGCTTGGCGACTGATCCTACTTTGATACACTTATAAAGTGTCGTGCAGTCGGAGCTTATGCGCTCATCACCAATCTGATAGGTAAAAAGAATTGTTGACACTATCAGCAGATGAAGTACAATAAAAAGCCCCACTACATGCTCTGGTCTCTTCAATCCTGGTGAGATTACGTCATACCGGAAAAGAGAAGAAGCAAAGACCGTATAGTTTTTTCCTCATAAGAGTAGCAATATAAGCAGAACTACTTATGAAATGGTTGATGAAGGTAACATTGTCTTAGACGGCGAGGGGGCGATTTCCTGTTATGCAGTTAAGGGTGAAGAGTTAGACACGATCTGACTCAGTAAGGTTCTACTCATTACCCACCGTGTAATAGTTTTTGTCTGCATCCCAACAGCCACATGACTGCTCGGGGACACACGAATCACCATCTCGGATGAAGCCTTTATTACACTTGCAGCCTTCCATCAACTCATCCTCACAGAAGATTGGTTCGGGCTTGATACACGTCGGTTGGCATGGACGCATCTTGGACTCATATACGCTGTTAGCAGGGCACTTCATTGCTGGAAAATGACATTGATATTAATCGTATATTAACAGTAAAAAGAGAACAAGGTAGAGACCATTCGATAATAAAGTGAAAACTGTGATGATGGTTTTAACGTCTACATGCTTGTTTTAAGGATGTCAGGAAAGGTCTCATCATTTACAATGCGCTCACATCAGAGCCACTGCCCCAACACCAGAATCACACAACACGAGTCAATGGATGCAGGCGCTGACCAAACACAAGATCCCCAAGAGCCAATTTACTCGGGTTGAAACCAGACGCTCTTGGCATTTACCAGATCCTAGAGCCAATGGACCCACTCCAGATGCACTGGAACAACGCCAGCACCACTTGCTCCACACCGAAGCCAAATGGTTCTTGATTTTCGAACTTCTGTGACCAGTTGCCTTAGGCATAGCGTGACCTCAGGAATATTCCCCAATCAAATTGAGGGTTACAAGGCTAGAACTTCATTGGATCCATTTTGATATTCGACAAGCAATCGGAAGGCCATTATTGTAGATTTGCAGCCAAAGCATCTTTTTGAAAAGCAGAATGAGTCAAACTTACGACAGAATGTGGTTGTTCTCCAAACCTTCGAAGGTTGGTAACCATTCAGCTGACATTCGCTGGCGAATTCTCCCACATCAGCGCATATCACTTCTTTAATGGACTCGGGTTTGTCCACAAAAGCGCAAGCATCTATCTGGCAAGCAGCATAGGCTGACTTCCAATCTACCTTTCCGCTCTTGATGCACTCTGCGAATGGTCCAGTGGTTGACTTGATGTAACCGCAGTACGTGTCTGATGCAATGAGGGCATTGTTCTTATCCGAACATTTGATGACTGGATCCTCGCTCTTCTTACAGCTAAAGTATCAACACTATTAAATTCGACTTCTATTTGGAATGAATACAAAAATCTGCTGTATGGTAAGACTTCCAAAGTCATCCTACCTCTCTGGACGAACTATTCGAAAGGATATCACGAATAAGCTGTCGCCCACCTGTCTTATTTGAATGTGACGGTACTCATGACTGCAAGTAAAGGCTGTCTGTTCGTATTCAACAAAGGGCGAATACTATTCTACACCTTTCGATGTATTTCTGACATCAGTTGAATATTGCAGGATCCGGATTCAGATAAGACATAGTGTGGTTTGTTATATATGTTATCAAGCATAGAACTTATTATTTTCAAGGTATACAACCGATTTCTTTTGTTTTATTTGATCATATTTCAAACGGCTTGTTTGAAACATACACTTACTTAACTAATGGCACATCCGAGTCATCGGGAACCTGATAATTATTGAAGCTAGTCAAGGCATCTGCCATTCCATCGCAGTCACCACACATTCCAGTAAGCTTTCCAGCACCTCCATACTGCCAGTGGCCAAGAGATGTCACAATACCTCCATATTGACCACCGAATGACAAAGCGAAGGAACAGGTTGGCACTGATATCTTAAAGTCGTTGGCTCCAGATTTTGTGGCACTGAGAGTATGTCCGCCTTTGAGTTTGAGGTTAAAGGGCATTCTTTGTGTGAGGCCACTGACCTGCAGATCAAAGTTGTGGTGACTTGTTAGAGAGTGATGCAATGTCCCATATAACTGGCTAACATAAATTGTCAGATTAGTCGATGGTTGTATCGCAACTTCTGTTTGTTGAAAAATGGCTTATTATAAACCGCGAGATGAGAAATCGCGAAATCGCGAGATAAGTAATCATCATTTTCTACTTCCCTCGATCACGACAATCACCATTTCTAACGCTGCTGTCCACTTCTCAATTCGATGAGAGTGCGGCCGAATACAATACAAAGGCTACATGCACCTGCATGTTCATCTTGACCACAAGGGTTTTTGCAACTTATCAAGATATGCTGTGAGTATAATACCGCGAGGTTCAGTATGCAGTATGTGTCAAGATTATTTTCCCGTTAGGCCTGGCGGCACAAGTCACCATACACATGATTGACCGATAACACAGGGCATGTACCTGGTGAACGTCTGGTCATCGCTAAAAATAGCACGGGATAGTCTGACCATCGAAAGTAGGCTATAAGTTAGGTTAAATTCCACACATCGCAGAGCGGAGTCTGTTTCAATGGGCAAATCAAACAAGGATAACTCCAGACTACAGCCTCGGTCTCATAAATGTTCGCCTTTTCAGGTTCCATATTTGCAATACATCCTCTGGCGCATGTTACTCTCACAGAGGTTGGCATCTAGCGATTTCGCATTCTGCATCTCGCGGTTAATAATAAGTCGGTAAAAATACCATTACACTTCAGAATATTGATTGAACATTGCTTGCATTTTGATTTCGCCTATCACATGCAAGTAACGCGAAAAAACCCCAATGAGAAACAAGTGAGATGTAAACGCTCTTGGATCCAAACATCTTATTAGAGTGTGCAGATCGAGATTCTGTCTTGATGAAAGAACAATGAACCACCACAACAATATGACAGTTCTAGCAATTTATCAAACAGCTCAAATTCATCAAAAAAGGGTGGAGCATATACTAGTATATGAGAACGTACCCTAGTCCATCCATCCTTGTGAAGTCTGACAACGAAACCTCCCATCTTCAGGTCCATCATCCTACCGAAAGACACAATTGTGTTGCCTCGATATTCGTTCTTCACCTCAATGGAGAAGGAACACGCGACGTCAGAGTTGGTCGTCTTGGAGAAGACATATTTGCAGACACCCATGAAGTCGATCATTCTGGTAAAATCGTCGTAACGATGGTAATGGGGATCTCCCCAAGCCTTGCAGGTGCAGATTTCTAGTGGATAAAACAGACGGAGAGCTACACTTAGTATACATCAAACATCAATAATCTACATGCATCAATTTGTGCTGAGGAGACACTCAACTTCGCTACATAGTTTGGAATCAAATGAGTCTAAACACGCCTGATATACAATTTGACTTACCGTTATGATGCACCGATAATTGAATACATGTCGTTTGGATGAACAACTTTCAAGAGCAACACTTTGAGAACCAAGATAAAGTTTTAATGCGTTGTATCATCTACAGAGGCATTTTTATCACTAATCAATTAGTTCGTTATTGGTTATTCAAACTCAATTCCAAAGACGGACTTACTTTCTGTACAATTCTTCAATCTGAGATCCCATGATTTCGGTGGAGTACAACCTGAAGTGAAGGAAAACAAGAACATGTGTATTTAGCCTCGAGGTTAAGAACGAACACCTCTTGATGAGTGATCGAAATTAGAATGTCATGTAACATCTCCAAGCAAAGCTGAATGTAGATAGACAGTAGTGACTACGTGGCTTCGGTAATGTTAACAACTGCTTGCCTTGAACCAGACTTTTCCCTTCAGTGTTTTGTCTATTCTATCATCGTCTCTGGACAGCGTACAGGCTACACTACATCTGACAAACTATTTAATGTATCAACAAATCATTTGATGTACGAGCACTTTTTCAGATTGAACATCTTGGAATCCATAATTTGAAATTTAAGGATTCGGAATTAAGGCTTTGGTGTATTATATCTTTTTACATTGAATATCCTCCAATATAATGAACTATACTTACGAGCAACACAGTCTCCTTTCTTCAACATGTCAGAAGGTTTACACCCTGAAGGTAAAATTTGAACGGAATAACTTTTATACTCTGGCTTTTCCAAATATATCTCCAAAAGGATATATGAACTTCATTAATATAATTATCAGGTCGGAGTATACATTCTAACATTAAAACCTAACCATCATCACATTCACAACCACGAAAATCTTAATGACTGCCACCAACGGTCCTTGGATGTCGAGGCCAAGGACCACGGCACTAGTATCTCCCAGGCTTCATCATCAGTAATCGTAATCGTGCGTTTGTTATTATACAGTTATTGAGATAAGACATACATACTGTCCACACATCGTTTGGTCGGGATGTTCCATAACTGAGACTCGGTGCACCCTAGAGAAAAAGGTAAAGCATTAAACGACAATTAATGGTTACGAAACTTCATTCAGCTTAGAATGGATTCAATTTAGAATCCACCCAGTGATTGTGTATTAATGTACAAACTCATGGCTTAAGGAATTCACACCGCACTTGCGCGTCACTCTATCATGAATGAGATCGCGATGGTTAAGTAGCTTTGGCAAAGCCTTTGGTGAGGTCGCATCCAAAAAGCGAGTGCAGATAATGAAAACGAGTTGCAACGCATTTAAAATACAACACTGTTTTACCACAGTCGAGCTGCCTCAAGAGGATAAACTACAGAAAGACAGATATATTTAAAAGGATAAGTGCTATGTTGTAGGCTAATCCTGTGATGTCTCATACTAACTCGGTGTGCAGATTTTCTTGGTGTTATCCCAGATCTCCTCTGGAGCGCAGCGGTTGACACATTTATCCCCCGTCCATCTCTTTGCAACATTTGTGCATTCTTGAAGAAAAAGGAAGTTAATTACTGGCAGTGAAAACCTCTTCCTCTCCCTAGTTAATGTTTAATCTTTCAACAGAAAAACACTTGAAACTTATAAACTTTAGTGCACCCTTTCGGTCGTGTGGATGGAGATCCGTTTGCAATATCGTTTATGAAGGAAAATGATAACAAGTTTACGAAGACACGCAAAGGGATGGCAAATTTGGCAAAAATATTGGCCTTTGTAGGGATGAACCAAAGGACGTTCCGATGCTTGTATAGATAACTGCAGCATATGAAAGATGCTAAGGTACGCACTTCGTGGAAACAGAGTTTTGTAAAGAAAACTAATGGTATCATTTGGATGGGATGTATAGGGGCCAGGAAAACATATTACAGATACTCTAAACATGTTGACATAACCATGGAAAGCACATGACTGATGGTCCCAGACGACCTTCGTGGCGTGTGCTAGCGAGTTTATACTAGTCACGAGGTGATATCTCAAGCTCGTTTCCACAGGTGAGGTGTCATTTATAACGGCACCCATACTTGCTGCACTTACGTTTCGTGCATTTGAATCCATCTCCTTGGTATCTTTTCTTGCAGACACAGGTATATACCCCTTTGTCTCCAGGTCTGCATACAGCATCCTTGCCACAAAGTTTAAGCTCACTGGACCCTAGCTTGGCGACTGATCCTACTTTGATACACTTATAAAGTGTCGTGCAGTCGGAGCTTATGCGCTCATCACCAATCTGATAGGTAAAAAGAATTGTTGACAATATCAGCATATGCAGAACAATGAAAAGCCCCACTACATGCTTTGGTCTCTGCAATCCTGATGAGATTACGTAATACCGAAAATAAGAAGAAGCAAAGTCCATATAGTCTTTTCCTCATAAGAGTAGCAATATAAGCAGAAGTGCTGATGAAATGGTTGATGAAGGTAACATTGTCTTAGACGGCGAGGGGGCGATTTCTTCGTTTATGCAGTTTAGGGTGAAGAGTTAGACACGATCTGACTCAGTAAGGTTCTACTCATTACCCACCGTGTAATAGTTTTTGTCTGCATCCCAACAGCCACATGACTGCTCGGGGACACACGAATCACCATCTCGGATGAAGCCTTTATTACACTTGCAGCCTTCCATCAACTCATCCTCACAGAAGATTGGTTCGGGCTTGATACACGTCGGTTGGCATGGACACATCTTGGACTCATATACGCTGTTAGCAGGGCACTTCATTGCTGGAAAATGACATTGATGTTAATCGTATATTAACAGTAAAAAGAGAACAAGGTAGAGACCATTCGATAATGAAGTGAAAACTGTGATGATGGTTTTAACGTCTACATGCTTGTTTTAAGGATGTCAGGAAAGGTCTCATCATTTACAATGCGCTCACATCAGAGCCACTGCCCCAACACCAGAATCACACAACACGAGTCAATGGATGCTGGCGCTGACCAAACACAAGATCCACAAGAGCCAATTTACTCGGGTTGAAACCAGACGCTCTTGGCATTTTCCAGATCCTAGAGCCAATGAACCCACTCCAGATGCACTGGAACAACGCCAGCACCACTGGCTCCACACCGAAGCCAAATGGTTCTTGATTTTCGAACTTCTTCGACCAGTTGCCTTAGGCATAGCGTGACCTCAGGAATATTCCCCAATCAAATTGAGGGTTACAAGGCTAGAACTTCATTGGTTCCATTTTGATATTCGACAAGCAATCGGAAGGCCATTATTGTAGATTTGCAGCCAAAGCCTCTTTTTGAAAAGCAGAATCAGTCAAACTTACGACAGAATGTGGTTGTTCTCCAAACCTTAGAAGGTTGGTAACCATTCAACTGACATTCGCTGGCGAATTCTCCCACATCAGCGCATATCACTTCTTTAATGGACTCGGGTTTGTCCACAAAAGCGCAAGCATCTATCTGGCAAGCAGCATAGGCTGACTTCCAATCTACCTTTCCGTTCTTGATGCACTCTGCGAATGGTCCAGTGGTTGACTTGATGTAACCGCAGTACGTGTCTGATGCAATGAGGGCATTGTTCTTATCCGAACATTTGATGACTGGATCCTCGCTCTTCTTACAGCTAAAGTATCAACACTATTAAATTCGACTTCTATTTGGAATGAATACAAAGATCTGCTGTATGGTAAGACTTCCAAAGTCATCCTACCTCTCTGGACGAACTATTCGAAAGGATATCACGAATTAGCTGTCGCCCACCTGTCTTATTTGAATGTGACGGTACTCATGACCGCAAGTAAAGGCTATCTGTTCGTATTTAACAAAGGGCGAATACTATTCTAAACCTTTCGATGTATTTCTGACATCGGTTGAATATTGCAGGATCCAGATTCAGATAAGACATAGTGTGGTTTGTTATATATGTTATCAAGTATGTATAAAGACCTACTTGATGTTATCAAGCATAGAACTTATTATTTTCAAGGTATACAACCGATTTCTTTTGTTTTATTTGATCATATTTCAAACGGCTTGTTTATAACATACACTTACTTAACTAATGGCACATCCGAGTCATCGGGAACCTGATAATTATTGAAGCTAGTCAAGGCATCTGCCATTCCATCGCAGTCACCACACATTCCAGTAAGCTTTCCAGCACCTCCATACTGCCAGTGGCCAAGAGATGTCACAATACCTCCATATTGACCACCGAATGACAAAGCGAAGGAACAGGTTGGCACTGATATCTTAAAGTCGTTGGCTCCAGATTTTGTGGCACTGAGAGTATGTCCGCCTTTGAGTTTGAGGTTAAAGGGCATTCTTTGTGTGAGGCCACTGACCTGCAGAACAAAGTTGTGGTGACTTGTTAGAGAGTAATGCAATGTCCCGTATAACTGGATAACATAAGTTTTTAGATTAGTCGATGGGTGTATCGAAATCGCGAGATAAGTAATCATTATTTTCTACTTCCCTCGATCATGACAATCACCATTTCCAACGCTGCTGTTTACTTCTCAATTCAATGAGAGTACGGCCGAATATGATACAAAGGCTACATGCAACTGCACGTTCATCTTGACCACTAGGGTTTTTGCAACTTATCAAGATATGCTGTGAGTATAATACCGCGAGGTTCAGTATGCAGTATGTGTCAAGATTATTTTCCCGTTAGGCCTGGCGGCACAAGTCACCATACACATGATTGACCGATAACACAGGGCATGTACCTGGTGAACGTCTGGTCATCGCCAAAAATAGCACGGGATAGTCTGACCATCGAAAGTAGGCTATAAGTTAGGTTAAATTCCACACATCGCAGAGCGGAGTCGATTTCAATGCCGGGCAAATCAAAACAAGGATAACTCCAGACTACAGCCTCGGTCTCATAAATGTTCGCCTTTTCAGGTTCCATAATTGCAATACATCCTCTGGCGCATGTTACTCTCACAGAGGTTGGCATCTCGCGATTTCGCATTCCGCATCTCGCGGTTTATGATAAGCCGGTAAAAATACCATTACACTTCAGTATATTGACTGAACATTGCTTGTATTTTGATTTCGCCTATCACATGCAAACAACGCGAAAAAACCCCAATGAGAAACAAGTGAGATGTAAACGCTCTTGGATCCAAACATCTTATTAGAGTGTGCAGATCGAGATTCTGTTGTGATGAAAGAAAAATGAACCACCACAACAATATGACAGTTCTAGCAATTGATCAAACAGCTCAAATTCATCAAAAAAAGGGTGGAGCATATACTAGTATATGAGAACGTACCCTAGTCCATCCGTCCTTGTGAAGTCTGACAACGAAACCTCCCATCTTCAGGTCCATCATCCTACCGAAAGACACAATTGTGTTGCCTCGATATTCGTTCTTCACCTCAATGGAGAAGGAACACGCGACGTCAGAGTTGGTCGTCTTGGAGAAGACGTATTTGCAGACACCCATGAAGTCGATCATTCTGTTAAAATCGTCGTAACGATGGTAATGGGGATCTCCCCAAGCCTTGCAGGTGCAGATTTCTAGTGGATAAAACAGACGAAGAGCTACATTTAGTATACATCAAACATCAGTAATCCACATGCATCAATTTGTGCTGAGGAGACAATCAACTTCGCCACATAGTTTGGAATCAAATGAGTCTAAACACGCCAGATATACAATTTGACTTACCGTTATGATGCACCGATAATTGAATACATGTCGTTTGGATAAACAACTTTCAAGAGCAACACTTTGAGAACAAGATAAAGTTGTAACGCGTTGTATCATTTCTACAGAGGAACTCTTATCACTAATCAATTAGTTCGTTATTGGTTATTCAAACTCAATTCCAAAGACGGACTTACTTTCTGTACAACTCTTCAATCTGAGATCCCATGATTTCGGTGGAGTACAACCTGAAGTGAAGGAAAACAAGAAAATGTGTATTTAGCCTCCAGGTTAAGAACGAACACCTCTTGATGAGTGATCGATATTAAAATGTCATGTAACATCTCCAAGCAAAGCTTAATGTAGATAGACAGTAGTGACTACGTGGCTTCGGTAATGTTAACAACTGCTTGCCTTGAACCAGACTTTTCCCTTCAGTGTTTTGTCTATTCTATCATCGTCTCTGGACAGCGTACAGGCTACACTACATCTGACAAAGTATTTAATGTATCAACAAATCATTTGATCTACGAGCACTTTTTCAGATTGAACATCTTGGATTCCATAGTTTGAAATTGAAGGATTCGGAATTAAGGCTTCGGTGAATTATATCTTTTTACATTGAATATCCTCGAATATAATGAACTATACTTACGAGCAACACAGTCTCCTTTCTTCAACATGTCAGAAGGTTTACACCCTGAAGGTAAAATTTGAACGGAATAACTTTTATACTCTGGCTTTTCCAAATATATCTCCAAAAGGATATATGAACTTCATTAATATAATTATCAGGTCGGAGTATACATTCTAACATTAAAACCTAACCATCATCACATTCACAATCACGAAAATCTTAATGACTGCCACCAACGGTCCTTGGATGTCGAGGCCAAGGACCACGGCACTAGTATCTCCCAGGCTTCATCATCAGTAATCGTTATCGTGCGTTTGTTATTATACAGTTATTGAGATAAGACATACATACTGTCTACACATCGTTTGGTCGGGATGTTCCATAACTGAGACTCGGTGCACCCTAGAGAAAAAGGTAAAGCATTAAACGACAATTAATGGTTACGAAACTTCATTCAGCTTAGAATGGATTCTATTTTGAATCCACCTAGTGTTTGCGTATTAATGTACAAACTCATGGCTTAAGGAATTCACACCGCACTTGCGCGTCACTCTATCATGAATGAGATCCCGATGGTTGAGTAGCTTTGGCAAAGCCTTTGGTGAGGTCGCATCCAAAAAGCGAGTGCAGATAATGAAAACGAGTTGCAACGCATTTAGCATACAACACTGTTTTACCACAGTCGAGCTGCCACAAGAGGATAAACTACAGAAAGACAGATATATTTAAAAGGATAAAATGCTATGTTATAGGCTAATCCTGTGATGTCTCATACTCACTCGGTGTGCAGATCTTCTTGGTGTTATCCCATATCTCCTCTGGAGCACAGCGGTTGACACATTTATCCCCCGTCCATCTCTTTGCAACATTTGTGCATTCTTGAAGAAAAAGGAAGTTAATTACTGGCAGTGAAAACCTCTTCCTCTCCCTAGTTAATGTTTAATCCTTCAACAGAAAAACACTTGAAACTTTTAAACTTTAGTGCACCCTTTCGGTCGTGTGGATGGAGATCCGTTAGCAATATCGTTTATGAAGGAAAATGATAACCGGTTTACGAAGACACGCAAAGGGATGGTAAAATAGGCAAAAATATTAGCTTTTGTACGGATAAACCAAAGGATTGACGTTCCGATGCTTGTATAGATAACTGCAGCATATGAAAGATGCTATTGTACGCACTTCGTAGAAACAGAGTTTTGTAAAGAAAACTAATGGTATCATTTGGTTGGGATGTTTAGGGGCAAGGAAAACCCATTACGGACACTCTAAACATGTTGACATAACCATGGAAAGCACATGACCGATGGTCCCAGACGACCTTCGTGGCGTCTTCTAGCGAGTTTATACTAGTCACGAGGGGATATATCAAGTTCGTTTCCACAGGTGAAGTGTCATTCATAACGGTACCCAAACTTGCTGCACTTACGTTTCGTGCATTTGAATCCATCTCCTTGGTATCTTTTCTTGCAGCCACAGGTATAGACCCCTTTGTCTCCAGGTCTGCATTCAGCATCCTTGCCACAAGGTTTAAGCTCACTGGACCCTAGCTTGGCGACTGATCCTACTTTGATACACTTGTAAAGTTTCGTGCAGTCGGAGCTTATGCGCTCATCACCAATCTGATAGGTAAAAAGAATTGTTGACAATATCAGCATATGCAGAACAATGAAAAGCCCCACTACATGCTCTGGTCTCTGCAATCCTGATGAGATTACGTCATACCGAAAAAGAGACGAAGCAAAGACCGTATAGTTTTTTCCTCATAAGAGTAGCAATATAAGCATAAGTACTTATGAAATGGTTGATGAAGGTAACATTGTCTTAGACGGCGAGGGGGGCGATTTCTTCGTTCATGCAGTTTAGAGTGAAGAGTTAGACACGATCTGACTCAGTAAGGTTTTACTCATTACCCACCGTGTAATAGTTTTTGTCTGCATCCCAACAGCCACATGACTGCTCGGGGACACACGAATCACCATCTCGGATGAAGCCTTTATTACACTTGCAGCCTTCCATCAACTCATCCTCACAGAAGATTGGTTCGGGCTTGATACACGTCGGTTGGCATGGACGCATCTTGGACTCATATACGCTGTTAGCAGGGCACTTCATTGCTGGAAAATGACATTGATATTAATCGTATATTAACAGTAAAAAGAGAACAAGGAAGAGACCATTCGATAATGAAGTGAAAACTGTGATGATGGTTTTAACGTCTGCATGCTTGTTTTAAGGATGTCAGGAAAGGTCTCATCATTTACAATGCGCTCACATCAGAGCCACTGCCCCAACACCAGAATCACACAACACGAGTCAATGGATGCTGGCGCTGACCAAACACAAGATCCACAAGAGCCAATTTACTCGGGTTGAAACCAGACGCTCTTGGCATTTTCCAGATCCTAGAGCCAATGGACCCACTCCAGATGCACTGGAACAACGCTAGCACCACTTGCTCCACACCGAAGCCAAATGGTTCTTGATTTTCGAACTTCTGTGACCAGTTGCCTTAGGCATAGCGTGACCTCAGGAATATTCCCCAATCAAATTGAGTATTACAAGGCTTGAACTTCATTGGTTCCATTTTGATATTCGACAAGCAATCGGAAGGCCATTATTGTAGATTTGAAGCCAAAGCATCTTTTTGTAAAGCAGAATGAGTCAAACTTACGACAGAATGTGGTTGTTCTCCAAACCTTCGAAGGTTGGTAACCATTCAGCTGACATTCGCTGGCGAATTCTCCCACATCAGCGCATATCACTTCTTTAATGGACTCGGGTTTGTCCACAAAAGCGCAAGCATCTATCTGGCAAGCAGCATAGGCTGACTTCCAATCTACCTTTCCGCTCTTGATGCACTCTGCGAATGGTCCAGTGGTTGACTTGATGTAACCGCAGTACGTGTCTGATGCAATGAGGGCATTGTTCTTATCCGAACATTTGATGACTGGATCCTCGCTCTTCTTACAGCTAAAGTATCAACACTATTAAATTCGACTTCTATTTGGAATGAATACAAAAATCTGCTGTATGGTAAGACTTCCAAAGTCATCCTACCTCTCTGGACGAACTATTCTAAAGGATATCACGAATAAGCTGTCGCCCACCTGTCTTATTTGAATGTGACGGTACTCATGACTGCAAGTAAAGGCTGTCTGTTCGTATTCAACAAAGGGCGAATACTCTTCTTAACCTTTCGATGTATTTCTGGCATCGGTTGAATATTGCAGGATCCGGATTCAGATAGGACATAGTGTGGTTTGTTATATATGTTATCAAGTATATATAAAGACCTACTTGATGTTATCAAGCATAGATCTTATTATTTTCAAGGTATACAACCGATTTCTTTTGTTTTATTTGATCATATTTCAAACGGCTTGTTTGAAACATACACTTACTTAACTAATGGCACATCCGAGTCATCGGGAACCTGATAATTATTGAAGCTAGTCAAGGCATCTGCCATTCCATCGCAGTCACCACACATTCCAGTAAGCTTTCCAGCACCTCCATACTGCCAGTGGCCAAGAGATGTCACAATACCTCCATATTGACCACCGAATGACAAAGCGAAGGAACAGGTTGGCACTGATATCTTAAAGTCGTTGGCTCCAGATTTTGTGGCACTGAGAGTATGTCCGCCTTTGAGTTTGAGGTTAAAGGGCATTCTTTGTGTGAGGCCACTGACCTGCAGAACAAAGTTGTGGTGACTTGTTAGAGAGTAATGCAATGTCCCGTATAACTGGATAACATAAGTTTTTAGATTAGTCGATGGGTGTATCGAAATCGCGAGATAAGTAATCATTATTTTCTACTTCCCTCGATCATGACAATCACCATTTCCAACGCTGCTGTTTACTTCTTAATTCAATGAGAGTACGGCCGAATATGATACAAAGGCTACATGCAACTGCACGTTCATCTTGACCACAAGGGTTTTTGCAACTTATCAAGATATGCTGTTAGTATAATACCGCGAGGTTCAGTATGCAGTATGTGTCAAGATTATTTTCCCGTTAGGCCTGGCGGCACAAGTCACCATACACATGATTGACCGATAACACAGGGCATGTACCTGGTGAACGTCTGGTCATCCCTAAAAATAGTGCGGGATAGTCTGACCATCGAAAGTAGGCTATAAGTTAGGTTAAATTCCACACATCGCAGAGCGGAGTCTATTTCAATGCCGGTGTAATGTTTTTAAGTGTTTCTGTTTTTGAGTGTTTCTGTTTTTGAGTGTTTCCCCTCATTGTTTGGGAACGCTCAAAAATAGATTGACGAGTTTTTCTGTGTGTCCCCCCTATTGAAAAGTCATGGTCTCTCTAGCTGCCTATTGTTTGGAAACACTGAAACATGGGGAACAACCACAGATGTTACACCGGGCAAATCAAAACAAGGATAACTCCAGACTACAGCCTCGGTCTCATTAATGTTCGCCTTTTCAGGTTCCATAATTGCAATACATCCTCTGGCGCATGTTACTATTACAGAGGTTGGCATCTCGCGATTTTGCATTCCGTATCTCGCGGTTTATAATCAGCCGGTAAAAATACCACTACACTTCAGTATACTGACTGAACATTGCTTGTATTTTGATTTCGCCTATCACATGCAAATAATGCGAAAAAACCCCAATAAGAAACAAGTGAGATGTTAACGCTCTTGGATCCAAACATCTTATTAGAGTGTGCAGATCGAGATTCTGTCTTGATGAAAGAAAAATGAACCACCACAACAATATGACAGTTCTAGCAATTTATCAAACAGCTCAAATTCATCAAAAAAAGGGTGGAGCATATACTAGTATATGAGAACGTACCCTAGTCCATCCGTCCTTGTGAAGTCTGACAACGAAACCTCCCATCTTCAGGTCCATCATCCTACCGAAAGACACAATTGTGTTGCCTCGATATTCGTTCTTCACCTCAATGGAGAAGGAACACGCGACGTCAGAGTTGGTCGTCTTGGAGAAGACGTATTTACAGACACCCATGAAGTCGATCATTCTGGTAAAATCGTCGTAACGATGGTAATGGGGATCTCCCCAAGCCTTGCAGGTGCAGATTTCTAGTGGATAAAACAGACGGAGAGCTACACTTAGTATACATCAAACATCAATAATCTACATGCATCAATTTGTGCTGAGGAGACAATCAACTTCGCCACATAGTTTGGAATCAAATGAGTCTAAACACGCCTGATATACAATTTGACTTACCGTTATGATGCACCGATAATTGAATACATGTCGTTTGGATAAACGACTTTCAAGAGCAACACTTTGAGAACCAAGACAAAGTTTTAACGCGTTGTATCATTTCTACAGAGGCATTTTTATCACTAATCAATTAGTTCGTTATTGGTTATTCAAACTCAATTCCAAAGACGGACTTACTTTCTGTACAACTCTTCAATCTGAGATCCCATGATTTCGGTGGAGTACAACCTGAAGTGAAGGAAAACAAGAAAATGTGTATTTAGCCTCGAGGTTAAGAACGAACACCTCTTGATGAGTGATCGAAATTAAAATGTCATGTAACATCTCCAAGCAAAGCTGAATGTAGATAGACAGTAGTGACTACGTGGCTTCGGTAATGTTAACAACTGCTTGCCTTGAACCAGACTTTTCCCTTCAGTGTTTTGTCTATTCTATCATCGTCTCTGAACAGCGTACAGGCTACACTACATCTGACAAACTATTTAATGTATCAACAAATCATTTGATGTACGAGCACTTTTTCAGATTGAACATCTTGGAATCCATAATTTGAAATTTAAGGATTCGGAATTAAGGCTTCGGTGAATTATATCTTTTTACATTGAATATCCTCTAATATAATGAACTATACTTACGAGCAACACAGTCTCCTTTCTTCAACATGTCAGAAGGTTTACACCCTGAAGGTAAAATTTGAACGGAATAACTTTTATACTCTGGCTTTTCCAAATATATCTCCAAAAGGATATATGAACTTCATTAATATAATTATCAGGTCGGAGTATACATTCTAACATTAAAACCTAACCATCATCACATTCACAATCACGAAAATCTTAATGACTGCCACCAACGGTCCTTGGATGTCGAGGCCAAGGACCACGGCACTAGTATCTCCCAGGCTTCATCATCAGTAATCGTTATCGTGCGTTTGTTATTATACAGTTATTGAGATAAGACATACATACTGTCTACACATCGTTTGGTCGGGATGTTCCATAACTGAGACTCGGTGCACCCTAGAGAAAAAGGTAAAGCATTAAACGACAGTTAATGGTTACGAAACTTCATTCAGCTTGGAATGGATTCTATTTTGAAACCACCTGGTGTTTGCGTATTAATGTACAAACTCATGGCTTAAGGAATTCACACCGCACTTGCGCGTCACTCTATCATGAATGAGATCGCGATGGTTAAGTAGCTTTGGCAAAGCCTTTGGTGAGGTCGCATCCAAAAAGCGAGTGCAAATAATGAAAACGAGTTGCAACGCATTTAAAATACAACACTGTTTTACCACAGTCGAGCTGCCTTAAGAGGATAAACTACAGAAAGACAGATATATTTAAAAGGATAAGTGCTATGTTGTAGGCTAATCCTGTGATGTCTCATACTAACTCGGTGTGCAGATTTTCTTGGTGTTATCCCAGATCTCCTCTGGAGCGCAGCGGTTGACACATTTATCCCCCGTCCATCTCTTTGCAACATTTGTGCATTCTTGAAGAAAAAGGAAGTTAATTACTGGCAGTGAAAACTTCTTCTTCTCCCTGCTTAATGTTTAATCCTTCAACAGAAAAACACTTGAAACTTGTAAACTTTAGTGCACCCTTTCGGTCATGTGGATGGAGATCCGTTTGCAATATCGTTTATGAAGGAAAATGATAACCAGTTTAGAAAACACGCAAAAGGATGGCAAATTTGGCAAAAATATTGGCCTTTGTACGGATAAACCAAAGGACGTTCCGATGCTTGTATAGATAACTGCAGCATATGAAAGATGCTAAGGTACGCACTTCGTAGAAACAGAGTTTTGTAAAGAAAACTAATGGTATCCTTCGGTTGGGATGTATAGGGGCAAGGAAAACCCATTACGGATACTCTAAACATGTTGACATAACCATGGAAAGCACATGACAGGAGCTTTCTAATCGTTTCATCCATGGACAACCCTCGTGGCGTCTGCTGGTGAGTTTATACTAGTCACGAGGGGATATATCAAGTTCGTTTCCACAGGTGAGGTGTCATTTATAACGGTACCCATACTTGCTGCACTTACGTTTCGTGCACTGGAATCCATCTCCTTGGTATCTTTTCTTGCAGCCACAGGTATATACCCCTTTGTCTCCAGGTCTGCATTCAGCATCCTGGCCACAAGGTTTAAGCTCACTGGACCCTAGCTTGGCGACTGATCCTACTTTGATACACTTGTAAAGTGTCGTGCAGTCGGAGCTTATGCGCTCATCACCAATCTGATAGGTAAAAAGAATTGTTGACAATATCAGCAGATGGAGTACAATGAAAAGCCCCACTACATGCTCTGGTCTCTGCAATCCTGGTGAGATTACGTCATACCGAAAAAGAGAAGAAGAAAAGACCGTATAGTCTTTTCCTCATAAGAGTAGCAATATAAGCAGAAGAACTTATCAAATGGTTGATGAAGGTAACATTGTCTTCGACGGCGAGGGGGGCGATTTCTTCGTTTATGCACCTGAGGCTTAGAAGTTAGACACGATCTGACTCAGTGGGGTTCTACTCATTACCCACCGTGTAATAGTTTTTGTCTGCATCCCAACAGCCACATGACTGCTCGGGGACACACGAATCACCATCTCGGATGAAGCCTTTATTACACTTGCAGCCTTCCATCAACTCATCCTCACAGAAGATTGGTTCAGGCTTGATACACGTCGGTTGGCATGGACGCATCTTGGACTCATATACGCTGTTAGCAGGGCACTTCATTGCTGGAAAATGACATTGATATTAATCGTATATTAACAGTAAAAAGAGAACAAGGTAGAGACCATTCGATAATGAAGTGAAAACTGTGATGATAGTTTTAACGTCTACATGCTTGTTTTAAGGATGTCCGGAAAGGTCTCATCATTTACAATGCGCTCACATCAGAGCCACTGCCCCAACACCAGAATCACACAACACGAGTCAATGGACGCAGGCGCTGACCAAACACAAGATCCCCAAGAGCCAATTTACTCGGGTTGAAGTCAGACGCTCTTGGCATTTACCAGATCCTAGAGCCAATGGACCCACTCCAGATGCACTGGAACAACGCCAGCTCCACTGGCTCCACACCGAAGCCGTATGGTTCTTGATTTTCGAACTTCTGTGACCAGTTGCCTTAGGCATAGCCTGACCTCAGGAATATTCCCCAATCAAATTGAGGGTTACAAGGCTAGAACTTCATTGGTTCCATTTTGATATTCGACAAGCAATCGGAAGGCCATTATTGTAGATTTGCAGCCAAAGCCTCTTTTTGAAAAGCAGAATGAGTCAAACTTACGACAGAATGTGGTTGTTCTCCAAACCTTCGAAGGTTGGTAACCATTCAACTGACATTCGCTGGCGAATTCTCCCACATCAGCGCATATCACTTCTTTAATGGACTCGGGTTTGTCCACAAAAGCGCAAGCATCTATCTGGCAAGCAGCATAGGCTGACTTCCAATCTACCTTTCCGCTCTTGATGCACTCTGCGAATGGTCCAGTGGTTGACTTGATGTAACCGCAGTACGTGTCTGATGCAATGAGGGCATTGTTCTTATCCGAACATTTGATGACTGGATCCTCGCTCTTCTTACAGCTAAAGTATCAACACTATTAAATTCGACTTCTATTTGGAATAAATACAAAATCTGCTGTATGGTAAGACTTCCAAAGTCATCCTACCTCTCTAGACGAACTATTCTAAACGATATCACGAATAAGCTGTCGCCCACCTGTCTTATTTGAATGTGACGGTACTCATGACCGCAAGTAAAGGCTATCTGTTCGTATTCAACAAAAGGCGAATAAACCTTTCGATGTAATTCTGACATCGGTTGAATATTGCAGGATCCAGATTCAGATAAGACATAGTGTGGTTTGTTATATATGTTATCAAGTATGTATAAACCCCTACTTGATGTTATCAAGCATAGAACTTATTATTTTCACGGTAAACAACCGATTTCTTTTGTTTTATTTGATCATATTTCAAACGGCTTGTTTGAAACATACACTTACTTAACTAATGGCACATCCGAGTCATCGGGAACCTGATAATTATTGAAGCTAGTCAAGGCATCTGCCATTCCATCGCAGTCACCACACATTCCAGTAAGCTTTCCAGCACCTCCATACTGCCAGTGGCCAAGAGATATCACAATACCTCCATATTGACCACCGAATGACAAAGCGAAGGAACAGGTTGGCACTGATATCTTAAAGTCGTTGGCACCAGATTTTGTGGCACTGAGAGTATGTCCGCCTTTGAGTTTGAGGTTAAAAGGCATTCTTTGTGTGAGGCCACTGACCTGCAGAACAAAGTTGTGGTGACTTGTTAGAGAGTAATGCAATGTCCCGTATAACTGGATAACATAAGTTTTTAGATTAGTCGATGGGTGTATCGAAATCGTGAGATAAGTAATCATTATTTTCTACTTCCCTCGATCATGACAATCACCATTTCCAACGCTGCTATTTACTTCTCAATTTAATGAGAGTACGGCCGAATATGATACAAAGCCTACATGCAACTGCACGTTCATCTTGACCACAAGGGTTTTTGCAACTTATCAAGATATGCTGTGAGTATAATACAGCGAGGTTCAGTATGCAGTATGTGTCAAGATTATTTTCCCGTTAGGCCTGGCGGCACAAGTCACCATACACATGATTGACCGATAACACAGGGCATGTACCTGGTGAACGTCTGGTCATCGCTAAAAATAGCACGGGATAGTCTGACCATCGAAAGTAGGCTATAAGTAAGGTTAAATTCCACACATCGCAGAGCGGAGTCTATTTTAATGCCGGGCAAATCAAAACAAGGATAACTCCAGACTACAGCCTCGGTCTCATAAATGTTCGCCTTTTCAGGTTCCATATTTGCAATACATCCTCTGGCGCATGTTACTCTCACAGAGGTTGGCATCTCAAGATTTCGCATTCCGCATCTCGCGGTTTATAATTAGCCGGTAAAAATACCATTACACTTCAGTATATTGACTGAACATTGCTTGTATTTTGATTTCGCCTATCACATGCAAATAATGCGAAAAAACCCCAATGAGAAACAAGTGAGATGTTAACGCTCTTGGATCCAAACATCTTATTAGAGTGTGCAGATCGAGATTCTGTTGTGATGAAAGAAAAATGAACCACCACAACAATATGACAGTTCTAGCAATTGATCAAACAGCTCAAATTCATCAAAAAAAGGGTGGAGCATATACTAGTATATGAGAACGTACCCTAGTCCATCCGTCCTTGTGAAGTCTGACAACGAAACCTCCCATCTTCAGGTCCATCATCCTACCGAAAGACACAATTGTGTTGCCTCGATATTCGTTCTTCACCTCAATGGAGAAGGAACACGCGACGTCAGAGTTGGTCGTCTTGGAGAAGACGTATTTACAGACACCCATGAAGTCGATCATTCTGGTAAAATCGTCGTAACGATGGTAATGGGGATCTCCCCAAGCCTTGCAGGTGCAGATTTCTAGTGGATAAAACAGACGGAGAGCTACACTTAGTATACATCAAACATCAATAATCTACATTGCATCAATTTGTGCTGAGGAGACACTCAACTTCGCCACATAGTTTGGAATCAAATGAGTCTAAACACGCCTGATATACAATTTGACTTACCGTTATGATGCACCGATAACTGAATACATGTCGTTTGGATAAACGACTTTCAAGAGCAATACTTTGAGAACCAAGACAAAGTTTTAACGCGTTGTATCATTTCTACAGAGGCATTTTTATCACTAATCAATTAGTTCGTTATTGGTTATTCAAACTCAATTCCAAAGACGGACTTACTTTCTGTACAACTCTTCAATCTGAGATCCCATGATTTCGGTGGAGTACAACCTGAAGTGAAGGAAAACAAGAAAATGTGTATTTAGCCTCGAGGTTAAGAACGGACACCTCTTGATGAGTGATCGAAATTAAAATGTCATGTAACATCTCCAAGCAAAGCTGAATGTAGATAGACAGTAGTGACTACGTGGCTTCGGTAATGTTAACAACTGCTTGCCTTGAACCAGACTTTTCCCTTCAGTGTTTTGTCTATTCTATCATCGTCTCTGAACAGCGTACAGGCTACACTACATCTGACAAAGTATTTAATGTATCAACAAATCATTTGATCTACGAGCACTTTTTCAGATTGAACATCTTGGAATCCATAATTTGAAATTTAAGGATTCGGAATTAAGGCTTCGGTGTATTATATCTTTTTACATTGAATATCCTCCAATACAATGAACTATACTTACGAGCAACACAGTCTCCTTTCTTCAACATGTCAGAAGGTTTACACCCTGAAGGTAAAATTTGAACGGAATAACTTTTATACTCTGGCTTTTCCAAATATATCTCCAAAAGGATATATGAACTTCATTAATATAATTATCAGGTCGGAGTATACATTCTAACATTAAAACCTAACCATCATCACATTCACAATCACGAAAATTTTAATGACTGCCACCAACGGTCCTTGGATGTCGAGGCCAAGGACCACGGCACTAGTATCTCCCAGGCTTCATCATCAGTAATCGTAATCGTGCGTTTGTTATTATACAGTTATTGAGATAAGACATACATACTGTCTACACATCGTTTGGTCGGGATGTTCCATAACTGAGACTCGGTGCACCCTAGAGAAAAAGGTAAAGCATTAAACGACAATTAATGGTTACGAAACTTCATTCAGCTTGGAATGGATTCTATTTTGAAACCACCTGGTGTTTGCGTATTAATGTATAAACTCATGGCTTAAGGAATTCACACCGCACTTGCGCCACTCTATCATGAATGAGATCGCGATGGTTAAGTAGCTTTGGCAAAGCCTTTGGTGAGGTCGCATCCAAAAAGCGAGTGCAGATAATGAAAACGAGTTGCAACGCATTTAAAATACAACACTGTTTTACCACAGTCGAGCTGCATCAAGAGGATAAACTACAGAAAGACAGATATATTTAAATGGATAAGTGCTATGTTATAGGCTAATCCTGTGATGTCTCATACTCACTCGGTGTGCAGATCTTCTTGGTGTTATCCCAGATCTCCTCTGGAGCACAGCGGTTGACACATTTATCCCCTATCCATCTCTTTGCAACATCATCTGTGCATTCTTGAAGAAAAAGGAAGTTAATTACTGGCAGTGAAAACCTCTTCCTCTCCCTAGTTAATGTTTAATCCTTCAACAGAAAAACACTTGAAACTTATAAACTTTAGAGCACCCTTTCGGTCGTGTGGATGGAGATCCGTTTGCAATATCGTTTATGAAGGAAAATGATAACCGGTTAAGAAGACACGCAAAGGGATGGCAAATTTGGCCAAAATATTGGCTTTTGTTCGGATGAACCAAAGGACGTTCCGATGCTTGTATAGATAACTGCAGCATATGAAAGATGCTAAGGGTCGCACTTCGTGGAAACAGAGTTTGTGAAGAGAACCGATGGTTCCATTCGGTCTGGATGTATACAGTAGGTGCAAGGAAATCATATTACGGATACTATAAATATGTTGACATAACCATTGAAAGCACATGACGGGGGCTTTCTGATGGTCCCATCAATATTACCCTTCCACGGGTAACGGACGTTGATCAGCTCGGAAACCAATGTTCTCGGGTAAAATCAGTTCGTAATTCGTAATTTGCAATTCGTGAGATTTGTGGAAACTCGCTATGTCAATTGAAGCGCAAAAACGAATCAGACATGTCTCGAGGGGTCTGTTTTCATGTTCGTCGTCGACAGTTTTTTTCAAAGCTCTTTAGGTCAAATCAATTCAAATGTTTGAAGAGTAAACTGATTTTGGATTTTAATGGAATATGCCATATGGACGTTAATTAAGACCCAGTTTTGAAGGAGTATGTCAAAGAAACATGTTCACCTACAGCTGTCACTTTCATCAAATTGTGTCAAGCACAGACTGCTTTCATCTCTATTATAAGAGTGTCGATTAATACAAGTTGTAAATACTTTGTAAATACTGGTCAGTGACCAATTTCGCCATAAGACGTGTATATGAATATGACGAATGTGTCCCTGGTACACCAACAAACCTTTTGAAATTAACTCATGAACAGTACATCTGTCGACCACGTCAGAAGAAACAAGATCCTTACCACATGAAGCCACCCATGAAACCAAAGAACAAAAGACCTATATAAGCTCCTGTAACTCAACGCCTTTCGGGCAAGTTTCTCTCTATATAAAACGTGTTGTCAGCAAAACCCTTTGGCGTTTTCAGCACTTCTAAATTTGCCAGATGTTGCTTATTGTGTTTCAGGCAGACTTACGTAGGGTTGGCACTGAAAAGACAATTATCATATTATAATTAATTTTTGTGAGCACATCGAAAGATTTGATAAACTTATGTATCATCGGCACGATTGGAAACAGAAAAAAAACCTTCTATTGAAGTCATCGTTTTTCTCAAAATATAAAGTTTTTTTCATCTTTAAAACGAATCAGGAAAGATATGAAAGACTAACGACGAAACGCTTGCATCAGTACTTCTCTTTACATAGATGCATACTATTATACGGCTCTAGGAAAATTCGTCCCCGGAAAATTCGTCCCCGGAAAACTCGTCACCGGAAAATTCGTCCCCTAGGAAAATTCGTCCCTGGAAAATTCGTCCACGAGGAAAATTCGTCCCCGGATAATTCGTCCCCGAGGATAATTCGTCCCTGGAAAATTCGTCACTGAGGAAAATTTCGTCCCCAGAATATTTGTCCCCGGAAAATATGTCCCCTAGGATAATTCGTCCCTGGGAAATTCGTGCCCGAGGATAATTCGTCCCCGGAAAATTAGAGAAAAGTTGAAAGTTTCTGACATTACTTTCTAGTAATAACTACTACTTACTACTTTCGACTTTTCTCATTCAGTGTTATATCTCTATTTACTACCCTACTAGCTAGTTACCTACTCCACTCTTTTCATAGTAGGTAGAGGTAGGCAGGCGAAATAGTTTATTTCTTTACAAATAAGTATTTTTACTGGTCAGAATGAAAGAAAAACTCTAAATTCTTCAATAAAATATTTCGCCTGCCTACCTCTACCTACTATAAAAATAGTGGGGTAGGTAACTAGCTAGTAGGGTAGTAAAGAGAGATGTTACACTGAATGAGAAAAATCGAAAGTGGTAGTTATTACTACAGTCCATTTGACAAGACTTAAGAGTCTTGGAAAGTAAAGTCAGAAACTTTCAACTTTGTAAAATTTTCTGGGGACGAATTATCCTCGGGGACGAACTTTCCAGGGACGAATTATCCTCGGGGACAAATTTTCCGGGGACGAACTATCCTCGGGGACGAATTATCCTCGGGGACGAATTTTCCGGGGACGAATTTTCTTGGGGACGACTTATCCGGGGACGAATTTGCGGGGACGAGTTTTCTGGGGACGAATTATCCGGGGACGAATTTTCCTGTAACCCTATTATACCCACATCATGGCATTACGTAGGCAGAGATATGCCTGCATATATAATTCAAGTAAGGCCGTAACAAAATGTTCTCTCTCAAAATCTAGCTCCTCGAGTTCTACAATTAGCTTCTACCCTTATATCTCAATTTTCTGAACGCAGATCCTGCCACACGATCGTGCTGCTCGTGGAATAAGATGCTCGATTTCCTCTTTATTGAAATTACGAAAGAGTACCCTTAACTGTAATCCGCTCATGCTTGAATGGCCAACATTTTCTGTTCCAAATTCTATTGAGAGCGGAGACATATACATAATATGTTGACAGGTGTGAGGTGCCGAAAGCTACCACAAGGCTAAAACTTTGGTATTGGAGTTTTATTTCACCTATTGGGAATGACAAGGCCTTGCTAGGTTATTCTTACCCGAACCGTCAGAACAATAACTTAGTTATTGCTTGGTTAAACGGACATATCGGGCGAAATATGCCTGGTAGATGACGAGACTGTGTCTGTGGTTACTGGGCATACGCCGCCAGATCAAGAACAAAAACAGTGGACGTATTCACGATGTAATTCGAATACCGTCATTCAAGATAAGAATATATAATTCATCACATGAGAAGACTGCTGTGAGGGAAAACTCATCGTCAGGTAAACCTTCGTATTCTAATGATTTACCCATGTGGTAGAAAGAGCATCGTGTTTAAACTTACCAGGTTTGGCTCTACTTATGATCAGCTTCCTAAGTTCCTCGATCTGGGCCTTACCACTGACTGCACATCTCATCAGCGTTGTTCCGGCCAGCTTTCCCGTGAATTTGGACCCACCATTTGCCGGCCTGAGTCCAACGTACAAATCACCCAACATGTCTCGGAGTCCTATGGCTCCGACATTCTTGATGACAACATTACCATCGACCCACATCACCAAATTGCCAGTTTGTTGACTGTAGCTGATCCCTACGAACGACCATTTCTTAGTTGGTGGAGCAATATGAAATTCACCAAGGCTGCGTCCAGTATGGGCATCCATGTTGATCAAAAGCTTGCCTTGATAAATGCACATGTGAGTTCCGAAATCTCCTCTTCCTCTCCACTCCACGATTATTTCGTCTCTAAGCACGTCTTGGTAAAGATAAGTCGCGATTGTGAAACTATCACGCTCAATATCCAGCTTTCCGTCACTGGTTATCTTGACGTAGTTATGCCCGGTGAAAACCCATGCGTTGATACCTTCAGGGCCGGTGGTGAGAGTTGTGGCTCCTACGGTAGATAGGGTTAGGCCACCAAGGCCGCTTGGTTTGGACTCGATCCTAGGTCCGAGAAGAAGCCACGAGCCACAGCTCGACATACCACCTGAAACAGAAATCGAACATTTAATCGACAAACACTAAGGCACGAAAGGTGCCATCATCAAAATTTGGCGAGCACCAAGCTTTTAGATGCAAATTTTGAAGACATGGGACACATTTGAAACAAATAATGAATAGGAACATAAAGTAGGGCCAAATTCATAAAGGGCGTTTAAGGGTTAGTCGTCTGTAACTTCTCCCTAATCAGTTTCGGGGCCTATTCATATTCTGGGAAGATTTACATGAAGGACCTGAATCTCTCTATTTAGTAGTTAAACGCTGTTTTAAGCTAAAAGCCCTTTATGAATTTGGCATTACATCTTTAACATCAAATCCAGTTATATGACAGAGATGGCGCATCTGGTTATATGAGAGAGATTGTTCGGATGCATCTAGTTATATGAGAGAGTTGGCCGTGGGGTAATTTCGAGCCGAAATACGCCGCTCGGATGCTGCACAAGATGAAAAGTTCTACTCGGAGCTCGATATCGCAGCCGAGTGCGACCAATTGCACTTTTATCCCCTAGATACACTCAGAATGACTAACACAACACTGTATATAGATTGATTATGGACCGATTTGGCCAAAATTTGAGAAATATATATTTATTTGCCAAACCGGCTACATAGAGAGAGAACTCACTGCAAAAGTCCAAGTTGTAGAGTAGATCGTTGCGTTAGCTTAGCTACTTTTTGCGAGTGAGGAGACAGCCTCGTGCTGTCTCCTTAAAACAAAGAACCAATTTGCATACTTTGAAGAGTGATGAGAATAAAGCAGTTCAGATGAGATCGAACTACTGTCTCCCAGCATAAAGTCTATTGTGATTGATAACTTTCTCATCATATGCATTTGGAAGCTGTTAAGAAGCCGATGCCGAATTGCAGAGAGGCCCACATACCCCATGCGCTTCGATGGCAAACGTTCCTACGATACGCATGACATTAGGGTCAGATGGTCAGAGTTTTTCGCCGAAATAGGCCTTGCTAGGTTATTCTTACCCAAACCGTCAGAACAATAACTTAGTTATTGCTTGGTTAAACGGACATATCGGGCGAAATATGCCTGGTATATGACGAGACTATGTCTGTGGTTACTGGGCATACGCCGCCAGATCAAGAACAAAAACAGTGGACGTATTCACGATGTAATTCGAATACCGACATTCAAGATAAGAATATATAATTCATCACATGAGAAGACTGCTGTGAGGGAAAACTCATTGTCAGGTAAACCTTCGTATTCTAATGATTTACCCATGTGGTAGAAAGAGCATCGTGTTTAAACTTACCAGGTTTGGCTCTACTTATGATCAGCTTCCTAAGTTCATCGATCTGGGCCTTACCACTGACTGCACATCTCATCAGCGTTGTTCCGGCCAGCTTTCCCGTGAATTTGGACCCACCATTTGCCGGTCTGAGTCCAACGTACAAATCACCCAACATGTCTCGGAGTCCTATGGCACCAACATTCTTGATGACAACATTACCATCGACCCACATCACCAAATTGCCAGTTTGTTGACTGTAGCTGATCCCTACGAACGACCATTTCTTAGTTGGTGGAGCAATATGAAATTCACCAAGGCTGCGTCCAGTATGGGCATCCATGTTGATCAAAAGCTTTTCTTGATAAATCCACATGTGAGTTCCGAAATCTCCTCTTCCTCTCCACTCCACGATTGCTTCGTCTCTAAGTACGTCTTGGTAAAGATAAGTCGCGATTGTGAAACTATCACGCTCAATATCCAGCTTTCCGTCACTGGTTATCTTGACGTAGTTATGCCCGGTGAAAACCCATGCGTTGATACCTTCAGGGCCGGTGGTGAGAGTTGTGGCTCCTACGGTAGATAGGGTTAGGCCACCAAGGCCGCTTGGTTTGGACTCGATCCTAGGTCCGAGAAGAAGCCACGAGCCACAGCTCGACATACCACCTGAAACAGAAATCGAACACTTAATCGACAAACACTAAGGCACGAAAGGTGCTATCATCAAAATTTGGCGAGCACCAAGCTTTTAGATGCAAATTTTGAAGACATGTGACACATTTGAAACAAATAATGAATAGGAACATAAAGTAGGGCCAAATTCATAAAGGGCGTTTAAGGGTTAGTCGTCTGTAACTTCTCCCTAATCAGTTTCGGGGCCTATTCATATTCTGGGAAGATTTACATGAAGGACCTGAATCTCTCTATTTAGTAGTTAAACGCTGTTTTAAGCTAAAAGCCCTTTATGAATTTGGCATTACATCTTTAACATCAAATCCAGTTATATGACAGAGATGGCGCATCTGGTTATATGAGAGAGATGGTTCGGATGCATCTAGTTATATGAGAGAGTTGGCCGTGGGGTAATTTCGAGCCGAAATACGCCGCTCGGATGCTGCACAAGATGAAAAGTTCTACTCGGAGCTCGATATCGCAGCCGAGTGCGACCAATTGCACTTTTATCCCCTAGATACACTCAGAATGACTAACACAACACTGTATATAGATTGATTATGGACCGATTTGGCCAAAATTTGAGAAATATATATTTATTTGCCAAACCGGCTACATAGAGAGAGTACTCACTGCAAACGTCCAAGTTGTAGAGTAGATCGTTGCGTTAGCTTAGCTACTTTTTGCGAGTGAGGAGACAGCCTCGTGCTGTCTCCTTAAAACAAAGAACCAATTTGCATACTTTGAAGAGTGATGAGAATAAAGCAGTTCAGAATAGATCGAACTACTGTCTCCCAGCTTAAAGTCTATTGTGATTGATAACTTTCTCATCATATGCATTTGGAAGCTGTTAAGAAGCCGATGCCGAATTGCAGAGAGGCCCACATACCCCATGCGCTTCGATGGCAAACGTTCCTACGATACGCATGACATTAGGGTCAGATGGTCAGAGTTTTTCGCCGAAATAGGCCTTGCTAGGTTATTCTTACCCAAACCGTCAGAACAATAACTTAGTTATTGCTTGGTTAAACGGACATATCGGGCGAAGTATGCCTGGTAGATGACGAGACTATGTCTGTGGTTACTGGGCATACGCCGCCAGATCGAGAACAAAAAAAGTGTTATGTATTCACGATGTAATTCGAATACCGACATTTCAGATAAGAAGATAATTCATCACATCAGAAGACTGCTGTGAGGGAAAACTCATCGTCAGGTAAACCTTCGTATTCTAATGATTTACCCACGTGGTAGAAAGAGCATCGTGTTTAAACTTACCAGGTTTGGCTCTACTTATGATCAGCTTCCTAAGTTCCTCGATCTGGGTCTTACCACTGACTGCACATCTCATCAGCGTTGTTCCGGCCAGCTTTCCCGTGAATTTGGACCCACCATTTGCCGGCCTGAGTCCAACGTACAAATCACCCAACATGTCTCGGAGTCCTATGGCTCCGACATTCTTGATGACAACATTACCATCGACCCACATCACCAAATTGCCAGTTTGTTGACTGTAGCTGATCCCTACGAACGACCATTTCTTAGTTGGTGGAGCAATATGAAATTCACCAAGGCTGCGTCCAGTATGGGCATCCATGTTGATCAAAAGCTTGCCTTGATAAATGCACATGTGAGTTCCGAAATCTCCTCTTCCTCTCCACTCCACGATTATTTCGTCTCTAAGTACGTCTTGGTAAAGATAAGTCGCGATTGTGAAACTATCACGCTCAATATCCAGCTTTCCGTCACTGGTTATCTTGACGTAGTTATGCCCGGTGAAAACCCATGCGTTGATACCTTCAGGGCCGGTGGTGAGAGTTGTGGCTCCTACGGTAGATAGGGTTAGGCCACCAAGGCCGCTTGGTTTGGACTCGATCCTAGGTCCGAGAAGAAGCCACGAACCACAGCTCGACATACCACCTGAAACATTTAATCGACAAACACTAAGGCACGCAGGGTGTTTTACAAAAGTAGCCATTGTTTTACGAAGCTTTTAGATGCAAATTTGGAAGACATGCGACACATTTTACAAAAATGATGAATAGGACGTAAAGTTTACATTTTTATCATCAAATCTAGTTATTTAAGAGGGCTTACTGGACTTTGCGCAAAGAAAGCAACGATCGCAATGGGAGAGCGACCATTATTTTTGACACCGCCATTTTGTCTTCCTAAAATTAACCTTTGGCTAAAACGGCCACAGAATAGCCGTACCTCCATATTGTGGATGGTGTAATGCTTGGTCATGGGTTCCATTCTTGGGATTAACTCCTCAAGAACGTAAGCCTTGGGTTTGAATATGTATATATTTACCCCTCATTAACGTGATGTTGTAGCGTGTTAGTCATAGATACAATTCTTGATTGTTACTCCTCGATGGGGTGGTGAAGTGCTTCAGTCATGGGTTCGATTTTGAGATTCACTCTCTGGTGTGGTGCGGGTCTCATACCTTCCATTCCTCGCGCTGGCACCACCTTTCCATCCCCACTTGTAGCCCCTCTATTCATGACCATAGCAACAAATATCTGCACAGTTAGATGCTGGCGCCACCTATCAATCCCCATGAACCAACCAAAATCGATACTCCAAACTACCCTAATGTCACTAGCTCCCTTTAAATGCAATAATTTGCACTGGTAGCGCCCTCTATGACCATAAAGACAAATATATGCTCGGTTAGATTCTGGCGCCAACTATCCATCACCATGAACTTATATTCCCAACTAACCTTATGTGACAAGATAAGTCCCTTTATTTCATTGTCATAATGGATAATTATAGCCTCGTTTTCACCACAGAGGTTCGGATGAGAAAACCATAACCGCTTGGGTTGGTGCAAAATGTGGAAGCTTTTCAAAAGCATTTAAAACCACATTATTCGATATTCAATTTGGATGTTTTAGAATAGAAATTGATGCCTCACTGTCGGTATTGATTATCTCACCCAAACCGCTCGGGTAGAGCTAAAATATTGGCCAAAACCTCGGCTACGTCTGGGTTTTGGTCTACAATTTAGCTCTACCCTCGCAGTTTGGGTGAGACAATCAATACCTCCAGTTCGGTACCAATGCCTTAAATATTATACTCCTCTGTTGCTACTGACACAATTTTCAAAAACTTCACATGATTAGATTTTCCACAGTTATTCATTGAAGTGTTAAATAAAACAGTGTGACGTTATATTCACTTTACAAACTCGCCCATTAACGCATTTGAAACTACCGAAATGTAGCAGGTATTGACATGGCTTGACACTAAAGGCAACTGAAATTATCAGAAACTGCTGCCGGGAAATGTGAGGAATAATTATGGTTGACTTACCCGAGGGTGCGACAGCCGGAGCTAATGAAAGAGCAACAGCTAAAACAGGCATCCACAGGAGAAACATGATGATGACTGTGAGGCGGTCGCAGCCAGAATGACGAGTTTATGACAGAGTTAAGATTTTAACCAGGCAAGATTTTGATGTCAAGCAGACGGTTTGACAGCAGATGTTGAAAGCTGATTCGGTCTTAAGTCTGGCTCTGTTCATTGGCGCCACTACTGCTCTCTGCAGCTGACATGATACGTTACTCTCCCCTTCCAAGTCGATGAAGTACATGTAGACTCGATGCTGGATAATCACGTTAATAGTACATACAGACTTTATCTAATTTCTTAGTGGTGGTTGTGAGAGGTGAACTATTCAACATGAAAGCTACATGACTGCACCAGTTGGCTACTCGAACCAGAGAGATCCTGAGAACTCATAACGAGCCAGAGGAAACTTCGGAAATCGTAGCCCGGCAGTTTTGTGAAAATCAAGAAGAACAATTCTACAAGGGCTTGCAATGCTTCGATGAGGTGGACACTGGGAACTTGATCTTTCCATTCGCTTCACTCCGACAAAATGTTTTAAGTACCAGCACTGTTACTGGTCCTGGACTTTATAACTCTTTGATAGATGACGGAAATGATGAATCACTGGACAAGCGGGGTATTGGCGCAATTAGATGGGAGCGGGAACTTCATGGTGTTGTAGTACAAATAGCCTGGGTCAAACTTGATATGGATATGGTCTCAATTGAATTTCACCCCAAAACACAGAACAAGTGGGGTTCAATTCGGTGCTTAAATTGACACCCGATGTTGGAGTTGGCATCGAGTAACATGATCACTCCACGGTACGAACAAATCTGTTTTAGTCTGTGTAACCTTAGATGCTGCACATCTGTTTCATTGTATTTAAAGGAATCGCCGTTTTACCCGAATTGATTGCAATGGTTTCTATCATAAGAGTACATATTTCAATGGATTAGGCATAGAAAGAGTACATGTTACATTTCAAATCGAGTTGCACCACACTTTTTCACACTAGTGAGAGCAAATCAATCTCATTTGCTTCAGTAACAGCATACAGGCTCTAGTTGTTCCAACCGATAGTCAGAAATAAGTAGAATATCGTGATAAAGGAAAGTGAAATAACTAAATAACACATTTCAACTTGTACGGTCAGATGCTCTTTCGGGAAGGTCGACGTTCCAGTTTCTTCATATAGATGGCGACATCGTGGTACTGGCAGGTCACCTTGTCTTTGGGAAGTGTCTATCCTGACAACTGCTGACCATGTAGATAACATTTCCGTCTGATCTGATTCTTGGGCAGGCCGCTAGTTAGCAAATATGTATATATATCTCGTTAATGAATGGCCGGAATCGTATAAAATCAGGATCTTTTCGGGATTTTCAATCCGAGTCGTAAGCCAGATATAAAATGTTGCTTCACTTTGCTGCCACTAATGCAGAGGGTCTTTTACCTCAGTGACCCGTAAGGCAGACGTTACATAGAGCTTCACGCTTCACTCCTCACGCCTCATGCTTCACGGTTCACTCGTGACGCGAAGAATTTCCAAGGCATTTCAACTTAGGCAACAGGGCTCATTGAAATACCTTGTTAATTCTTCGGTTCACGAGTGAACCGTGAAGCATGAGGCGTGAGGAGTGAAGCGTGAAGCTCTATGTAACGTCTAGAGCTTCACGCTTCACTCCTCACGCCTCATGCTTCACGGTTCACAAGGTATTTCAATGAGCCCTGTTACATAGGAAAAAATGAGGGCCTAAGTTGAAATGCCTTGGAAATTCTTCGGTTCACGAGTGAACCGTGAAGCATGAGGCGTGAGGAGTGAAGCGTCAAGCTCTATGTAACGTCTGCCTTACGTGTACCGATCCAGCACGACAAAGTCGACCTGATTGTGATGGGACATGTCTTCAGTTACGTAACCGTCATTTTAGTAGACGACCCGAACCATTCTTGCAGAGGTGAACTCATATCTTCGCCTCCTGTCGGGCCACTCATGCTTTAATTATAACCACGGTTGATAAATGAAGAAACAAGTCATTACAATAACCACAAACATTTAATTAACAAATGACTGAGTGGCAAATGTACAGCGTGACTTTATATACAGTAGCAAGAGAAAACAAGCATTGCTTAAAGGATAGCTCCTGGAATAAATCGTTGGCAGCCTTTTTGAACGAAACCAATGGAAATATATTAAATGAGTATTCCTCTTTACCACAAACCTTTTGAAAGTGGAAGAAATATAATAGTTCAGGGAGAAAAATTGATATTAATAGTCCCTATTTTACTGACATGGACAGCGCCATTTTGAGTCAAATTTCCCTCGGTGATGACGCGGTGTGTGCAATGGCAGTGATTGGCTGAAATTCCGAAGCACCGATCGTGCATATTGTGGGCTTGTCACCGCTTTTCGCGCGTGCGCAGTGTGTGAATCCATGTCAATATCCGTTTCTTCGCGATCTCTCTCGCATGTCTCAAGATTTCACGCAATTAAATCATTCTAATTTCGTTTTATTTGGACATTCGCGTAATATATGGATTGCTTGAATGCAAAATGCCTCGGTGCATAGTCCAGTTTGGCCATCAACATCGGGTCCAGCTGCATCTTCAATAGCTTGAGCCATAGTGTCATTGCCGTCAATGACTCAAGCTCCCCCTCTTCATATTCCGGCTCAAACTGGTAGCCCTGTACACCAACATTTCCCCCTACATCCAAATCTTCATAACTCCCGCTGCTCATCGAAGTGTCACTGCTGTCAACATAGCTTTCATCATCTGAAGCCCCCTTGATAACAATACAATAACACGATCTCAAAATATCAATCGGCTGACTGCTATTGTGACAATACTGACAATGTGAATTGCACACGTGACGTCACGATTCTCCGGTTTTGGAGGAGAGATCGCGAAAAAAGTGAGAAAATGGCGCCCTCCATGAACTCTGTGTTTAGTGGATTTAAAACACCTTTATTGGTACAAACGCAAATTTTTGAGCGATATACAGTCCTATATTGGAATAATAATGATATACGAAATATGCAGGTGCGTTAGTTTTCCCGATTATCGCTATAGCGATTTATTCCAGGAGCTATCCTTTAAGCTCAAAACAAGTTCATTGTGAACTCTAATCTTCCTACATGCGGGAGAATTCAACTTACCTCGACGCGAGTCCATGTCATAAAATTTTCTAAGTTCTGATAATACCGTAATATAGTAGGGGTAGCAAAATAATAGATGGAACAGCTTGTATTACCTGTACGAATGGTGGTATTTTGTAGGCCTTCAATCAGCCCCTCAATCAATCGAATGATGTAAGGCCTAGAAATGTCTATAGGGCATGACACGCGCCTGATCAAGGCCCACACTGCAAAATTTGTTTTCCAAACGAAGACGAATGATCTGCTTTTGGATATTTTGGTTCTTTCCTCATGCTGTTTAAATACGGCGATGGACGAGGCTGGGGGACCGCGAAGGCGACGGCTTCAGACATACTCCTTACAGCAAAAAATCGATTATTTGGATGAATATTGGTTAGCTCATTTAGAAGGGCTGGAACATGGGCAGACACCAACTCATTTTGCAAGATTCCGAAATATTCGGGCGCCGACATTTCGGGACTGGATAAGAAACGAAGATGACATTAGAACTGAGTTTGTAGAGGGTCAACGACGACGATGACGAATGAGAAGATACTGGTAAGCAATCGATTTCCACAGGCTAAAGGAAACCTATCGCGAAACGCTTGTAAAAATGGGGAGTTTTGAACGGCCCGGTTAAAACCTAAGGTGGAAATAAGCTCCCATTCTTAAAATTTAGCAGTTTCGAGTTCCCCCGGGTCGTGAGCTGGCATCAAGGTAACATTGCATATCGTGCATAACATTACTGACTCCAGTCAATTAACTGCATAAGATGTAATCACCTATTTAGTTATTTTTACAACGTTCAGCCAGTCTAAATAAAGATTTTGATCTCTTTAAGCATAAACTATTTGCTTGTTCACAGAAAAGTCATATGATTGTATACAGCTGATAATTAGGCCATTGTTTGTGCTTAAAGGTTTCTGGCCCGAGGTGGAAGATTCTCTAGCAGACTGGTATCGAAATAGAAGGATGCTGGGTTTTCCCGTAGCTGGGAAAGATATCACAGGACAAGCAACGAGGGAATTTCGTCAGTGGATCGGGGAATTGCCAGATGGAGATATGGAACTCTTAGAGAGGGACCGCCCCCATAGACTGGACTTTCGGGCATCACAGTCATGGCTGAAGGGATTCATGCAAAGGTGAATCATATTAATGTATTACGTTTCTATTGTTCGTTGACCTAACGGCGTCGTCCCATTTCTATCGAAGAACGCAGGCACAGTACCATTCACTTTCGGTCCGTGTAATAGACATGCTTACATATAAAGACTTAACGTTGTGATGGAACTATACTCTTCATGTTGTGATGGAATTAATTCACAGACATGGGAATACATTAAGTGTTTTAGTATACCCTATCCCTGCTGTGACTGATCCTGTAGGCCTAGGCCATCATCGCCGACTCAAATTCGGAAGCACACACGAAAAACGCCATAATACACATCTGCAATACACACTTCAGTGGAACAACGCTCAGCGGACATACCTTCCGCCGCATGACATGGCTCTGCTGCCATTGGCGAACAGAATATATTGACATTGAGTGACAGTGTGACGAACCAGTGGAAAAAGCCCGATCTGGGAAGAAGTTCTTTTTGATCGAACTTTATAGAGAGGTGTTCCAATGAGGAACCTGCGGAACTAAAAATCTAGATGGCAGCACCAGTACTAAACGGTACACTTCCAGTGCATTTTCCAATAAAATTAAATTTTGTTGATTTTCTCCCTAAAACTCATCAAAGTAAAATTAGGGACCAATAAAAGAACATTTTTGATGCTATTTCCCCATGTAGAGTAATTAAGGGATGAAATATTCAATAATCATTGACCAGGGAAATAGCTTTCTCATTACAACCACCGTCCACTTGCCTGCAGGGTCCCCTATTGGCAGGTTTTCTTGTGCAGGTTCCTCATAACAGAGGTCTAATTGGAAGCTGAACATAACAAATTTGGGGAAATCAATCCGTGTTTTGAGGAAAACCAAGATTTTCACTCGGGCAATACTGACAATAATGAACCATGCACACAACGCATGCTGATAGGACATCAGTTTTCCCTCACTCATTGGTCAAACATCCATATCTGCAGTCAGACCGTCGGCCATTTGTGGTCAGTAACTTTCGAACAAGAGCCTCTCAAGGTGCAGGAAATAACCACTAAGACCTAATCATATCTACAGTAAGCTAAATTCGAGACAAATCCGAATTATTACTTCTTCAGTATTAAAGAATGCACTTGATATGGGATATGTCCCAATCTCTTAACCATTTAGTTGAGGACTTTCATTTTGGTCAGCCAATATATTTTACTGTGTGGAGCCACCGGAGAGAACAGCGCATTATCTACCAGCTTCAATAGCATTCCGCGAACTTACTATTTATAGCTCACAAGGTCATTTGCATAAGATATTGATGACGGTTTAGTCACGTGACAGTCGGACATCGACACTTATTTCTACGCATTTGAGCTTATTTCAAAGTCAATTATCTTTGACCCTGCATTGTATTAGCATGAATGATACCATAAAGTCAGAGAGAGAAATATTGAGAACAATTATGTAGTATTTCCAACACTCGGACATGTGCCAGATTGAATCTAACTGCCCTGAGAGATGTTGGCAAGACATATATATACTCGACATCAGATTATCTCCATCGATCTCCCCATTTCCTCCGCGTTATAAAGCAACTTAGTTATGAGGACCTGCCCTAATCCCCACAACCGGGAATATGTCCTTATAGTGAGGGAAAAACTTATTCCAGGTCCCCCTAACGGCGTGCTAACAAAAGTACCCGAATGTCTATAAGTATACGTATAAATTTTGCTATAATTCGCGGATCTCAAACTCTCCAGTATCACCCCTTACCCGAGGTTAAAGAATACGGAATTTAACAGCCGGAACATTGACTTGTTTAGCCACGGATCATAACAGTCTACACTTCTTATTTCCATTATTGGTCTGCAATTTCACTGGTTTCATTGCAGCCTGCACAGCCGTGTTGAAAACAGTGGTCAAGTTCTTCTGCGTCAATGCGAAGCATTCAATGTATCTGTAAGCACCTATCGTCTTGGCCATAGCAAGCCCTTGCACGTTGCTGATTGGTTTCTTATTCTGATGACATAATACATCGATGAGGTCATTTTCCTCGCGCAGGTCCTCTTTAGTCCCGATTAGAACTATTGGGACGTTCGGAGAGTAGTGACGGATTTCTGGATACCACTTTACGCGCACGTTTTCTAGTGAGGTGGGGCTGATCAGGGAAAAACACACTAGAAACACATCCTGAAAACAACAAAGAATAAGAATACCTACATTATCTATCAAGGGGAATCATCATATGTGTTAAAGTGATCTCCTACCGGTCTTCTGCAAAGTTGAAAAGGAGCGCTATAAGGAGATTGACAAGGTCACTCCAGTAAGAATTGTATTCACCCGAATGACCCGTTAACCATGGCCTGTGCATGGACGTGTGTTGCCTCCAAGGAAACCATACCTCCTGTTCACCAGTCGCAGTGTAGGCCTACTGAATGAACGTTAGCTTTCATGATCTTGTACCTAAACCTCTCTATTAGCATCCTGGATAGTGGTGCATAATGTAGGATGAGACAAGACCACAATTGATTTTTTAAGCCTTTTAGCAGTTAAATTGTCAATGTTTGACCGCGACGCATCAAAGAACGCGTCAAGTAGTGAAACTGAAATTCGGATATGATATACGGGCTAGTCTTGCGAGTAACTGGTGCGATTTAAATTGGTGATTGACCACGGAAATTTTTTTTTAAATTGACTAGTTTGACACAAGTGGACATTTTTACCCATAGCGGCCATTTTCACTCCAAATTTGAACCACCCCCCTATGGCCAGGTTGTCGAAATTCAAAATTATTTTTTTTACCAAACAATTTATTTATATCTGTGGACTTGCCACAGCAAATATTTTTTCAATACCTCTCCAAATATGTACGGTCCACCTCGTGACGTCATCTTAATGGCGACCAGGCGAATGAGACAAGACCACCATTGATTTTTAAGCCTTTTAGCAGTTAAATTGTCAATGTTTGACCGCAACGCGTGGTGTTGTGAATCTGAAATTTAGATTATGTTATTCCGGACAGTCGGGCAAGTAAATGGTGAAAAATAAACTGGTGATTGACCAAAGACATTTTTTGATAATCGACAAATTAGACAGACTTTGATATTTCCACTCCTTTCAGCCACCTGGCAGAAAAATCTCAAAACACGCCCCCTATTACCCAATTAGCAAAATTCGAAATTAATTTTTTCATCAAATAATTTCTTTATATCTGTAGACTTGCCACAACAAATATTTTTCAATACCTCTCCAAATATGTACTTGAGAGTAAAAAACATGCACTCGTCTAATAGATATGCCTGGACCCTCCAACCTATGAATATTCATTAGTGGTCTTGTCTCGGATATGATATCATCAAGTGGGATCGCGGATATTCCCCGGAAGCCTGATATTCAGCTGGGAGACAATGTCATGAACCCACATTACAGGGTTCACGAGGAATTCCATCATTATCGTTAGGTAATGGTGTTCTAATTATCAAGATAAGCACTTCTGACATTAAGCCAAAACTAGTGTTCGACCACCACAGGCTCCGCGACGTTTAAGGACTTCCGGGCCATTTAATCCATTTTACAAATAATGTCCATCATATTTTTGTACAGGTACCAACATGTTCCATAACTCTTTTGAATGAAAAGGTTGAAAAAAGAGGAAATCACCGAAAGGGATTATTTCATCATTGGACATTGTCACTGGTGAAACGCTTACATGCTTTGAGTACGGTATAGGGCGGAGGTTGGGGGGTTATATCTTCTTTACTCACCGTCATTGGATAAGATAATGGTCTCAGCCTGTCGTAGTCTTCTTGGCCGGCTGTGTCCCACAGGTTCAGTGAACACGGCGAGTTGTCCACCATGATATTGGCCGAGTAGTTATCAAACACGGTCATGATGTAGTCATGGCTGAATGTGTTGTTGGCGTAGGTCATCAGCATGCAGGTCTTCCCCACAGCGCCGTCTCCCACCACCACACACTTGATGTGATCCATGGAAGTGTTGCTTCGACGTCAGGACGACTCTCCAAGGTGATGGTGACCTCTCAAATGACAAGGCGCGAATTCCTTTAGTTGTCGATAATGTCACTCTCAGTCGGTCACGGCCTGTGTTGCCTCCGTCAGATCGGCAGCGCCTCTCACATAAATATTGCAACCGCGCGTGTTAAGACCTACCAAAACGATCCTTGTTTTCAACGTCTGCTTATGGAGAGTATTTAAATTGGATCCTTGTTTTCAACGTCTGCTTATGAAGAGTATTTGAATTGGAATGATAGCGTCTCAAAAAAGAAAAATTATTAGAAAATTCAATGGGGCTTACACAGCATGATCCGCCTACGATATCCTATTCCGGTTGTTAGCCTCGTGTGATTTGGCCGTCATCGTCAATCGGACAAAGACGAGATCATTATATACTCAGGATCAAATTGGAAACAATGACGTCATTTGTTTATTGACAGGGGGACCTCACACTAATACTTAGACCATGTACAGCTTGCAGGTGTAATTGTATATGAATTAGGTCATGCCTCGAGGTTACCAGTTCACGTCACAAGTTCATGGATATTTGCCCTACTTCTCGTGTTACAATACATACCATTTAGTCCAATCACGGATTATCGAGCGATCATTATGGATTATTATGATGACTGAGTATTATCCAGGAAATAGTCACAGTGAAGCCTTAAACACACCAGGAAGAATGCAAATACCTTAAAAGGTATTTCCTATATCATTGTCACAACTTCATTCTTAGAACTAATCTCGTTTTGATCATGGTTGAAAGGGAGAATCTTTCTTCACGTCAAAAGGAGTAAATCAACTCTGTCCAGGGCCTGGTTATTTGAAAAAAAAGTGTCACTGCCCGTGGGGTTTCCTTAACTTGGAATTATCTCCTTCAGCCGTTAGACTTGAAATACCAGGCAAAAAGTTAACGCCAGAGTTAGTGACAAAATTTGCTTTGAACAACTGGACCCAGCACGGTAAAACCCGCCCTCTATAGATAGAGACCAACATCTAGACACCTCCAGCGAATGACCAAGGAGAAAAATGCTAAAGGGTCCAGCGAATGGCCAAGGAGAACAACGCTAAATGGTCTAGCGATTGGCCAAGGAAAACAACGCTAAAGGGTCTAGCGATAGGCCAAGGAAAACAACGCTAAAGGGTCTAGCGATAGGCCAAGGAAAACAACGCTAAAGGGTCTAGCGACAGGCCAAGGAAAACAACGCTAAAGGGTCTAGCGATAGGCCAAGGAAAACAACGCTAAAGGGTCTAGCGATAGGCCAAGGAAAACAACGCTAAAGGGTCTAGCGATAGGCCAAGGAAAACAACGCTAAATGGTCTAGCGATAGGCCAAGGAAAACAACGCTAAAGGGTCTAGCGATAGGCCAAGGAAAACAACGCTAAAGGGTCCAGCGATAGGCCAAGGAAAACAACGCTAAAGGGTCTAGCGATAGGCCAAGGAAAACAACGCTAAAGGGTCCAGCGATAGACCAAGGAAAACAACGCTAAAGGGTCTAGCGATAGGCCAAGGAAAACAACGCTAAAGGGTCTAGCGATAGGCCAAGGAAAACAACGCTAAAGGGTCTAGCGACAGGCCAAGGAAAACAACGCTAAATGGTCTAGCGATAGGCCAAGGAAAACAACGCTAAAGGGTCTAGCGATAGGCCAAGGAAAACAACGCTAAAGGGTCCAGCGATAGGCCAAGGAAAACAACGCTAAAGGGTCTAGCGATAGGCCAAGGAAAACAACGCTAAAGGGTCTAGCGACAGGCCAAGGAAAACAACGCTAAAGGGTCTAGCGACAGGCCAAGGAAAACAACGCTAAATGGTCTAGCGATAGACCAAGGAAAACAACGCTAAAGGGTCTAGCGATAGGCCAAGGAAAACAACGCTAAAGGGTCTAGCGATAGGCCAAGGAAAACAACGCTAAAGGGTCTAGCGATAGGCCAAGGAAAACAACGCTAAAGGGTCTAGCGATAGGCCAAGGAGAACAATGCTAAATGGTCTAGCGATAGGCCAAGGAAAACAACGCTAAATGGTCTAGCGATAGGCCAAGGAAAACAATGCTAAAGGGTCTAGCGACAGGCCAAGGAAAACAACGCTAAAGGGTCTAGCGACAGGCCAAGGAAAACAACGCTAAATGGTCTAGCGATAGGCCAAGGAAAACAACGCTAAAGGGTCTAGCGATAGGCCAAGGAAAACAACGCTAAAGGGTCCAGCGATAGGCCAAGGAAAACAACGCTAAAGGGTCTAGCGATAGGCCAAGGAAAACAACGCTAAAGGGTCTAGCGACAGGCCAAGGAAAACAACGCTAAAGGGTCTAGCGACAGGCCAAGGAAAACAACGCTAAATGGTCTAGCGATAGACCAAGGAAAACAACGCTAAAGGGTCTAGTGATAGGCCAAGGAAAACAACGCTAAAGGGTCTAGCGATAGGCCAAGGAAAACAACGCTAAAGGGTCTAGCGATAGGCCAAGGAAAACAACGCTAAAGGGTCTAGCGATAGGCCAAGGAGAACAATGCTAAATGGTCTAGCGATAGGCCAAGGAAAACAACGCTAAAGGGTCCAGCGATAGGCCAAGGAAAACAACGCTAAAGGGTCTAGCGATAGGCCAAGGAAAACAACGCTAAAGGGTCTAGCGACAGGCCAAGGAAAACAACACTAAAGGGTCTAGCGACAGGCCAAGGAAAACAACGCTAAATGGTCTAGCGATAGACCAAGGAAAACAACGCTAAAGGGTCTAGCGATAGGCCAAGGAAAACAACGCTAAAGGGTCTAGCGATAGGCCAAGGAAAACAACGCTAAAGGGTCTAGCGACAGGCCAAGGAAAACAACGCTAAATGGTCTAGCGATAGGCCAAGGAAAACAACGCTAAAGGGTCTAGCGATAGGCCAAGGAAAACAACGCTAAAGGGTCCAGTGATAGGCCAAGGAAAACAACGCTAAAGGGTCTAGCGATAGGCCAAGGAAAACAACGCTAAAGGGTCTAGCGACAGGCCAAGGAAAACAACGCTAAAGGGTCTAGCGACAGGCCAAGGAAAACAACGCTAAATGGTCTAGCGATAGACCAAGGAAAACAACGCTAAAGGGTCTAGCGATAGGCCAAGGAAAACAACGCTAAAGGGTCTAGCGATAGGCCAAGGAAAACAACGCTAAAGGGTCTAGCGATAGGCCAAGGAAAACAACGCTAAAGGGTCTAGCGATAGGCCAAGGAGAACAATGCTAAATGGTCTAGCGATAGGCCAAGGAAAACAACGCTAAAGGGTCCAGCGATAGGCCAAGGAAAACAACGCTAAAGGGTCTAGCGATAGGCCAAGGAAAACAACGCTAAAGGGTCTAGCGACAGGCCAAGGAAAACAACGCTAAAGGGTCTAGCGACAGGCCAAGGAAAACAACGCTAAATGGTCTAGCGATAGACCAAGGAAAACAACGCTAAAGGGTCTAGCGATAGGCCAAGGAAAACAACGCTAAAGGGTCTAGCGATAGGCCAAGGAAAACAACGCTAAAGGGTCTAGCGATAGGCCAAGGAAAACAACGCTAAAGGGTCTAGCGATAGGCCAAGGAGAACAATGCTAAATGGTCTAGCGATAGGCCAAGGAAAACAACGCTAAAGGGTCTAGCGATAGGCCAAGGAGAACAATGCTAAATGGTCTAGCGATAGGCAAAGGAGAAAATGCTAAAGGGTCTAGCGAATGGCCAAGGAGAACAACGCTAAATGGTCTAGCGATAGGCCAAGGAAAACAACGCTAAAGGGTCTAGCGATAGGCCAAGGAAAACAACGCTAAATGGTCTAGCGACAGGCCAAGGAGAAAATGCTAAAGGGTCCAGCGAATGGCCAAGGAGAACAACGCTAAATGGTCTAGCGATAGGCCAAGGAAAACAATGCTAAAGGGTCCAGCGATAGGCCAAGGAGAAAATGCTAAAGGGTCTAGCGATAGGCCAAGGAGAAAATGCTAAAGGGTCTAGCGATTGGCCAAGAAGCGAGCAATGCTAAAAGGATGTCCATTTTCCATGTGGAGTTCTGTCAACTGACGAGCGTCTCAAACCACACTATAATTGATTCTCTCCTGACTGAAGCGTAAAGACCAGACTTCGGTGAAAGTTTACGATCGATATCATTTCATACTTGACCCACTATTGTCAGTGATGACGCTTCTCCTGGTATGCTATAAATATGTTTGTATATTTGATCGGAGAGGTCAGATAAGTTGATTTACCATACACGGAAGATTGCGCAGACATTTCTTTAACCACGGTAGTCATCGTCTGCCACTCTTTGGAATCTGACCACATTACTAGCAAATCGAGGTAGGATAAACATGTAGTTCACCTTCGTTTGAACTCCTATCCTTCTCTAAACCCAGTGTTGACCGTGTGGATATCAGCCGAATTGTGGCAACGTCATCATTCCCAAATTGTCCAACAGGGCCCGTTAAGTACTAAAGTGTGAAGGATGGGATAATTGTTGTCGAACAGGGGTGGACCTTTTCATGCACAGCAGTAGATATTTCGCCGAGTCTGGTGGCTGAGTAAAGGACAAAGAACGGCCGAGTTTATAGTGTCGTTCAAATGGCTTCTCTTGTTTATCTTTAAAGGTTAGGTTTTCTATTGCACTCCAAATGGACTGATCTATGTAAACAATACTTGAGCGGAATCCCAGAAACCACCCTACAAGAGTTCAGAAGATACATCAGATGAAGCATTGTCAAGTGCCCTATTAGCTTCCGAAGCCGATGACGCACAGTCACTTTCTCAACCTCCAAATAAAGGACACTCGCACGACTAAGAAAGGACACTCTCGAAATACCTAACGAAAGGGAACAAGCCACTCCAACAACATTATAGGGAAAGAACACTTCTTGTGTTAGAGATGTCGTCTGAGAACATCGCCGATGATGACACCTCGTCTGTCGCCCAATCTGGTGATGGCAAGGTCCAGATAAAGTGCGTGGTGGTCGGCGACGGTACGGTGGGAAAGACGTGCCTGCTGATAAGCTATTCCACAGATACCTTTAAGGAAAACCATATCCCCACCGTGTTTGATAACTATAGCACAAACGTCATGTTCAGTGGCGTACCAGTTAACCTTGGACTATGGGACACGGCGGGGCAAGGCGACTATGACAGACTGCGGCCGCTGTCTTACCCGAATACCGTAAGTATCATATTCCATCATTTAAAAATCCATGGCACAAGTGAGCGCCTTCAGTTTGAGCTGATTTGAGCGCCTTGCTACTCAAGACAGTCTCGGTTGAGACCAAAGTTTGAGCTGAAGTGAGCGCCTTGCTACCCAAGACAGTCAAGGTTAAGACCAAAGTTTGAGCTGAAGTGATCGCCTTGCTACCCAAGACAGTCTCGGTTGAGACCAAAGTTTGATGGCAGGTAAGCGTCTTGCATTGCAAGAGAGTACCGGTTGAGACCAAAGTTTGATGGCAGGTAAGCGTCTTGCATTGCGAGACAGTCTCGGTTGACACCAAAGTTTGATGGCAGGTAAGTGCCTTGCGTTGCAAGACAGTACCGGCTGAGACCAAAGTTTGATGACTGGTAAGTGCCTTGCATTGCAAGACAGTACCGGCTGAGACCAAAGTTTGATGACTGGTAAGTGCCTTGCAATGCAAGACAGTACCGGTTGAGACCAGTTTGATGGCAGGTAAGCGCCTTGCATTGTAAGACAGTGCTGGTTGAGACCAAAGTTTGATGACAGGTAAGTGCCTTGCATTGCAAGACAGTGCTGGTTGAGACCAAAGTTTGATGACAGGTAAGTGCCTTGCAATGCAAGACAGTACCGGTTGAGACCAGTTTGATGGCAGGTAAGCGCCTTGCATTGTAAGACAGTGCTGGTTAAGTGCCTTGCATTGCAAGACAGTACCGGTTGAGACCAAAGTTTGATGACAGGTAAGTGACTTGCATTGCAAGACAGTGCTGGTTGAGACCAAAGTTTGATGGCAGGTAAGTGCCTTGCATTGCAAGACAGTGCTGGTTGAGACCAAAGTTTGATGGCAGGTAAGTGCCTTGCATTGCAAGACAGTGCCGGTTGAGACCAAAGTTTGATGGCAGGTAAGCGCCTTGCATTGCAAGACAGTGCTGGTTGAGACCAAAGTTTGATGGCAGGTAAGTGCCTTGCATTGCAAGACAGTACCGGTTGAGACCGAAGTTTGATGACTGGTAAGTGCCTTGCGTTGCAAGACAGTACCGGCTGAGACCAAAGTTTGATGACTGGTAAGTGCCTTGCATTGCAAGACAGTACCTGAGACCAAAGTTTGATGGCAGGTAAGTGCCTTGCATTGCAAGGCAGTACCGGCTGAGACCAAAGTTTGATGGCAGGTAAGTGCCTTGCATTGCAAGGCAGTACCGGCTGAGACCAAAGTTTAATGGCAGGTAAGCGCCTTGCATGGCAAGACAGTGCTGGTTGAGACCAAAGTTTGATGGCAGATAAGTGCCTTGCATTGCATGACAGTACCGGTTGAGACCAAAGTTTAATGGCAGGTAAGCGCCTTGCATTGCAAGACAGTACCGGTTGAGACCAAAGTTTAATGGCAGGTAAGCGCCTTGCATTGTAAGACAGTACCGGTTGAGACCAAAGTTTGATGGCAGGTAAGTGTCTTGCATTGTAAGACAGTACCGGTTGAGACCAAAGTTTGATGGCAGGTAAGCGCCTTGCATTGTAAGACAGTACCGGTTGAGACCAAAGTTTAATGGCAGGTAAGCGCCTTGCATTGTAAGACAGTACCGGTTGAGACCAAAGTTTGATGGCAGGTAAGCGCCTTGCATTGTAAGACAGTACCGGTTGAGACCAAAGTTTGATGGCAGGTAAGCGCCTTGCATGGCAAGACAGTACCGGTTGAGACCAAAGTTTGATGGCAGGTAAGCGTCTTGCATTGCAAGACAGTACCGGTTGAGACCAAAGTTTGATGGCATGTAAGCGCCTTGCATTGTAAGACAGTACCGGTTGAGACCAAAGTTTGATGGCAGGTAAGTGCCTTGCATTGCAAGACAGTACCGGTTGAGACCAAAGTTTGATGGCAGGTAAGTGCCTTGCATGGCAAGACAGTACCTGTTGAGACCAAAGTTTGATGGCAGGTAAGCGCCTTGCATTGTAAGACAGTACCGGTTGAGACCAAAGTTTGATGGCAGGTAAGCGTCTTGCATTGCAAGACAGTACCGGTTGAGACGAAAGTTTGAAGGCAGGTAAGCGCCTTGCATGGCAAGACAGTACCGGTTGACACCAAAGTTTGATGGCAGGTAAGTGCCTTGCATGGCAAGACAATACCGGTTGAGACCAAAGTTTGATGGCAGGTAAGCGCCTTGCATGGCAAGACAGTACCGGTTGAGACCAAAGTTTGATGGCAGGTAAGTGCCTTGCATTGTAAGACAGTACCGGCTGAGACCAAAGTTTGATGGCAGGTAAGTGCCTTGCATGGCAAGACAGTACCGGTTGAGACCAAAGTTTGATGGCAGTTAAGTGCCTTGCATTGTAAGACAGTACCGGTTGAGACCAAAGTTTGATGGCAGGTATGCGCCTTGCATGGCAAGACAGTACCGGTTGAGACCAAAGTTTGATGGCAGTTAAGTGCCTTGCATTGTAAGACAGTACCGGTTGAGACCAAAGTTTGATGGCTGGTAAGCGCCTTGCATTGTAAGACAGTACCGATTGAGACCAAAGTTTGATTGCAGGTAAGCGCCTTGCGTGGCAAGACAGTACCGGTTGAGACCAAAGTTTAATGGCAGGTACGCGTCTTGCATTGCGAGACAGTGCCGGTTGTGTCCAGTTTGATGGCAGGTAAGCGCCTTGCATGGCAAGTAAGTGCCAGTTGAGACCAGTTTGATGGGAGGTAGGCGCTTTGCATTGTAAGAAAGTGCTGGTTGAGACCGGTTTGATGGCAGGTAAGCGCTTTGCATCCCAATACGGCCTCGGTTGAGACCATGCAAAGACAGTTGTAGGCCTTGCTTATTACAAAGGACAATAAGCCACCATACATGTTGCCCAACATAATATATATAATTGTCCTTTACCGACAGACGGGTGTGGTAAGCAGATTGACCAATTGTCCTTTACCACCAAACAGGTGTGGTAAGCAAATTGACCAATTGTCCTTTACCGCCAGACGGGTGTGGTAAGCAGATTGACCAATTGTCCTTTACCGCCAGACGGGTGTGGTAAGCAGATTGACCAATTGTCCTTTACCACCAAACGGGTGTGGTAGGCAGATTGACCAATTGTCCTTTACCACCAGACGGGTGTGGTAAGCAGATTGACCAATTGTCCTTTACCGCCAGACGGGTGTGGTAAGCAGATTGACCAATTGTCCTTTACCACCAGACGGGTGTGGTAAGCAGATTGACCAATTGTCCTTTACCACCAGACGGGTGTGGTAAGCAGATTGACCAATTGTCCTTTACCGCCAGACGGGTGTGGTGAGCAGATTGACCAATTGTCCTTTACCGCCAGACGGGTGTGGTGAGCAGATTGACCAATTGTCCTTTACCACCAGACGGGTGTGGTAAGCAGATTGACCAATTGTCCTTTACCGCCAGACGGGTGTGGTAAGCAGATTGACCAATTGTCCTTTACCGCCAGACGGGTGTGGTAAGCAGATTGACCAATTGTCCTTTACCACCTGACGGGTGTGGTAAGCAGATTGACCAATTGTCCTTTACCACCAGACGGGTGTGGTGAGCAGATTGTCCAATTGTCTTTCACCGTGAGAAGGGTTTGGTAGGTAGGTTGCCCAATTCACATGGTCTTTCACAAATTGTCCTACACCACCGTTTCGGACGAGAGTAGTTAGCACTGATAGTCAGATGTCTTTCACCATAAGATGACTGAAAAAAGTAGGTTATCTAACTGCCTTTCACCACCAGAAACCTGGGCCAAGTTGATATATACGGAGGCCGAGTTGGTAGGCATCCTGACGTAATCAGTGATTATCAATATACTCATCTCTATTTCAAATTTTTCGAAGCGGATTGTACTGGATTTTCTCAGGGTTTGTATACGAGGTAAATGCCGAAGGCAAGTTCTAGTTTACCGTCGCGTGGTTAGCCTAATACCATTAGGCCCCAGGGGTGGCGCTGAAGCGGCGGCCGACCGGGGCCTAATTCTTAACAATTTGATTTTTGTAAATCCTTGCCGAGAATTTTGGAAAATACGAATCTTCGGCTAGGAATAAGTTTTAGTGTTTTAACGACGCAAATAATTTTCTTACAGGTAGTTTTCATACAAGCTGTCTGTTTGAGTCATAAATTACACAAATTTGATTGTTAGTACGGACAAGCGGATTCAGTTCAATTCAATAAAATCTTCCATGTTTGAAAATCGACGACCAACTTCAGCTTTCTATGTACAAGTATGTCAAGGGCTGTGCATTTAGGATATTCAGCCACATACTGGCGAAGCTCGCTCGAGCGATCTCCGTCAAACCCGCCGATCTAAGCTAGAATCTCCTGACATAGTCGAATCGAAGGGTTTCTCGGGGGGGGGATGATTTAGCTACGCCGGTCTAGCTACGCCGTGGTATGCTACGCCGCCTGCATATTCAAATCGAGGCGTTTCAGGGGGGGGGATTCGGTGCAATTTCCAAAACGGGCATCCTTGCCTCACTTGTCCAGTCCTTACTTCGAGAGAAGAGCGTCTCGTCCATGTTCATTTAAAGGCTTCGTCCACAGTTACGGTGCCCTCCAGTCTCTGTTGATTACTATAATAGCTATACATATATATCGAACTCGGACAACAATGTTTGTCATTTTCTTGCCTCAGGCTATAATCTAATTATTGAAATAATAGGGAGGTTTCGCAATCTTTATAAGCAACATAGTACGAGGTACGAATGTCTGTGCGTAGTATCATCAAGTCCTGGGCGATTCCATTTACGGGACACTCGTAAATAGGCTTTCACACTTAGTAGTACATGGACTCAGCGAACTCATCAAAGACAGCCGTCGATAAAATACATCTGTCATAATGGTCACATACTTAGTATTGTCCCTCATGTTATTGAATACAAACAGCATGATAACTAAACTAAACAGCGCAAAAGCAACAATAAACATACATAGTGATATCCAAGTACGTGCTGCCTCTAAGGCTCACATTGACTACAGAGAGTATCAAAGAGATAGGAACATCTAAGACACCCCCCCCCCCGCCCTCATATGGAAACGTGAGTGTTTTCAATGAGTCCGGTGTAGAAGTTTGAAATGTCCCAGGATAGAATTTCCGGGGGAGCAAAGGATTCTATTATGCTCTTTAATCTCTGACCTATTGACGGTAATGTCACCGAAAGAAGCATAATACCATAATCTGACAAAATACAATAGGGTGGATGGTTTCTCCCTCGGACATTTTCTACTTCTACACCGGTTAGGATGAATCTGTACCGAATGACATAAAGCGTCTAACCATATTTCGAGTCTTATTGCTTGAAGACGGACACGAATTTTATGAACATTCCATTTACAAGCAATATCTCCCCCTATCTGTGCATTACTGAACTGTAATCAAAATGATTTGCGAAATTGCACATGATTACATGTACACATATAATGGCTTGAATTAGCCGAACTATAAAATATAATCGCAACGGACTTCGGTTCAGAAACACACAGTAAAGCCAGGACTTTCTTTTTTGAAGTGTCGCCTGTCGCAAGTGTTGAGCCGGGTAGACAGCGCCTACTAGAATAGGGGGTGAGAACTGAAGGACTCGTTCGTCCAACGAGGCAAAACCACCATTGATTTGTTAAAGACTTTCATCAGTTCATTTGCCAAAGTTTGCCCACGTCGCACCAATTACTGCGGGCAGTTTTGAATCTTAGATGTGGATATGATATTCCGGACAGTCTGGCGACAAACTTGTGGAAATTAAAGTGGTCGTTGACCGCGGATTTTTAAAGATAATCGGAAAAGCTTCTCGTTGATAGGTCTGAATACTGCAACCTATGAATATTCAATGGTGGTCTTATCTCGAACTGAAATTTTACTAAGGTAAATCTAATAACACCAAACCACTTTAATAAAACCACTCTTGCCACTTTCAAGTTTTTAAAACACCGGATTTGTATCCTAACAAATCTTTCCACCCAAAACCCTCCTGTTTGGCACAAAAACCATTGTTTACAACCCAAAATCAACCATTCACAGCGACTACCTCTTTTTTACACATGCCATGATGAAATTCTCATTAGGAAACTCTGAATCAAAGGAGATTTGCATTGAGCAACTTCGACCGAGGACACCTGGGCCTTCAAAAATCAAAATCTCACTGAAAATGTTTACAATAACTTGCATATGGTTCGCAAGGACACTTCGCTGGAATGGTTGCAATGAGTGATCAAGTCGCAGTTGTTTTGTCACGTTAACCCACTCACTACATTACCAGTCATTACCCAGCCTTTACCGTCATAAAATCTTTTCAACCTTCATTAAATAATTATCTTTCATAACAAATTCGCGTATCGGCCAAAATAATTCACGTTAGAATAACCTTCTACGGTCTCATTATGGTCACGTAAAAATCGCCACTGCAGCGAATATCTAAACGGTACATATATTGGGAAAAGATACACACATGTAGCTTAAATAGAAATGAATTTTATGATCAGTCATTAAGACCAGCGAGTTGGCTTAAACAACGTTAGAGAGAAACTCAAAATAGTTTGAAGTCTAAAAAGACACCCAAACAATTGTTGGAAAAGCGATTAGAACACCTTCAAAATGTAGTGAATGCTCATTTAAAACCCTGGAGGCTGTTCTCTGGAAAGCAATAAACAGACTCCAGCCCTTGAAATGAGCTTTCACTATGTTTTGAAAGAGCTCTAAAGGCTTTAGGATTTGGAGGACTCGACAAAATGGCGGTACCTATTGTCAACCCTTAAGGTGAAACTATATAGTCACTCTTTATTATGTTAATGTATTAGGAACACCGGATTCCTTTATTATGTTAATGTATTAGGAACACCGGATTCAAACACCAACAAATAGGACAAGATAATGGCTCATATGAAAGAGACTGGCGGGTGATTTTATCTAAAACGCTATATGTACTGTACATGTACACAAAGCTTTCTGCACAAAATTGAAGTAAAAGCACTTGCTTGTCTTTGTCATATAACATGTTGTTCGGACGCAACGCAAACTATTATGTTCTCCGAGTAACACTTTTACCAGTTTGTGGATATTTTGGATGAATTCTTGTTGACTGGCAACATGGAGGCACTATAGTTTCACCTTAACGAGTATTCAATCTATATCCATCCACAAGTTTGCAGTCATTCTGTAATGAGAGTCATTACAAGCGTATATAAAACCGTAATCACTTGATCATTTAGAACTTGTGACAGGGCCTACCAGGCTTCACACTCTTAAATGTTACTCACAAAATATAGGAAATAATGAATGTGACTCTCTTGCAATACAACGTTATGATAGTAATAGACTGGCTTCAAACAGCTTGCAATCTCTAGGCCTTCTGACTTCTACCATATAATAATGTGACACATATAATTATAAAAAGTTACACCGAACATAATACAATATAAGTCGATACAAGTTTATACATGTAAATACATGACAATACAATTTATACAATTCGATACATAAGGATATTAAGGTTATAAGGTAGCTACCCTACCTCATGCAATTACAATATCAATACAAGTTAACATGTCAATACAAGATATACCAGTCCATACCTTTGTTCACCCATGCAGTCAGCATATCAAAGGGTGTAAGTAACTCATAAGTACTATGAAAGGAATTGAGTGCAACATCCAACTTCCTATGTCATAATACCGATCTGAGAGTGTCTGGATATGTAAGCCAAGCCCCCTGTAGATATTATGCGCATTGTCGTTGGATGCCATCCAACATTCAACTCAATCGGGATGAACAATGCCAATGTGTCGCCTTTGTATCAATTTCATAGTTAAAAGTAGAAAATAGATTGTAAAACTTCAGAAATCATCTAAAATAAGACAGGGTTGCATTTTTTACCAAAATCTGAAAGTTCTGATACTTTTTTTCAGAAGTGGTGAACATTTGGTATATCATCTCCGTGATGTGTCCCCAACCTCGGAAAGTCTACAGTTTTGCAATTTCATCTCTGAATAACGGGAGGTGTAAGAGGTGGAGGGGGTCTGAATAATTTCAGAAGTTTTTCTAAAATGTTACGGTTGTGCTTGTTTTCCTTTGTACACCACACGATCCCTCACCATTCTCTCTCTCGAAGTCAACATAGCAGCTATTTTGAGCCCGGTGTCATTTGAAGAACAAATTCCCTACCACTTGGCTTTGAAGGTCCTGACGCACTTGAGGCTTTCGATTTCGAACCAAAGTCCGAGATACCCTGCCAGAGACTCTCTCCGACCGCTGCGCCTGTCGCGTCGGCCCAACTCGCACACATGCACTCTCGTGGTTTGAACTGGCGGGGCCGGGTGAGGCCAGGGAATAACCATAGATGTGGTTACACCGGAGCATCCGTCTCGCATACAAAGTGTTCATCGGGGTGAAGATTACTGGAAATAAACATATTAATATCAGGCACATTGTACTTCTGATTACTCAACACAGGCAGGTTGTATATTTATTGTGTATGAAGTGGTTTCACGTGACGCCATCACCTTGCATGCTGGAGGGATAGACAAAAGAAAGCAAGTCCAAAAGACCATGACAGTATTTGATTTAATTAAGTCAGGCACGACAAATCATTGTCCAGCCCTCCAAGAATCTATTCGGTGGATTGTAGGCCAATACGAGAGACATTGTAGTTAGATAGTTCATTGAAACAAAGTGTATATATGCATTTTTGAACCAAGAGGGGAATTGGTCACTGTAATCAAAGACAATGAAAGAATTATTTCTACCGGCTGTGCTGTAATTTAGTATGGTATTTACATCCTAAAAAGGACTTGCAGTAATTAGCGTTATTTACGCAATGGAACTCTCAAACGAAACTATGATATCAAGCATGGACATTTAGGTTATCCGACATCTCGGAATATACAATGTACGCGAAGATGAGTGAATTATTAATTTTAAAGCTAATTGTCTTCATTGGGATTGACCAAGAGAGTTACCTTGCTCGCTATTCTAATTTGACGATGTAACAACCTATGTCAGGCTCGTCATCAGCGGCTTCAATGCCTGGCCCATCTTCCCTCGCGTCGTCACCATGGTTCTCATCAACACGCTCCAGGCGGGACATCCTACCAACGATTGCCTTCATCAGCTTGGCGACTTGATGAGACTTGGCTATGTTGAGTTTCAAGCCTTCCAGCAGATTGACGCTGGGCTGCCAGTAGAACGGTAGGTTGCCCTTGCCGAGATACTCCTCAAGTTTGCTGTAGATGATGTAGACCATCTCTGGCAGGCTCCTGTTTGTCTCAAGGAAGTCGTCTATGTTATGAAGGAAGACTGTCTTCAGGAGGTAGCTTGTAAGGAAGTGACTGACGAAATGTATGACGCCGTTCGTGTCTTTAATCACAACGCCACATGCCATAGGTGACCTCAGACACTTTGCTGTGATGTATGCGTCTTTGATTCTTGGATCCAAAGGTGCGATTGTGACAGGTTCTAGATGAGAGAAGGAGATCCGCAACATTCTTTCTCTGTCTTCCTCGGGTAGCAACCGTCCGTACTCACTGTCCTTGTGTGGCGGTTTCAGGACCAGCCTATACCCACTCTTCCTCAAGGTGTCCTCGTCCATTCGCCAGGTCTTCTTGATAGCATCGTCTGGCCAATCATCAACATGAAATATCGGTACTATATCCACAGAGATAAGGAGACTGGATGATATATTTTCAAGCCTTTTGATAGTCACAGGAACACTGGCCAATCCTCTTCTAGCATCAACTTGAGATAAGATGCATCCGGTCCGTTGATAAACACAAACGTCCGCCGTTACCTCACTTTCAGATTCTCCTTTCTGTAGTGCATAATTGGACCAATCATCTTGCCAATCATCAGGCCAATCATCTACTGGTAAGGTTGTTACTATATGATCTGAGACAATGCGTTTTAAAGGTTTATCATCGGGCCATCTGATAGTCACAGGAACACTGGCACCGCCTCCTCCAGCAACTGCCTGCAAAAGGATTTCTCCGCTTTTTTTAGACTCTTGGGCTTTTGCGCTAGATTCTAGGTTTTGGCTTGCACTCTCATGGAGTGCTTTACTTGATAAAAACCTGTTCTTAATTGTACTAGTTTGTATATACTTATATCCATGTAAGGTATCAACCATTTCGTTTCGAGAGAGATGATTTGCAGATACCAATCTAAGGAAGTCCATTTCATCAGGCAGCTGAACCTTCGTGCCCTCAGCCGAACTTCCGCATAACTCTGAACCCTTAACAACCTCCTTCTCCCTTACAAACCCCATGATAGTTTCTGAAACACCACCCTCGATAATATTCACGCTGCCTAGTCCAAGTACACCAGATAGTTCTGAAAGTTTGTATCTATACGCGGGTGTAGCATATTGCTCATTTAATCGCGACATGACGTAAGAGAGACTTTGTTCGGAGGAATGTCCTAATCGGTTGCTTGCTTGATAATTAAGTTTTGATTGAAAGGGGAAGCATTCATAAGCCTTCAATCCATGGATGTTAGGTCGTTTGCAGTCAAGCCCAGCGATAATAAGATATTGATAGATATCTAGGCAACCGGACTCAGCTGCTAGATGAAGCAGTCCTTTTCCATTTACACTGCAGTTCATGTCAGCTCCAAGCTGATGAAGTTGTCTAACTGTCCGAAAATGACCACCTGAAACTGCCTTGGCAATAGGCGACCACCCACTGGCATTGGGCAAATCCAATAACTTCTGTGCACCTCTGCTTCCCAAGTATTTCACCATATCAGCATGGCCACACGAAGCAGCAGAATATATAATACTCTCCGACGAAAAGTTTGATGTGGATGTATCTGCTCCACTCCTTATTAGGAGTTGGACCACTGAGAGATGACCCTTTATGATTGCATTTTGAAGTGGGGTGTTTCCTTTCAAGTCACGACTTTCTAATGACATTCCGCGTCTCAAAATATATTCAACGACCCGTCGTCGACCAAACGTTGCACCGATATTTAATATCAATCCATGACTAGAACTTCTGGAACAAGCACCTTCTTTCAACAAAACGTCTACAATTTCAACATTTCCCCATTTAGCTGCGCAAACTATCGGAGTGTCGTTTTCATAGTTACTGATTTCAATAAATGCACCCGCTTTAACTAATAGATCCACCATATCCTTATGTCCTTCAGTCGAGGCGACGATGATTGGAGTATCCCCGTCCTTGTCTTTACATTCTATATCCGCCCCCACTTTAATCAATAGATCCACCACCTCTTGGTGTCCATTAATCGAGGCGATGATGATTGGAGTATTCCCACTAATGCTTTTACATTCTATATTCGCCCCCGCTTTAATCAATAGATCCACCACCTCTTGGTGTCCATTAATCGAGGCGATGATGATTGGAGTATTCCCGTCCTTGTCTTTACATTCTATATTCGCCCCCGCTTTAATCAATAGATCCACCACCTCTCTGTATCCATCAATCGAGGCGATGATGATTGGAGTATTCCCGCCATTGCCTTTACATTCTATATTCGCCCCCGCTTTAATCAATAGATCCACCACCTCTTGGTGTCCATTAGCCGAGGCAAAGATGATTGGAGTATTCCCGCCATTGCCTTTACATTCTATATTCGCCCCCGCTTTAATCAATAGATCCACCACCTCTTGGTGTCCTTTAATCGAGGCGATGATGATTGGAGTATTCCCGCTATTGTCTTTACATTCTATATTCGCCCCAGGCTTGAATCAATAGATCCACCACCTCTTGGTGTCCATTAATCGAGGCGATGATGATTGGAGTATTCCCGCCATTGTCTTTACATTCTTTATTCGCCCCCGCTTTAATCAATAGATCCACCACCTCTTGGTGTCCTTTTATCGAGGCATTGATGATTGGAGTATTCCCGCCATTGTCTTTACATTCTATATTCGCCCCCGCTTTAATCAACAGATCCACCACCTCTTGGTGTCCATTAGTCGAGGCGATGATGATTGGAGTATTCCCGCCATTGTCTTTACATTCTATATTCGCCCCCGCTTTAATCAATAGATCCACCACCTCTTGGTGTCCTTTAATCAAGGCGATGATGATTGGAGTATTCCCGCCATTGCCTTTACATTCTATATTCGCCCCCGCTTTAATCAATAGATCCACCACATCTTGGTGTCCATTAATCGAGGCAACGATGATTGGTGTATTCCCGCTAATGCCTTTACATTCTATATTCGCCCCCGCTTTAATCAATAGATCCACCACCTCTTGGTGTCCATTAGCCGAGGCAAAGATGATTGGAGTATTCCCGCCATTGCCTTTACATTCTATATTCGCCCCCGCTTTAATCAATAGATCCACCACCTCTTGGTGTCCTTTAATCGAGGCGATGATGATTGGAGTATTCCCGCTAATGCTTTTACATTCTATATTCGCCCCCGCTTTAATCAACATATCCACCACCTCTTGGTGTCTATTAGTCGAGGCGATGATGATTGGAGTATTCCCGCCATTGCCTTTACATTCTATATTCGCCCCCGCTTTAATCAATAGATCCACCACCTCTTGGTGTCCTTCAATCGATACACACCCTATAGGAGTTCTTCCCTCATCGTTGGTATGTTCTATATTCGCCCCCGCTTTAATCAATAGATCCACCACCTCTTGGTGTCCTTCAATCGAGGCGATGATGATTGGAGTATCCCCGTCCTTGTCTTTACATTCTATATTCGCCCCCGCTTTAATCAATAGATCCACCACCTCTTGATGTCCTTCAATCGATACACACCCTATAGGAGTTCTTCCCTCATCGTTGGCATGATCTATATTCGCCCCCGTTTTAATCAATAGATCCACCACCTCTTGGTGTCCATTAATCGAGGCGATGATGATTGGAGTATCTCCGTCATTGTCTTTACATTCTATATTCGCCCCCGCTTTAATCAATAGATCCACCACCTCTTGATGTCCTTCAATCGATACACACCCTATAGGAGTTCTTCCCTCATCGTTGGCATGATCTATATTCGCCCCCGCTTTAATCAATAGATCCACCACCTCTTGGTGTCCATTAATCGAGGCGTTGATGATTGGAGTATCTCCGTCATTGTCTTTACATTCTATATTCGCCCCCGCTTTAATCAATAGATCCACCACCTCTTTGTGTCCAATAGTCGAGGCGATGATGATTGGAGTATTCCCACCATTGTCTTTCCATTCTATATTCGCCCCCGCTTTAATCAATAGATCCACCACCTCTTGGTGTCCATTAGTCGAGGCGATGATGATTGGAGTATTCCCGCCATTGTCTTTACATTCTATATTCGCCCCCGCTTTAATCAATAGATCCACCACCTCTTGGTGTCCATTAATCGAGGCGATGATGATTGGAGTATTCCCGTCATTGTCTTTACATTCTATATTTGCCCCCGCTTTAATCAATAGATCCACCACCTCTTGGTGTCCTTCAATCGAGGAGATGATGATTGGAGTATTCCCGCGATTGTCTTTACATTCTATATTCGCCCCCGCTTTAATCAACATATCCACCACCTCTTGGTGTCCATTAATCGAGGCGATGATGATTGGAGTATATCCGTCATTGTCTATACATTCTATATTCGCCCCCGCTTTAATCAATAGATCCACCACCTCTTTGTGTCCTTCAATCGAAACACAACCAAACGGAGTTCTTCCCTCATTGTTGGTATGTTCTATATTCGCCCCCGCTTTAATCAATAGATCCACCACCTCTTGGTGTCCTTTAATCGAGGCGAAGATGATTGGAGTATCCCCGCCATTGTCTTTACATTCTATATTCGCCCCCGCTTTAATCAATAGATCCACCACCTCTTGGTGTCCATTAGTCGAGGCGATGATGATTGGAGTATTCCCGTCATTGTCTTTCCATTCTATATTCGCCCCGGCTGTAATCAATTGAGCCACAAGATTTTTGTCTCCTATAATCGAGGCGATGATGATTAGGGGATCCATGTAATTTTTGTACTTTATATGTACTCCAGTTCACAGAATGACAGGAGGAATCTGATAAGCCAAAAATAACCGAATGCTGCTGCATCGAACGGAGCAAGTTGGGGCGGTGTGGCTGGCATCATGGACTGTTCTTGGGAGCTGGAAATCAAACATTTCCATAATACAGTGCGTATCAAAAAAAGGTAATCCAAATTCATGGGGTTAATATGACAATACTATTTAGTTTAACAAGCTGATTAACATGTGGTTTACTAATGAAGAGGAGATCCTCAGCTTTCCAATAATACCATCCTTGCATTAATTGCGGTTTCACATGACCGAGTAAATTGTAACTGAAAATGACGAGCTCAAATCAAAAAAATGTCCAAGTTTGGTGAATTGAAATAAACGATTACAGGCTTATCTCTCACTTTTTTCCTTTGGGGATACATGAAAAGCAAGGTGTTTGCGACTCCTCCCGTAATCTTAATGACTTGGAGGCCGAATTCAACACGAAGTGGATGTTTTACGCGGGAATCCAGCAGTGATCAGACAAGCAGTTCAGGGCATGCTCTATCGCTGTGAACTTTGTGTTGCAAGAGGCGGAGGGCATGTTGAACGTGTGGGTGCATAAATACAAGATAAGAAGATCTCTGAATAAAGCCAAATAATTCCTGAGAAAATCGTGTTCGTTTTGATCTTTTTAAGTTTGTAAACGTACAATTTGAACGTATTCATTCAACTTGCACAAACTTGGAAATTTTCGATTTGAACTCGTCATTTTCTATTACAATTTACTCGGTCATGCGAGACCGTAATAACGCAAGAATGGTATCAATGGAAATCTGAGGATATCCTCTTCAATAGTAGACCACATGTAGCTTCTGAAACTAAATAGCCTTGGAATATTAACCCCTTGACTTTAGATTACCTTTTGTTGATACGCACTGTATAATGCAGTGCATTCTCGGAGTTGAAGCATCTTTATATGCAGAGAATTGCGATGATATAATATGTTGCCACCTGCTAAAGACAGTACAATCAACAAGTCCAATTAATTTAATATAATCGTGCAAAAAATGGTGAGTTAAAAGAATCTCTCGTACGCGACAAAAAATAGTAACAGCTCCACAGACGAGCGATTTAGATTGGTGAAAGCCGCGATTTAAAGCACATGCGACGGTTATCACTTGTTTGGGCCAGTGCTTTACCAGGCGATTACAAGTTTGCCTGCAATGAAACACGAGATCTTAATGTCGCATGCTTCAAGATAAGAAATTGAGACCGCTGCCTCGAAAATGAGGCCCAGTGTAAAATCATTTGTCTTAATGAACTATTTCACGCAGAAGCAGTGAGATAAGTCCAACCTAGGAAGAGTCAAGGCTAATCAAATTACAAAAGCCCCCTATATTCAAAACTGAGTGTTACCTCACCAATAGCTTGTTTGAACAACTTTCGTCTTTCGCGTTACAGTCGAATGTGTTTGAATCAGTTATATCATACTGTTTTAGTGTCAACCAATCGAATGAAGTCCCTTAGGAATGATGTTTTTTACAATGAAAAAAATAATAAACACATACCGAAGCCACTTCATATCATGCAGTCACGTGACGGGCGTACCAGACGCCTCAATGCCAATGCTATCGCTTCCGTATACCAGGTACGTAGGAGCTGGGCCTAGGAGGGCAGGTCGGAAAGAAAAACGGTCTGGAACTCCGTAGTAAAATTCGAGCAACAAGAGTGCGTTTTTAGACTGAGGAGGCACACAGAAATGCTCAGGTTGTTGCAGTCGCTCACCACTTTGGCAATTATTACTTTTCTTTTCCAGTCTACTTCAGCAACCTCAGCCTCATCGTTCGTATCTCACATGCTTATATGCATGCCTTGATGGACGGTAATCAGAAGTGCCGATGCCATTTTATGACTGAGAGAGCGCGATATGAAACGAAACATTGCTAAATTGTTCAAGCTATCTTTATGCTTCTTGTACGATACAGTGCCAACCATGACAAGCCATTAGGCGAATATGGGTCGTCGTCTTGGCTAGGACTCTAAGATACCACAACATGGGAAGGAATGTCGGATCGCTGCGCGAGTAGTGGACGCAAACATTTTTACAACAGTAGTGTTGTGATCTGTGAATTATGTTGGACTGTGTCAATGCACGGAATGTCACTTAAAAACGCATAAACCATCTCGAAATAATTCATTACATATTTCGACACTTTGACACGCATCTTTTTCTAGTGAATATACAGACCTATATCATCGCTTATTGTGACGAACTCGGATATCAGTCCGCTAGAGAAACCCAGCCCGAGAACAACCCATTTACCGCCATTTCCTGGACACAGCACACCCTCGCCGTGCCAGGCTAATCATTCCACATTTTACTATGCTCCAATGATTACCCTGGCCCCAAATGTTTAATCACTATTACAAGAAAATTGCAATACTTTATCCAGCAAAAATATCGCATTTTCTCTCGATAGAAAATTTCAAAATGTTTAGAAATTGAGATTCCATTAAAAAGATCCGTCATATTCGGTCAATTAATACCCTTTTTTGATAATGTTTGTCGTCACTATTTTGCGAAAGGCTACACACTTTGCGGCAGGCGATTTGGATATTGCCTGTTCACTCAGTCTACAGCCAATCAACAAGCAGCCTGAGATTTGAATTTGTTGTGATTTCTTTGCGTGCAAATTGGACACAGCAGACGGGCTAACCACGTGACATTGAGTCTGCAACATGTATAGGTCACGCCTGCTGATTTACAATTATTAACATTCAATTGTAGAAAGAATAAGGCGGCGCCGTCAGCTTGAATATGGTCTCACTAGCCAGTGGTGATCAGGTCAACATTGGTCCCCCTTAAAAAAAAAGTTCTTCAATCTCAGGCGATTACCATGGATACAGATGAGCCTATCATATCGCTATTGCTGCATGTTCAAATGTCGGTGTCCTGGGTATTTTGTGAAGAGGTAGCTCTGACGATTATTTGAGGAAAATATCAGCTTCTTCTGTGCACGTCCGCAGTGACCAGGCCTCGCATGCTATGTATAGCTCAATCGGATGTTGACGTGAACTGGTTCCTGTCAGAGTGCACATGTTCTCAAGGTGAGACTTCGCGGTCAAAATGCTCAAAGAAAAGCCGCAACGACACCCTATTTTGGTATCAAAATTTAAAATTATTATTATTTGGCTTTCTCAAGGTGATAAGTAGAAGTTTATAAAAATATTATTTCACCATCCATGTTAATTGTCAAGTTATAAGGCGGCAAGGCGAAATTTTCAAAATGTTCATCGATGTACAGGGTGTCTCATGTATTGTGCTGCCCCCATGTTCTCATGACTGAATTACTTGATAACAATGAAAGCTGGCCAGATGTATTCTAGAAGCGACAAGCTATTCAGAAATGTATAGGTTTATGTGTGAGAGTGATATACTGCAAGGTCGACAGCCACTTGAACAGGGGTATGCATGAAATGACGTCGCGCCATTTGTGGAGCCAGGTAGGCCCGGCCATTGCACTGGCTAGTGAGACCTTAATCAAAATACCAAAAAAAGTGAAATCATAAAATATGATAATAAATGTCATTTTGAACATCATTTGACTTCATCGAATGCATTCGGGTGGATAAAGATGCTTTCATCTCAGTTCATGGACCAAAAAGGCCTCCACAGCTGAGGTGTGCTGTTACTCGAATTCCCTCTGAATTCCGCTTTCTGAACGAATTTGAAAATGGGTGAAGTGCTGAGTTTGCCTATGATTTTGAATGGATCACCACTGGAAGCTATTCTTGTTGGACCTGTCATGTAGGACACCAAAATGTTTGTATCAATCCAGATTTTCATATTTTGTAGTAAAAAGGGGAAATATGAGACTGCATGTTACCATTAAGGTCTCACTAGCCAGTGGTGATCAGGTCAACATTGGTCCCCCTTAAAAAAAAAGTTCTTCAATCTCAGGCGATTACCATGGATACAGATGAGCCTATCATATCGCTATTGCTGCATGTTCAAATGTCGGTGTCCTGGGTATTTTGTGAAGAGGTAGCTCTGACGATTATTTGAGGAAAATATCAGCTTCTTCTGTGCACGTCCGCAGTGACCAGGCCTCGCATGCTATGTATAGCTCAATCGGATGTTGACGTGAACTGGTTCCTGTCAGAGTGCACATGTTCTCAAGGTGAGACTTCGCGGTCAAAATGCTCAAAGAAAAGCCGCAACGACACCCTATTTTGGTATCAAAATTTAAAATTATTATTATTTGGCTTTCTCAAGGTGATAAGTAGAAGTTTATAAAAATATTATTTCACCATCCATGTTAATTGTCAAGTTATAAGGCGGCAAGGCGAAATTTTCAAAATGTTCATCGATGTACAGGGTGTCTCATGTATTGTGCTGCCCCCATGTTCTCATGACTGAATTACTTGATAACAATGAAAGCTGGCCAGATGTATTCTAGAAGCGACAAGCTATTCAGAAATGTATAGGTTTATGTGTGAGAGTGATATACTGCAAGGTCGACAGCCACTTGAACAGGGGTATGCATGAAATGACGTCGCGCCATTTGTGGAGCCAGGTAGGCCCGGCCATTGCACTGGCTAGTGAGACCTTAATCAAAATACCAAAAAAAGTGAAATCATAAAATATGATAATAAATGTCATTTTGAACATCATTTGACTTCATCGAATGCATTCGGGTGGATAAAGATGCTTTCATCTCAGTTCATGGACCAAAAAGGCCTCCACAGCTGAGGTGTGCTGTTACTCGAATTCCCTCTGAATTCCGCTTTCTGAACGAATTTGAAAATGGGTGAAGTGCTGAGTTTGCCTATGATTTTGAATGGATCACCACTGGAAGCTATTCTTGTTGGACCTGTCATGTAGGACACCAAAATGTTTGTATCAATCCAGATTTTCATATTTTGTAGTAAAAAGGGGAAATATGAGACTGCATGTTACCATTAAGGTCTCACTAGCCAGTGGTGATCAGGTCAACATTGGTCCCCCTTAAAAAAAAAGTTCTTCAATCTCAGGCGATTACCATGGATACAGATGAGCCTATCATATCGCTATTGCTGCATGTTCAAATGTCGGTGTCCTGGGTATTTTGTGAAGAGGTAGCTCTGACGATTATTTGAGGAAAATATCAGCTTCTTCTGTGCACGTCCGCAGTGACCAGGCCTCGCATGCTATGTATAGCTCAATCGGATGTTGACGTGAACTGGTTCCTGTCAGAGTGCACATGTTCTCAAGGTGAGACTTCGCGGTCAAAATGCTCAAAGAAAAGCCGCAACGACACCCTATTTTGGTATCAAAATTTAAAATTATTATTATTTGGCTTTCTCAAGGTGATAAGTAGAAGTTTATAAAAATATTATTTCACCATCCATGTTAATTGTCAAGTTATAAGGCGGCAAGGCGAAATTTTCAAAATGTTCATCGATGTACAGGGTGTCTCATGTATTGTGCTGCCCCCATGTTCTCATGACTGAATTACTTGATAACAATGAAAGCTGGCCAGATGTATTCTAGAAGCGACAAGCTATTCAGAAATGTATAGGTTTATGTGTGAGAGTGATATACTGCAAGGTCGACAGCCACTTGAACAGGGGTATGCATGAAATGACGTCGCGCCATTTGTGGAGCCAGGTAGGCCCGGCCATTGCACTGGCTAGTGAGACCTTAATCAAAATACCAAAAAAAGTGAAATCATAAAATATGATAATAAATGTCATTTTGAACATCATTTGACTTCATCGAATGCATTCGGGTGGATAAAGATGCTTTCATCTCAGTTCATGGACCAAAAAGGCCTCCACAGCTGAGGTGTGCTGTTACTCGAATTCCCTCTGAATTCCGCTTTCTGAACGAATTTGAAAATGGGTGAAGTGCTGAGTTTGCCTATGATTTTGAATGGATCACCACTGGAAGCTATTCTTGTTGGACCTGTCATGTAGGACACCAAAATGTTTGTATCAATCCAGATTTTCATATTTTGTAGTAAAAAGGGGAAATATGAGACTGCATGTTACCATTAAGGTCTCACTAGCCAGTGGTGATCAGGTCAACATTGGTCCCCCTTAAAAAAAAAGTTCTTCAATCTCAGGCGATTACCATGGATACAGATGAGCCTATCATATCGCTATTGCTGCATGTTCAAATGTCGGTGTCCTGGGTATTTTGTGAAGAGGTAGCTCTGACGATTATTTGAGGAAAATATCAGCTTCTTCTGTGCACGTCCGCAGTGACCAGGCCTCGCATGCTATGTATAGCTCAATCGGATGTTGACGTGAACTGGTTCCTGTCAGAGTGCACATGTTCTCAAGGTGAGACTTCGCGGTCAAAATGCTCAAAGAAAAGCCGCAACGACACCCTATTTTGGTATCAAAATTTAAAATTATTATTATTTGGCTTTCTCAAGGTGATAAGTAGAAGTTTATAAAAATATTATTTCACCATCCATGTTAATTGTCAAGTTATAAGGCGGCAAGGCGAAATTTTCAAAATGTTCATCGATGTACAGGGTGTCTCATGTATTGTGCTGCCCCCATGTTCTCATGACTGAATTACTTGATAACAATGAAAGCTGGCCAGATGTATTCTAGAAGCGACAAGCTATTCAGAAATGTATAGGTTTATGTGTGAGAGTGATATACTGCAAGGTCGACAGCCACTTGAACAGGGGTATGCATGAAATGACGTCGCGCCATTTGTGGAGCCAGGTAGGCCCGGCCATTGCACTGGCTAGTGAGACCTATACATACTCCGGATGCTAATTTTTGAGTTACGCTCCGCCTCTGACAAGTTGTAAACACGTCAGGAAATGGCGATCGCACGCTGACATTTAGCGAAAATTCCCAACTTCCATCGGTGATTATGAAATAATTATACAACGACACGGAGAGATACACAAGTATGTATCTAATAAGAGTCTTAGTTACGTGATACGCGCGAGATATTTGATTGTCTGTGGTTTTGTTGGGTGCAATAAGCGATTTTATTGGGGAATGTTTTCGTGTGCGTGGTCACGACGTATACATAATGGTGTTTTGCATAGCATTCCCGATCGGCTGAAGCCGTTGAGCTGAAACAAATCGATTCACCGCCTACACTTTTACTCCGATTTTGCTGAAAATTGGTGACAAAGAGGCTTAATGTATTCCGCACAAATTCGTAGGAAGCGAATTTCGAAAAAAATGATTAAAAATGTTTTTTCTAAATAAAATTGGCCGTTGCTAGGGATGGTTGCTAGGCATATGCTGCCACAGACATATCCACGGAAAAACTGACAATAGGTGGTCTGCACTGCGTTAGCGACGACCCAATAATCACCCATGAAAGAGGTGTACGTACCACGGTCTAATTAAATCCGGGACGCACCCGCTGAAAATCACGGGAATTAGTTGTTAATGAGGTCGATCACTTGCTCACGACCACAATGGCCTTCAAAAGCGTTGAAATAAACATTAGCTTGTTTACAGGTATGTCCTTGCTAACCAACCCAACCTCTTCTATCCCAATACCGAATCGTGACCAGAATCCCGGCGAATACATGGTCTAGGCCTGCTATGTATCGCTATGCACTATAGAACGGAACAAGCTCGCGGAGATTTGAAATGGGTTTGTTGGAAGGGGCGATATGCGTTTTAGAAAGCTAACTGCAACTTGCCAAGCTACGATATAGTTTGTCAATGCCTATATTGTCCCTTTTTTGTTTAAATTCAGTACATGTTTATTGACTTTAGGACAACCAATTGGATATGACTCAGTAGAAATGTATTCCTCCAAAGTTTCGGCCTCGAATGTAATTGTTTGATTTGGAATATCATGTGAGGTTCTCTTAAGGGTCAGGAAAAGTAAAGAGAAGAATATTACCGTCAGATCCTATTTGAATCCTTGTGCTCGGGGTAATCAGCATCGTTCCTGTGACAGCAGCTGTATGAGGAGGAAGTCATAGGTTCTTGGATTCGATCTGGACGGTGGAATTGTAGACACAATAACCGCACAAATATCAGATTCAAAGGTTTGTCTTTCCGTCGGCTGAATCGTCCGCAGAGATCTTATTCGCATACACAGTATCAACATCAAAATGCATTATCAAAATGCTGATGAGGTCGAAACTCGTACATTCAGAAAGTTCTGTTGAATATGAAATACGGTCACGAACTGTCTCTGCGCTCTTGAAGGAAACAATATACAAGTTACCTTATCCTCTAATAGCTGAAGTTACCTACATACACACGAATTTTCGTTTCGCGACCCGAAACTTTATTGACCTAACTAGTTCCATAAAGATTTAGTCCAGTGAAACAACGTAGTTACGGCTTGGTCTTATTTCCAATTATTGCGATAGCAAAATATAAAATTGTCATGAGAAATTCGTCAAATACGATGCAACTTGTTTCAACTTTGAAACGAATGTGTCATCCCTGTCCTAGTGCGAGACTGAAAATCCCTGTCGATTTGATGAATTTTCAAAACAACACCTCAAAATACTATCATTTGGATTAGAACTTAGATATTATCATGCAATACTTCGGGGCTTCTCATTGCAAGCAATGGGCTAGTGTTTTTTTATGTATTTGGGGCAGGCTTTCATATCATAGCTTTATCATTCGTGACCTAAATAACATGTAAAGCAGTACGCAAGGTATCTGAAGCGAATACTACGGTTGGCTGAACATGGTGACCTGCATTCACAGTAGATGAACGTCAATACCAACTCATCGGTTGATATGTCGCGGAGCTGCATTGTTAAAACACAAATTATGACCCACAACGTACAGTCAATATATCTCATACATGTCATACCTTGCCCCAAACTTGAACTTCTATACTAAGCTTACATTATGTCCTCGCATACATTTGACAGGCATCAATATCAACTCCCATTCTATATCGAAGAATGTCACAAAGTTGACCTGCCGCTGGGATAAACATGTATACATCTTTCATTTAGGCCATCAGCTAATTTCCTTAGTTATGTATGCAAGCCCGTCCATCAAAATGGAAAAGCTAGGAACTCACGTTTAAAAAACACCACCAAACACTTTTTTATTCGCAAGTGTGACTTGCTAACTTTTGTATTTGACGCTTTAAAGTCAGGGCAGGCAAGATTGAAGATTGCCTGTAGATGCTCTAACCTTCAATCGCAGCTCATCCTGACTCTCGTGAAATGTATCGACTCCATGTTGTTGTATTTTGTACGGCCTCTACGTGTGACAAGATTTTTTTCCCGAACAGTGAGTGTTTTCTGATAATAAGCAATGTAGGAATGGGCCAAGGAACGGTAAGACGCTTTCTCAGGCACACACTCGTACCGGGACAGCTGGTTGCATCCGAACTGACTCAAATTTCGTTATGTTATTTTTATCGCCCATCCAAGTGTCACGGGAAAGGTGATTCTGATGTGGTCGGAATTTTCGCTAGCTCTGCGCTAGCAGGTTCTATAGAAAAGTAGAGAAGTGCTAAACAAACTCTTAGATCTACGACACGGGCATTGCCCGGGACATGACGACATTGTCACAACCTTGGAATCGTCCCAGGTTACAGCCAACGACAACCGATAGGTCTCATAAAAAGGACGAGGTCCACAATAAAATTGAATTAGCTACGCCGTGGTATCTGCTGCATATTCGAATCGAGGCGTTTTGGGGGGGGGATTCGGTGCAATTTCCAAAACGGGCATCCTTGCCTCACTTGTCCAGTCCTTACTTCGAGAGAAGAGCGTCTCGTCCATGTTCATTTAAAGGCTTCGTCCACAGTTACGGTGCCCTCCAGTCTCTGTTAATTACTATAATAGCTATACATATATATCGAACTCGGATAACAATGTTTGTCATTTTCTTGCCTCGGGCTATAATCTAATTATTGAAATAATAGGGAGGTTTCGCAATCTTTATGAGCAACATAGTACGAGGTACGAATGTCTGTACGTAGTATCATCAAGTCCTGGGCGAATCCATTTACGGGACACTTGTAAATAGGCTTTCACACTTAGTAGTACAAGGACTCAGCGAACTCATCAAAGACAGTCGTCGATAAAATACATCTATCATAATGGTTACATACTTAGTACACTTCGTAAGTGTTGCAAATCCTGTCCCTCATGTTAAGAATACAAACAGCATGATAACTAAACTAAACAGTGCAAAAGCAACAATAAACATACATAGTGATATCCAAGTACGTGCTGCCTCTAAGGCTCACATTGACTACAGAGAGTATCAAAGAGATAGAAACATCTGAGACGACCCCCCCCCCCCGCCCTCATATGGAAATGTGAGTGTTTTCAATGAGTCCGGTGTAGAAGTTTGAAATGTCCCAGGATAGAATTTCCGGGGGAGCATGGATTCTATTATGCTCTTTAATCTCTGACCTATTGACGGTAATGTCACCGAAAGAACCATAATGTCATAATCTGACAAAATACAATAGGGTGGATGGTTTTTCCCTCGGACATTTTCTACTTCTACACCGGTTAGGATGAATCTGTACCGAATGACATAAAGTGTCTAACCATATTTCGAGTCTTATTGCTTGAAGACGGACACGAATTTTATGAACATTCCATTTACAAGCAATATCTCCCCCTATCTGTGCATTACTGAACTGTAATCAAAATGATTTGCGAAATTGCACATGATTACATGTACACATATAATGCCTTGAATTAGCCGAACTATAAAATATAATCGCAACGGACTCCGGTTCAGAAACACACAGTAAAGCCAGGACTTGCTTTTTTTAAGTCTCGCCTGTCGCAAGTGTTGAGACGGGTAGACAGCGCCTACTAGAATAGGGGGTGAGAACTGAAGGACTCGTTCGTCCAACGAGGCAAAACCACCATTGATTTGTTAAAGACTTTCATCAGTTCATTTGCCAAAGTTTGCCCACGTCGCACCAATTACTGCGGGAAGAATTGAATCTTAGATGTGGATATGATATTTCGGACAGTCTGGCGACAAACTTGTGGAAATTAAAGTGGTCGTTGACCGCGGATTTTTAAAGATAATCGGAAAAGCTTCTCGTTGATAGGTCTGAATACTGCAACCTATGAATATTCAATGGTGGTCTTATCTCGAACTGAAATTTTACTAAGGTAAATCTAATAACACCAAACCACTTTAATAAAACCACTCTTGCCACTTTCAAGTTTTTAAAACACCGGATTTGTATCCTAACAAATCTTTCCACCCAAAACCCACCTGTTTGGCACAAAAACCATTGTTTACAACCCAAAATCAACCATTCACAGCGACTCCCTATTTTTACACATGCCATGATGAAATTCTCATTAGGAAACTCTGAATCAAAGGAGATTTGCATTGAGCAACTTCGACCAAGGACACCTGGGCCTTCAAAAATCAAAATCTCACTGAAAATGTTTACAATAACTTGCATATGGTTCGCAAGGACACTTCGCTGGAATGGTTGCAATGAGTGATCAAGTCGCAGTTGTTTTGTCACGTTAACCCACTCACTACATTACCAGTCATTACCCAGCCTTTACCGCCATAAAATCTTTTCAACCTTCATTAAATAATTATCTTTCATAACAAATTCGCGTATCGGCCAAAATAATTCACGTTAGAATAACCTTCTACGGTCTCATTATGGTCACGTAAAAATCGCCACTGCAGCGAATATCTAAACGGTACATATATTGGGAAAAGATACACACATGTAGCTTAAATAAAACTGAATTTTATGATCAGTCATTAAGACCAGCGAGTTGGCTTAAACAACGTTAGAGAGAAACTCAAAATAGTTTGAAGTCTAAAAAGACACCCAAACAATTGTTGGAAAGCTGAAGGTGCACTAAGATTAAGGGTTGACTATAGGTACCGCCATTTTGGCTAGAAATTGCAATCAAAAAGCGATTAGAACACCTTCAAAATGTAGTGAATGCTCATTTAAAACCCTGGAGGCTGTTCTCTGGAAAGCAATAAACAGACTCCAGCCCTTGAAATGAGCTTTCACTATGTTTTGAAAGAGCTCTAAAGGCTTTAGGATTTGGAGGACTCGACAAAATGGCGGTACCTATTGTCAACCCTTAAGGTGAAACTATATAGTCACTCTTTATTATGTTAATGTATTAGGAACACCGGATTCAAACACCAACAAATAGGACAAGATAATGGCTCATATGAAAGAGACTGGCGGGTGATTTTATCTAAAACGCTATATGTACTGTACATGTACACAAAGCTTTCTGCACAAAATTGAAGTAAAAGCACTTGCTTGTCTTTGTCATATAACATGTTGTTCGGACGCAACGCAAACTATTATGTTCTCCGAGTAACACTTTTACCAGTTTGTGGATATTTTGGATGAATTCTTGTTGACTGGCAACATGGAGGCACTATATAGCATCACCTTAACGAGTATTCAATCTATATCCATCCACAAGTTTGCAGTCATTCTGTAATGAGAGTCATTACAAGCGTATATAAAACCGTAATCACTTGATCATTTAGAACTTGTGACAGGGCCTACCAGGCTTCACACTCTTAAATGTTACTCACAAAATATAGGAAATAATGAATGTGACTCTCTTGCAATACAATGTTATGATAGTAATAGACTGGCTTCAAATAGCTTGCAATCTCTAGGCCTTCTGACTTCTACCATATAATATTGTGACACATATAATTATAAAAAGTTACACCGAACATAATACAATATAAGTCGATACAAGTTTATACATGTAAATACATGACAATACAATTTATACAATTCAATACATAAGGATATCAAGGTTATAAGGTAGCTACCCTACCTCATGCAATTACAATATCAATACAAGTTAACATGTCAATACAAGATATACCAGTCCATACCTTTGTTCACCCATGCAGTCAGCATATCAAAGGGTGTAAGTAACTCATAAGTACTATGAAAGGAATTGAGTGCAACATCCAACTTCCTATGTCATAATACCGATCTGAGAGTGTCTGGATATGTAAGCCAAGCCCCATGTAGATAATATACGCATTGTCGTTGGATGCCATCCAACATTCAACTCAATCGAGATGAACAATGCCAATGTGTCGCCTTTGTATTAATTTCATAGTTAAAAGTAAAAAATAGATTGTTAAACTTCAGAAATCATCGAAAATTAGGGGGTGCATTTTTTACCAAAATCTGAAAGTTCTGATACTTTTTTTCAGAAGTGGTGAACATTTGGTATATCATCTCCGTGATGTGTCCCCAACCTCGGAAAGTCTACAGTTTTGCAATTTCATCTCTGAATAACGGAGAGTTGTAAGAGGTGGAGGGGGTCTGAATAATTTCAGAAGTTTTCTAAAATGTTACGGTCGTGCTTGTTTTCCTTTGTACACCACACGATCCCTCACCATTCTCTCTCTCAAAGTCAACATAGCAGCTATTTTGAGCCCGGTGTCACTGATTTCGAGAACGAATTCCCTACCACTTGGCTTTGAAGGTCCTGACGCACTTGAGGCTTTCGATTAAGGAATTGAACCCGAGGCGGAGGACCTTGGTTGAGTTACCAAGACACTCGAGGGTGGAGCTAAAATACAGTCCAAACCCGAGCCGACAGGCGAGGGTTTGGACGAAATTTTAGCTCCACCCGAGAGTGTCTTGGTAACTCAACCAAGGTCCGAAGCCGAGGGTTCAATTTCTATTCTAAAATACCTCAAACTTAAAAAGATAGGCCACGAAATAACTTGAATATGTGCGAATTTGGCAAATTCCATCCATCGCCTGCCCGGAGCGCCGGTAGCGCCGTTGTTTACATTATGTTACGGCAGCGCCTATAGGAAGTCCGGATCGGCTCGCTCAAGTGACGCTAAAATCCGCGCAAATGGGCTATTTGGAGCGTTTTTCTCGGCAAATATGTGTAGTGCTCATTAAAAAACTTAGGGTGGTTGATGCTTCCTTGGCTGATTTGTGTTTGAAGCAGTGTTTTGAGAGCCTCAAACTTCTGAAGTGAGCTGTGTGCATGGTTCCACATTTTAGTGCAACCCGAGGGAACTTTGGTAGAGCATCTTGGTTGCGTGTCCAAAACACTCCACTCTCAGAACGAGGCTTATGCATTTTTCATTTAAAAGTTGACTTTACGGTACCAAGGTATTTTAGAATTTCGAACCAAAGTCCGAGATACCCTGCCAGAGACTCTCTCCGACCGCTGCGCCTGTCGCGTCGGCCCAACTCGTACACATGCACTCTCGTGGTTTGAACTGGCGGGGCCGGGTGAGGTCAGGGAATAACCATAGATGTGGTTACACCGGAGCATCCGTCTCGCATACAAAGTGTTCATCGGGGTGAAGATTACTGGAAATAAACATATCAATATCAGGCACATTGTACTTCTGAAAGCGATTACTCAACACTATTTATTGTGTATGAAGTGGTTTCACGTGACGCCATCACCTTGCATGCTGGAGGGATAGACAAAAGAAAGCAAGCCCGAAAGACCATGACAGTATTTGATTTATTTAAGTCAGGCACGACAAATCATTGTCCAGCCCTCCAAGAATCTATTCGGTGGATTGTAGGCCAATACGAGAGATATTGTAGTTAGATAGTTCATTCAAATAAAGTGCATTTTTGAACCAAGAGGGGAATTGGTCACTGTAATCAAAGACAATGAAAGAATTATTTCTACCGGCTGTGCTGTAATTTAGTATGGTCTTTACATCCTAAGAAGGACTTGCTGTAATTAGCATAATTTACGCAATGGAACTCTCTACAGAAACTATGATATCAAACATGGATATTTAGGTTAAGGTCGTCAAAAAATTATGCATGTCTTGAACATGATTTAAGGTCATCAAAAAGTTTAGATATGAATTATAATGAATTCTAGAGGATCTATCATCAGGATATTCTCTTTTCTGATATCCGACATCTCGGAATATACAATGTACGCGAAGATGAGTGAATTATTAATTTTAAAGCTATATGTCTTCAATGGGATTGACCAAGAGAGTTACCTTGCTCGCTATTCTAATCTGACGATGTAACAACCTATGTCAGGCTCGTCATCAGCGGCTTCAATGCTTGGCCCATCTTCCCTCGCGTCGTCACCATGGTTCTCATCACCACGCTCCAGGCGGGACATCCTACCAACGATTGCCTTCATCAACTTGGCGACTTGATGAGACTTGGCTATGTTGAGTTTCAAGCCTTCCAGCAGATTGACGCTGGGCTGCCAGTAGAACGGTAGGTTGCCCTTGCCGAGGTAATCCTCAAGTTGGCTGTAGATGATGTAGACCATCTCTGGCAGGCTCCTGTTTGTCTCAAGGAAGTCGTCTATGTTATGGAGGAAGACTGTCTTCAGGAGGTAGCTTGTAAGGAAGTGACTGACGAAATGTATGACGCCGTTCGTGTCTCTAATCACAACGCCACATGCCATAGGTGACCTCAGACACTTTGCTGTGATGTATGCGTCTTTGATTCTTGGATCCAAAGGTGCGATTGTGACAGGTTCTAGATGAGAGAAGGAGATCCGCAACATTCTTTCTCTGTCTTCCTCGGGTAGCAACCGTCCGTACTCACTGTCCTTGTGTGGCGGTTTCAGGACCAGCCTATACCCACTCTTCCTCAAGGTGTCCTCGTCCATTCGCCAGGTCTTCTTGATAGCATCGTCTGGCCAATCATCAACATGAAATATCGGTACTATATCCAAAGAGATAAGGAGACTGGATGATATATTTTCAAGCCTTCTGATAGTCACAGGAACACTGGCCAATCCTCTTCTAGCATCAACTTGAGATAAGATGCATCCGGTCCGTTGATAAACACAAACGTCCGCCGTTACCTCACTTTCAGATTCTCCTTTCTGTAGTGCATAATTGGACCAATCATCTTGCCAATCATCAGGCCAATCATCTACTGGTAAGGTTGTTACTATATGATCTGAGACAATGCGTTTTAAAGGTTTATCATCGGGCCATCTGATAGTCACAGGAACACTGGCACCGCCTCCTCCAGCAACTGCCTGCAAAAGGATTTCTCCGCTTTTTTTAGACTCTTGGGCTTTTGTGCTAGATTCTAGGTTTTGGCTTTGAATCTCATGGAGTGCTTTACTTGATAAAAACCTGTTCTTAATTTTTCTAGTTCTTATATACTTATATCCATGTAAGTTGTCAACCATTTCGTTTCGAGAGAGATTATATTGAGTTGGATGTACCAATCTAAGGAAGTCCATTTCATCAGGCAGCTGAACCTTCGTGCCTTCAGCCGAACTTCCGCATAACTCTAAACCCTTAACAACCTCCTTCTCCCTTACAAACCCCATGATAGTTTCTGAAACACCACCCTCGATGATATTCACGCTGCCTAGTCCCAGTACACACGATAGTTCTGAAAGTTTGTATCTATACGCGGGTGTAGCATATTGTTCATTTAATCGCGACATGACGTAAGAGAGACTTTGTTCGGAGGAATGTCCTAATCGGTTGCTTGCTTGATAATTAAGTTTTGATTGAAAGGGGAAGCATTCATAAGCCTTCAATCCATGGATGTTGGGTCGTTTGCAGTCAAGCCCAGCGATGATAAGATATTGATAGATATCTAGGCAACCGGACTCAGCTGCTAGATGAAGCAGTCCTTTTCCATTTACGCTGCAGTTCATGTCAGCTCCAAGCTGATGAAGTTGTCTAACTGTCCGAAAATGACCACCTGAAACTGCCTTGGCAATAGGCGACCATCCACTGGCATTGGGCAAATCCAATAACTTCCGTGCATCACTGCTTCCCAAGTATTTCACCATATCGGCATGGCCACACGAAGCAGCAGAATATATAATACTCTCCGACGAAGAGTTTGATGTGGATGTATCTGCTCCACTCCTTATTAGGAGTTGGACCACTGAGAGATGACCCTTTATGATTGCATTTTGAAGTGGGGTGTTTCCTTTCAAGTCACGGATTTCTAATGACATCCCGCGTCTCAAAATATATTCAACGACCCGTCGTCGACCAAACGTTGCACCAATATTTAATAGCGATCCATAACTAGAACTTCTGGAACAAGCACCTTCTTTCAACAAAACGTCAACAATTTCAACATTACCCCATTTAGCTGCGCAAACTATCGGAGTGTCGTTTTCATAGTTACTGACTTCAATAATTGCATCCGCTTTAACTAATAGATCCACCACATCCTTATGTCCTTCAGTCGAGGCGATGATGATTGGAGTAGCCCCGTCCTTGTCTTTACATTCTATATTCGCCCCCGCTTTAATCAATAGATCCACCACCTCTTGGTGTCCATTAGTCGAGGCGATGATGATTGGAGTATTCCCGCTAATGTTTTTACATTCTATATTCGCCCCCGCTTTAATCAATAGATCCACCACCTCTTGGTGTCCATTAGTCGAGGCGAAGATGATTGGAGTATTCCCGCCATTGCCTTTACATTCTATATTCGCCCCCGCTTTAATCAATAGATCCACCACCTCTTGGTGTCCATTAGTCGAGGCGATGATGATTGGAGTATTCCCGCCATTGTCTTTACATTCTATATTCGCCCCCGCTTTAATCAATAGATCCACCACCTCTTGGTGTCCATTAATCGAGGCGATGATGATTGGAGTATTCCCGCCATTGCCTTTACATTCTATATTCGCCCCCGCTTTAATCAATAGATCAACCACCTCTTGGTGTCCATTAATCGAGGCGATGATGATTGGAGTATTCCCGCCATTGTCTTTACATTTTATATTCGCCCCCGCTTTAATCAATAGATCCACCACCTCTTGGTGTCCTTTAATCGAGGCGATGATGATTGGAGTATTCCCGCCATTGTCTTTACATTCTATATTCGCCCCCGCTTTAATCAATAGATCCACCACCTCTTGGTGTCCTTTTATCGAGGCATTGATGATTGGAGTATTCCCGCCATTGTCTTTACATTTTATATTCGCCCCCGCTTTAATCAATAGATCCACCACCTCTTGGTGTCCTTTAATCGAGGCGATGATGATTGGAGTATTCCCGCCATTGTCTTTACATTCTATATTCGCCCCCGCTTTAATCAATAGATCCACCACCTCTTGGTGTCCATTAATCGAGGCGATGATGATTGGAGTATTCCCGCCATTGTCTTTACATTCTATATTCGCCCCCGCTTTAATCAATAGATCCACCACCTCTTGGTGTCCATTAATCGAGGCGATGATGATTGGAGTATTCCCGCCATTGTCTTTACATGCTATATCCGCCCCCGCTTTAATCAATAGATCCACCACCTCTTGGTGTCCTTTAATCGAGGCGTTGATGATTGGAGTATTCCCGCCATTGCCTTTACATTCTATATTCGCCCCCGCTTTAATCAAAAGATCCACCACCTCTTTGTATCCATTAATCGAGGCGATGATGATTGGAGTATTCCTGCAATTGTCTTTACATTCTATATTCGCCCCCGCTTTAATCAATAGATCCACCACCTCTTGGTGTCCATTAATCGAGGCGATGATGATTGGAGTATTCCCGTCATTGTCTTTACATTCTATATTCGCCCCCGCTTTAATCAATAGATCCACCACCTCTTGGTGTCCATTAATCGAGGCGATGATGATTGGAGTATTCCCGTCATTGTCTTTACATTCTATATTCGCCCCCGCTTTAATCAATAGATCCACCACCTCTTGGTGTCGATTAGTCGAGGCGATGATGATTGGAGTATTCCCACCATTGTGTTTACATTCTATATTCGCCCCCGCTTTAATCAATAGATCCACCACCTCTTGGTGTCCTTTAATCGAGGCGATGATGATTGGAGTATCTCCGTCATTGTCTTTACATTCTATATTCGCCCCCGCTTTAATCAATAGATCCACCACCTCTTTGTGTCCTTCAATCGAAACACAACCAAACGGAGTTCTTCCCTCATTGTTGGTATGTTCTATATTCGCCCCCGCTTTAATCAATAGATCCACCACCTCTTGGTGTCCATTAATCGAGGCGATGATGATTGGAGTATTCCCGCTAATGCTTTTACATTCTATATTCGCCCCCGCTTTAATCAATAGATCCACCACCTCTTGGTATCCATTAATCGAGGCGATGATGATTGGAGTATTCCCGCCATTGTGTTTACATTCTATATTCGCCCCCGCTTTAATCAATAGATCCACCACCTCTTGGTGTCCATTAATCGAGGCGATGATGATTGGAGTATTCCCGTCATTGTGTTTACATTCTATATTCGCCCCCGCTTAAATCAATAGCTCCACCACCTCTTGGTGTCCTTTAATCGAGGCGATGATGATTGGAGTATCCCCGTCATTGTCTTTACATTCTATATCCGCCCCCGCTTTAATCAATAGATCCACCACCTCTTGGTGTCCATTAATCGAGGCAATGATGATTGGAGTATTCCCGCCATTGTCTTTACATTCTATATTCGCCCCCGCTTTAATCAATAGATCCACCACCTCTTTGTTTCCTATAGCCGAGGCGAAGATTAGGATATCCATGTAATTTTTGCACTTTATATGTACTCCAGTTCACAGAATGACAGGAGGAATCTGATTAGCAAAAAATAACCGAATGCTGCTGCATCGAACAGAGCAAGTAGGCGCCGTGTGGCTGGCATCGTGGACTGTTCTTGGGAGCTGGAAATCAAACATTTCCATAATACAGTGCGTATCAAAAAAAGGTAATCCAAATTCATGGGGTTAATATGCCAATACTATTTAGTTTAACAATATGATTGTGGTTTACTAATGAAGAGGAGATCCTCAGCTTTCCAATAATACCATTCCTCCAAAAATGTCCAAGTTTGGTGAATTGAAATAAACGATTACAAACTGATCTCTCACTTTTTTCCTTTGGGGATACATGAAAAACAAGGTGTTTGCGACTCCTCCCCGTGATCTTAATGACTTGGAGGGCCGAATTCAACACGAAGTGGATGTTTTACGCAGGAATCGCGCAGTGATCAGACAAGCAGTTCAGGGCATGCTCTATCGCTGTGAACTTTGTGTTGCAAGAGGCGGAGGGCATGTTGAAAGTGTGGGTGCATAAAATACAAGATAAGAAGATCTCTGAATAAAGCCAAATAATTCCTGAGAAAATCGTGTTCGTTTTGATCTTTTTAAGTTTGTAAACGTACAATTTGAACGTATTCATTCAACTTGCACAAACTTGGAAATTTTCGATTTGAACTCGTCATTTTCTATTACAATTTACTCGGTCATGCGAGACCGTAATAACGCAAGAATGGTATCAATGGAAATCTGAGGATATCCTCTTCAATAGTAGACCACATGTAGCTTCTGAAACTAAATAGCCTTGGAATATTAACCCCTTGACTTTAGATTACCTTTTGTTGATACGCACTGTATAATGCAGTGCATTCTCGGAGTTGAAGCATAGAATTGCGATGATATAATATGTTGCCATCTGCTTAAGACAGTACAATCAACAAGTCCAATTAATTTAATATAATCGTGCAAAAAACGGAGAGTTAAAAGAATCTCTCGTCCGCGAGAAAAAATAGTAACAGCTCCACAAACGAGAGATTTAGATTGGTGAAAGCCGCGATTTAAAGCACATGCGACGGTTATCACTTGTTTGGGCCAGTGCTTTACCAGGCGATTACAAGTTTGCCTGCAATGAAACACGAGATCTTAATGTCGCACAGATCAAGATAAAAAATTGAGACCGCTGCCTCGAAAATGAGGCCCAGTGTAAAATCATTTGTCTTAATGAACTATTTCACGCAGAAGCAGTGAGATAAGTCCAACCTTGGAAGAGTCAAGGCTAATCAAATTACAAAAGCCCCCTATATTCAAAACTGAGTGTTACCTCACCAATAGCTTGTTTTAAAAGTTTTCGTCTCTAATCAATGCTTGGTATTACATAATACATATAAATCAACACTGCGTTACAGTCGAATGTGTTAGAATCAGTTATATCATACTGTTTTAGTGTCAACCAATCGAATGAAGTCTCTTAGGAATGATGGCTTTTACAATGAAAAAATTAATAAACTCTATCGAAGCCCCATTGTAAAAGCCATCATTCCTAAGAGACTTCATTCGATTGGTTGACACTAAAACAGTATGATATAACTGATTCTAACACATTCGACTGTAACGCAGTGTTGATTTATATGTATTATGTAATACCAAGCATTGATTAGAGACGAAAACTTTTAAAACAAGCTATTGGTGAGGTAACACTCAGTTTTGAATATAGGGGGCTTTTGTAATTTGATTAGCCTTGACTCTTCCAAGGTTGGACTTATCTCACTGCTTCTGCGTGAAATAGTTCATTAAGACAAATGATTTTACACTGGGCCTCATTTTCGAGGCAGCGGTCTCAATTTTTTATCTTGATCTGTGCGACATTAAGATCTCGTGTTTCATTGCAGGCAAACTTGTAATCGCCTGGTAAAGCACTGGCCCAAACAAGTGATAACCGTCGCATGTGCTTTAAATCGCGGCTTTCACCAATCTAAATCTCTCGTTTGTGGAGCTGTTACTATTTTTTCTCGCGGACGAGAGATTCTTTTAACTCTCCGTTTTTTGCACGATTATATTAAATTAATTGGACTTGTTGATTGTACTGTCTTAAGCAGATGGCAACATATTATATCATCGCAATTCTATGCTTCAACTCCGAGAATGCACTGCATTATACAGTGCGTATCAACAAAAGGTAATCTAAAGTCAAGGGCTTTTACAATGAAAAAATTAATAAACTCTATCGAAGCCACTTCATATCATGCAGTCACGTGACGGGCGTACCTGACGCCTCAATGCCAATGCTTTCGCTTTCATATACCAGGTACGTAGGAGCTGGGCCTGGGAGCGCAGGTCGGAAAGAAAAACGGTCCGGAACTCCGAAGTAAAATTCGCGCAACAAGAGTGCGTTTTTAGACTGAGGAGGCACACAGAAATGCTCAGGTTGTTGCAGTCGCTCACTACTTTGGCAATTATTACTTTTTTTTCCAGTCTACTTCAGCAACCGCGGCCTCATCGTTCGTATCTCACATGCTTATATGCATGCCTTGGTGGACGGTAATCAGAAGTGCCGATGCCATTTTATGACTGAGAGAGCGCGATATGAAACGAAACATTGCTAAATTGTTCAAGCTATCTTTATGCTTCTTGTACGATACAGTGCCAACCATGACAAGCCATTAGGCGAATATGGGTCGTCGTCTTGGCTAGGACTTTAAGATACCACAACATGGGAAGGAATATGTCGGATCGCTGCGAGTAGTGGACGCAAACATTTTTACAACAGTAGTGTTGTGATCTGTGAATTATGTTGGACTGTGTCAATGCATGGAATGTCACTTAAAAACGCATAAACCATCTCGAAATAATTCATTACATACTTCGACACTTTGACACGCATCTTTTTCTAGTGAACATACAGACCTATATCATCGCTTACTGTGACGAACTCGGATATCAGTCCGCTAGAGAAACCCGGCCAGAGAACAACCCATTTACCGCCATTTCCTGGACACAGCACACCCTCGCCGTGCCAGGCTAATCATTCCACATTTTACTATGCTCCAATGATGACCCTGGCCCCAAATGTTTAATCACTATTACAAGAAAATTGTAATACTTTATCCAGCAAAAATATCGCATTTTCTCTCGATAGCAAATTTCGAAATGTTTAGAAATTGAGATTCCATTAAAAAGATCCGTCATATTCGGTCAATTAATACCCTTTTTTGATAATGTTTGTCTGCACTATTTTGTGAAGGGCTACACACTTCGCGGCAAGCGATTTGGATATTGCCAGTTCACTCAGTCTGCACCCAATCAACAAGCAGCCTGAGATTTGAATTTGTTGTGATTTCTTTGGCGTGCAAATTGGACACAGCAGACGGGCTAACCACGTGACATTGAGTCTGGAACATGTATAGGTCCCACCTGCTGATTTACAATCATTAACATTCAATTGTAGAAAGAATAAGGCGGCGCCGTCAGCTTGAATATACATACTCCGGATGCTAATTTTTGAGTTACGCTCCGCCTCTGACAAGTTGTAAACACGTCAGGAAATGGCGATCGCACGCTGACATTTAGCGAAAATTCCCAACTTCCATCGGTGATTATGAAATAATAATACAACGACACGGAGAGATACACAAGTATGTATCTAATAAGAGTCTTAGTTACGTGATACGCGCGAGATATTTGATTGTCTGTGGTTTTGTTGGGTGCAATAAGCGATTTTATTGGTGAATGTTTTCGTGTGCGTGGTCACGACGTATACATAATGGTGTTTTGCATAGCATTCCCGATCGGCTGAAGCCGTTGAGCTGAAACAAATCGATTCACCGCCTACACTTTTACTCCGATTTTGCTGAAAATTGGTGACAAAGAGGCTTAATGTATTCCGCACAAATTCGTAGGAAGCGAATTTCGAAAAAAATGATTAAAATGTTTTTTCTAAGTAAAATTGGCCGTTGTTAGGCATGGTTGCTAGGCATATGCTGCCACAGACATATCCACGGAAAACTGACAATAGGGGTTTGCACTGCGTTAGCGACGACCCAATAATCACCCATGAAAGAGGTGTACGTACCACGGTCTAATTAAATCCGGGACGCACCCGCTGAAAATCACGGGAATCAGTTGTTAATGAGGTCGATCACTTGCTCACGACCACAATGGCCTTCAAAAGCGTTGAAATAAACATTAGCTTGTTTACAGGTATGTCCTTGCTAACCAACCCAACCTCTTCTATCCCAATACCGACTCGTGACCAGAATCCCGGCGAATACATGGTCTAGGCCTGCTATGTATCGCTATGCACTATAGAACGGAACAAGCTCGCGGAGATTTGAAATTGGTTTGTTGGAAGGGGCGATATGCGTTTTAGAAAGCTAACTTCAACTTGCCAAGCTACGATATAGTTTGTCAATGCCTATATTGTCCCTTTTATTGTTTAAATTCAGTACATGTTTATTGACTTTAGGACAACCAATTGGATATGACTTAGTAGCAATGTATTCCTCCAAAGTTTCGGCCTCGAATGTAATTGTTTGATTTGGAATATCATGTGAGGTTCTCTTAAGGGTCAGGAAAAGTAAAGAGAAGAATATTACCGTCAGATCCTATTTGAATCCTTGTGCTCGGGGTAATCAGCATCGTTCCTGTGACAGCAGCTGTATGAGGAGGAAGTCTTAGGTTCTTGGATTCGATCTGGACGGTGGAATTGTAGACACAATAACCGCACAAATATCAGATTCAAAGGTTTGTCTTTCCGTCGGCTGAATCGTCCGCAGAGATCTTATTCGCATACACAGTATCAACATCAAAATGCATTATCAAAATGCTGATGAGGTCGAAACTCGTACATTCAGAAAGTTCTGTTGAATATGAAATACGGTCACGAACTGTCTCTGCGCTCTTGAATGAAACAATATACAAGTTACCTTATCCTCTAATAGCTGAAGTTACCTACATACACACGAATTTTCGTTTCGCGACCCGAAACTTTATTGACCTAACTAGTTCCATAAAGATTTAGTCCAGTGAAACAACGTAGTTACGGCTTGGTCTTATTTCCAATTATTGCGATAGCAAAATATAAAATTGTCATGAGAAATTCGTCAAATACGATGCAACTTGTTTCAACTTTGAAACGAATGTGTCATCCCTGACCTAGTGCGAGACTGAAAATCCCTGTCGATTTGATGAATTTTCAAAACAACACCTCAAAATACTATCATTTGGATTAGAACTTAGATATTATCATGCAATACTTCGGGGCTTCTCATTGCAAGCAATGGGCTAGTGTTTTTTTATGTATTTGGGGCAGGCTTTCATATCATAGCTTTATCATTCGTGACCTAAATAACATGTAAAGCAGTACGCAAGGTATCTGAAGCGAATACTACGGTTGGCTGAACATGGTGACCTGCATTCACAGTAGATGAACGTCAATACCAACTCATCGGTTGATTTGTCGGGGAGCTGCATTGTTAAAACACAAATTATGACCCACAACGTACAGTCAATATATCTCATACATGTCATACCTTGCGCCAAACTTGAATTTCTATACTAAGCTTACATTATGGCCTCGCATACATTTGACAGGCATCAATATCAACTCCCATTCTATATCGAAGAATGTCACAAAGTTGACCTGCCGCTGGGATAAACATGTATACATCTTTCATTTAGGCCATCAGCTGATTTCCTTTGTTATGTATGCAAGCCCTTCCATCAAAATGGAATAGCTAGGAACTCACGTTTAAAACACACCACCAAACACTTTTTTTATTCGCAAATGTGACTTGCTAACTTTTTTATTTGACGCTTTAAAGTCAGGGCAGGCAAGATTGAAGATTGCCTGTAGATGCTCTAACCTCCAATCGCAGCTCATCTTGACTCTCGTGAAATGTATCGACTCCATGTTGTTGTATTTTGTACAGCCTCTACGCATGACAAGATTTTTTTCCCGAACAGTGAGTGTTTTCTGATATTAAGCAATGTAGGGATGGGCCAAGGAACGGTAAGACGCTTTCTCAGGCACACACTCGTACCGGGACAGCTGGTTGCATCCGAACTGACTCAAATTTCGTTATGTTATTTTTATCGCCCATCCAAGTGTCACCGGAAAGGTGATTCTGATGTGGTTGGATTTTTCGCTAGCTCTGCGCTAGCATGTTCTATAGAACAGTAGAAAAGTTCTAAACAAACTCTTATAGATCTACGACGCGGGCATTGCCCGGGACATGACGACATTGTCACAACCTTGGAATCGTCCCAGGTTACAGCCAACGACAACTGATAGGTCTCATAAAAAGGACGAGGTCCACAATAAAATTGAATTAGCAACGCCGTGGTATCTGCTGCATATTCGAATCGAGGCGTTTCAGGGGGGGGGGGGGGACTGGTGCAATTTCCAAAACGGGCATCCATGCATCACTTGTCCAGTCCTTACTTCGAGAGAAGAGCGTCTCGTCCATGTTCATTTAAAGGCTTCGTCCACAGTTACGGTGCCCTCAAGTCTCTGTTGATTACTATAATAGCTATATATATATACACTTTGGCCATTGCGTAAAGGAACATCTTTGACCGAGACTCATTGTCCTGGCAAATCCTAAATTGCGACAACACTGAACAAAGCATGCGCAAGAGATGTATATTTGTAAAAAAAAAATGATTCTCTGACCCGACTAAACTCAATTCCGACGGATTTATTTTTAACATTTCTTATTAATACTAAGTCTTCGCTTTGAGCCACAAATAAAACAAGGTTGGAGTTCAACTATGACCCATCTATTATGCGCTATCAACAACATTATTTATAACATATTGATCAAAAAAGGGTACCTATAATGGCTGCCTCGCAAGAAAAACATCCAAAATGTGCGCTCGTTGGTAAATTTTCTAAAATAAACTGTGTCCATCTGGTATAAACATGGACAAAATGTCATCATATGCACTAAATTTCTAGGTGAATTAACCAGCGGGGAACTCCGTGATTCACGCACAAAATCCATCCATGCATATTTTACAATTTGTTCGCTTCCCATAGGACAAACCAGAAAAAAATTGTACTAATGACATTGTGACAACTCACCTCATTTCCATGACTGAGAACGTTAGGTCCGAAATTAGTGTGTGTTTTTTTTAACTCGCGCTTGCACCTTATAGCGATAACTACTTTAATAACCCAAAGTTTTTGTATCCAACTACGACCCAGGACACCAAAGCCACTACTTTATATATGTTGATCTGGTAAAAACAGTACTTATACCCGAGATTCTAAAACTAAGAAGCGATATTTTCCTTTCCAATCTCACCGCAACTGTCAGCGAGACGCGCCTAGCACAACCGTATTTCAAAATATGGATGTTTGACACTGTGCTTGATTATATTCAAAGGCTTGTTTGAATTTCGAATTTTTCACCGAGGCAATCGCGTGATTGCTGTTATTACCAGCTGTTCAGTGCAAATAACTAAGGACTTGTGAACCAACCGTGCGAGTGCTGATACAATACTTTCCATGTTCAAAGGATTTGACCACACCGTATCTATCGGATTACTTAGAAAAAGAATGCCTGATTTCTAATTTTTATATCTAGGAGGGATACAGACAAAAAGCGCCAGAATAATGCAAACATCTCTGATGACGTGTTGTACATACATGTGTATTGTGTCTGCGCAGCGTTACTTGTAAGACGCATCAAAAAGCCTTGATTTACCAATTTTGTATATGTGCCACTAATGCATTTTGGATTGGGCCCTGTGTCTAGTAGAGGCAGACATTTTTCGTCACTTTCAATTCAATTTAATTTATTCGTGTAAAATACAAGTACAATATTAAAATTAACATAACAAGACATTTACAACCAATATACAACATGATAAAATGTACATGTACTACACAGGTAACCATGTAGGTCGAGACCTATTATATGGCACATGGAGAAGAGCAGGGATCATCGGGATGCAGGCGGCATGCGCACCAACAGGCCGACATTTTGTAGCGGCAGAAAGTGACGAAGGTGCACATCAATATCCAGACGATCCAACTTGTTGACATATAAAACATTAATTGAAGGTTTAAAAGTGTTCTTTTTTAAAATACGTATTTGAGCCGAGAGACTGTTCCAAAGTTTGGGTGTCCGAACCCAGAAAGACGCACCGAACGCTTCCGAGTGGAATCTCGGCTGCCCCAGTCGTAAACCGTCACCCCCTATTAAGAGCCGGGGTTATAAAAACAAGTGCATCAAAATCCAGACGATTATAAAAAGAATTGTGCATAAAAATCAAGTCCTTAATTTCGCGACGGTACGACAGGGGCAGCATAGACAACGCTCGCAAACGTTCAACATAAGGAATGTCTGGGCCTAAAATGTGACGAGTCACTCTCCGCTGAACACGTTCCACGCTTTCTAGATTACGCCATTTTTGAAGACCATTCGAGGCTCAATCCTAAACATTCAATTTTCCATTTCCAAATTATATACCAGCCGCAAAGGTAAGATTGGCTCTGTCACAGCTCGCTTTCACATTCATAGAGGATTGTCTTTATATAAAAACTTTAACCATATTTCAGAATTTTCACCTTTCCTCTTATCTGTGCACAGTCGCTGTGGACAAAATCTCGACTTCGCCCCCCCCCCCCCCTCCCCAATTGGTTCGGTTTCAAATTCCCAGTGGTTTCAGAAATACTGACAGTTTTATATTTCATAGGAAAATGAACTTTAGACTTCGATCATTGTTTGAAGTTGTCCTGTTGACCTGATTCTACTGTGTTTCTACAGCTGCCATTCGGTGCCCAAAGATTGATTTATGCATTAAACTGAGGCTTACTGGAGTCTGTCCAACGCAACGAAACAAGCGAAATGGGGGAGCGACCATTATTTTTGGCCCCTGTAGTTTTTGTTTGGTTTGGTTAGGGTTAGCTACATAATCTTCAACAAAGGAACTAGAAATGCATACCATAAGTTGGGAGCGGGTGCATTTGTCCGTGGGATGAAGATGATGTTTTTCCCAGATGTTCGTTGGTTGTTAACGATGAATCTAAGCATATTCTGTGGTTTAAAATAATTACTGTACGATTACAGTGCGACTCAACACGGTTTGAAAGAATAAAAACGCCAACCGTGCGTGTTTTCCAAACAATGGATTTTCACAACTACTAATACTAGGGTATGGAAATAATTTGTGTATGCTTTCCTGGTTTGGAAATAAATTGATGGTTTGATAAGTAAAAATGCGGGTTTGAATACAAAATAATTGTTTCCAAAAAGTACATTATTGGATGAAAAAAAGTTCTGATATGTTCCTTTATGGCATGAAACAATGAAATGATTTCAAATAAATTCCCACTTGGGGTCTCATAGACCACGGCTTAAAGGATAACTGGGTCGGGATGTGTATCATAAATAAGAAAAAACATAGGGACCATGGCGTTGGTTGGGTTTATTGCACAAAATCCAATAAGTCTTATACTGGTACGTTTTGCTATTCACTGCATTTGGTTGAAGCTCAAGTTCCGAAACATGTCAATATCGGTTTTTCACACATGTCATACACGGTTTACATTTCAGTGTATATAAACATGTGGTCCTCGAAACTTCTTTCACGAGCCCTATGGATCACATACAGGTGCAGTAATTTATCTTTGGACAGCATCGTCATGCAGATCATTCTGATGTTAGTGCGACATCTTTTTGAGGTGGAGTACGGATCAGGCGAGGATGCCGGCGATCAAACTAAGACAATGGCAGTTACGGATACTATATGTAATTGCGTTTCTCTGCATGGCTTTCATAATTTATTTTACATGTGTTTTCAGAAGATTCGGAATTACTCACCGACCACTCAGCAGAGCGGTGGCACATTCCGTCAAGGAACGTAAGACTGACTTTTCCAAACAGATCATGTCATTTCATCCAAGTCTTCGCTCGGAAAATAACAAAGTTTCATCTATCATGCTAAACCAACGGCTGTCTGATTCACAGAAAGAATTGAAACCGATCCACTGGTCGCCGGTGCTGCTTTCGAGCCCAACCATATCAGCCAGCAGCGAGCAGTATCTTCCATCCACGCAAGTCATCCAGGATGCCGTGTCAAGTTTGCACTTCCGGTCACGTGACGAACCAAAACTGCCGACGGCGAAGAATTACGATCAGGAAATTAAAGGTGGATCGATGAAACATTTCAAGAGAAAATTGGAGACGAAAGATCGAGATACATTCATAATCCTTCTCAAGTTATTCCACGATACATGTGTGAAGAGTTACGTGACCTACATGCTGTATGGAGGGACTCTTTTAGGGTCATATAGATACCACGGATTTGTGCCCTGGGACGATGATGTGGATGTGTTTATTCCCTACGCCGAGAGAAGACGGGCCATAAAGGCTTTACAGCGATTAGGATCTAATTACACAGTCTACTACATCAACAAGAGACTGAAGTTCTACAGGACCAACGATTCAATAATACCGAACCGGGAGTTTCGTTTTCCTTATATAGACATCAGTTTCTACAAAGAAGACAAAGAGTTCATTTACGACTTCGATACCACGTGGAAAAAGTACGTCTTCAAAAAAGACATGGTATTCCCTTTGACAAAAAGACCATTTGAAGGGCATTGGTTTTATGCTCCAAGAAAGACAGATGCGATACTTGGCTTGTATGATCTTACCAAATGCGCCAGCAACTGGTATAATCATAAACAGGAACATCCTGAACGGCATATTCACACCCTGTCCTGTGATGAACTCCGGCCGTACTTCGCCATGGTAAACCGTACAACATTGGCAGATAGTAACAAGGTGAACGAATCATTAACGCTGAAATCAAGGGTTTTGTATACTGTAGTGTACGACTTGAAACAAAACTAAGAAATCAAGGTTTTTGTATACTGTAGTATATATACGACTTGGAACAAGGCTAACAGAATCTTTGATGCAAGTCAATTTTATGTTCTTGCCTATTGAATGGGATAGTAATCCACCCCGTTATAGGCTTCCATACACAAAGTTATAATACAGTGTATGAACAAGATGACGCAGGTGCAAGGACAATACGAATACATGAACAGTTATTGGGCGGCTGATGAATGAAGGTATACACTTAAAAAGGCCTGCTTTCTTGTATGAAGTTCTGGGACAGATTGAGGATAACATAAATAACCGATCAGCCTTATACATGTAGAAATTGCTCTCGGACAGACTATCGTAATACCGAGAATCATGGCTAATGTGTCGTACTGTTTCCTTATGGGTTCAGTACACTTCGGACAGTCAAGGAAGTAATTACTGTACGACTCGTTGGGCAGACACTTCTGTCAACGACTCCTCTATATAGCAGATTTGTGATTGCTCCAGGTACGATAGACACCTTCGTCTCCGAGTTTCATCAGAGGTTTTAGTTGAATCGGCCTCTCCGTCTTCTTCGTCTATGTTTTCCTAGTCATCCTCCTCGTCATCCTCGTCGTTTTCGTTTTCGGTTTCTACATCGTCGTCGTCTTCTACTTCATCTTCGCCGTCCTCATTATTTTCTTGTTCAACTTCAGCCTCATCAGACTCTGTCTCGGGTGTTTGAGTTGTGGTAGTATCAAAACTAGGATTACCACTGGGGTCGTAGGTTCCTGTGTATGTTGGAGTGGTAAACGCGGGAGTGGTAAACGCGGGAGTGTTGAATAGAGAGAGAGCCAACTGAACCAACTCATCCGGCGTTTGAATCTATAAAGAGAGTTAAAACAGGTCAGATAGCATCGCCTCTCTGTGATTATATTCATATCAGTAGAGGATAGTATTCAAGGATATGGTTATATGGATCCAAAATTAACATGTAGCTCCTTTTAGTAAGGGATTCTAAACAGTCACCTGGATCAGAGTCTTTCAAATAATTTATTTGCCTGGGTTTAGAATGAACTGCACTTTACAGTGTAAATGCACTATGCACCAACGAAGCCTCGTTTTGAATTCAGCGGTTATGGTTAGGCAACCATGACCGCTTGGGTTGGTGCAAAATATGGAAGCAGTCAAAAAGCACTTATTCGTTTCTTAGAATAGAAATTCTACGTCGAGGTTTTGGTCTAAATTTCAGCTCCACCCTCGAGGTTTTGGTGAGACAACAAATACCTCCAGGGGTTGTCAATTCCTTAAATGCAATGTTACCTACCTCAAGAGAGTCGGATGGATTGAATCTGGCCGGATCAGGTTTACAAGGTGCCTTAAAGATGGAGGGATCGACCTTCTCATTCACATTGCTGACTTCAACTTTGAGGGTCATGGTCATTGTGTCTAAAGCAATCAAGGGGGAAAATAATCTGTATCTAAATCTCATATGACTAATAATAGCGATCCATTAGTAGAATATATGTACATCCGGTAGGGCCTACGGTAATTGCCAAAAGAAATCACGTTGAACGTTTTTCGATTACAGGCCCGCGACTGACCCCGGCTCCAACTCGGCAAATTTAAGGGGGGGGGGGCAGTGGTCGTACCATTATTCCAAAAGGACCCCCCTTTCTATGGGATTGCCATCTAAATGTTTACCCCCTTTCTCGGGGACTTCTTTGTAAGAAATCACCATTCAAATCCATTTATTTCATGTCATTTTCGTTATTTATGAGTTTTTATACTGAAGGTAAAAGAAGTAGAGTGGTCACAAAAAAGTCACGTGGAAAAAAGCTATACGGCAGCAGCAACAACCCAATTTGAACACTTGGAGAAGCAATATGTATCTTACAGAAGAGGCCTGCCGGGCTTCCTTTATTGATCGTTATTTCAATATCGCCCGACTGGGGGATGCACACGTCCTTCTGCATGGTGACTGGCCCATACATCAACCCGGGGACAAACAGAAAATACCCAGCCTCTCCTTGAATCTCGATGAAAATGTTTGTATTGTCTGAAAAAAAGTTTACTATTTGTTATCATTTTAACGTGTTACTTGTTCATCTACATGTTTTAATGATAAAATTGGTTTATTTGATGCATTGAAGTTGGTCGCCGAAATCATCGTGGGACTTTGTTGACAGGTCAAGATATTTAAAACTAACCCTTCGTACAGTAAGAAAGTTTATTATAATCGGATATCGGCGTATCGTCTTCAGAGGACAGTCGTCGAGTTATGAAATGGCCAATATTGACGTAATATTGGCACAGACAGCCAATTGCTTCACATCATGCACCTTACCTAAGACGCATTTCCACGGCGTTCCAACACTTCCCTTGGTACGCGTACCAAATCAGTTTTTCCTCGTCTTAGCACCGTTCTGCGAACCCCTTGTTTCCTCGACGATAGCAGAGCCGAGTTTCTGAGAAAAAACGTTGTAGATAGGCGGGAGGGGCCGTTCACTTTAACACGTTGGCCCCAGATGAAGTAGCGTTGAGCACGCGCGCCGGTCATGAACTGGATGAATAATTACCTTCCCCAAGTTGAAAACAAACTTTTGGCCTTACTTCGGAAACTCCTCAATTTGTACGGCGAACAATTGGTTCTTGAAATCAAATGCAAGGCTGAAAGTATAACAATAGGCGGCTGTTGCATCTCGCGTGATCAGCTATGCGTGAGGCGCCTTGCGATCCCTGAAGTTATTCCATTCATACTCAATGGTAAGCTAAAGGGTTACAGTTATATCCCGGTACAATTCTATTCCCGGTACATTATAGCATATATGTAAGTTAATTAGGGTGTAGGCCTACAATCACCTGTTTTCTGCACTGGAGGGGATGCAATTGTAAGGGGGCTATCATTGTACCACTTTACCTTACATTTTCTAGTTTTAAAACTCCGATGACAAAGTCCAACCTCGACATCCGAGAACTTCTAATTAACCATTCAAAATGTCCTGCCTTACCATAACCGCTGCATTCAAAATGAGGATTCGTATAGGCGCATAATGCATTTAATCCCTAAACTGCGGTTCATTCAAAATCTAGATGTTTTAGAATTAATAACCTTGATGAGCACAAAAAAAATCAACAATGGAAAATCGACTCATGCAGTACATATATCACCGTCCTGAACTCTTAAACGCCTTTCTAATTGTAAGTCAAATTGGTTTCCATCTTCCAATCGAACGATGCCTGGTCGGGAAAGCAGCAGGGAGTTACGAGAGCGACCACTGAGCCAAAGATGCAAACGAGGCCTAGGACACGTGACATGGCTCTGGAAGTGAAACTGAAAAGCAAATTAGCATATTTACCAAATTCGTAGGAAAATAATCGCTGAACTCTGGTGTTGTATAGACCTGCATTTCTATTTTCCTGGACCACAAAATTTTACTAACGGCGTACCTCGTTAACTTACCTTAAATCAACTATAACTGCCGTATCTCTTTGACAAAACAACGAATAAACCTGGCGAGAACGGATGCGAGACTGATCGCTTCGGTCCGGTCCTTGGATTCTTAGGCTAATTTTAAAACTAGAACAACATTCCAAATCACAATGATTTGTCAATTTGAGGCGACTTTGTCAATTACAGAGCATTTATATCCAAATGCCGATGCAATCAGAGTAGTCATTATTTCCAAATTGTTACTTGAAGCAACTTCCATGATGTGTGGTGTCTGGGCATTTTTAACTGTTTTTATGTCGTTTTCATCCAGAATACATGTAAGTATATGAGTGACTATTTGGTAAGCCCGGCTCACCAAACAACGGCTTTTTTGCCCAAAGATGGAGAGACAAACTCACTCATACCACGGATGTAGTAGGAACACCCACGGTTGGCCTTTCAACTAACCAAGTAGACTCCGGACGTATTGGACCGGCCTCGTTCTGCCCCCCCCCCCCCAAAAAAAATTAGGATGATGCAATGGACTGCACCTGGAGTCTAACCCTGGATAGCGGCCCGAGATATCGCGCCTCAATAGGTATCAGAGCAATTGATACCTCATGAAGTCTCACGCCTTTCGCCCGCATGTTCATCAGGCCGTATCTCGCTAACTGATCAGCGACGGACTTATGAACAGGAAATGAGAAGGTTCATTTTCACCGCCCGTGAAAATGTAAGAAGTAGGCCGACACGTTGTGGTGCGAAATCCACTGCGTTATTTTGTTTGAGGACTTAAGCACTAGTTAGTTTTTCCAACATAATTGAAAAACTTACCAGGACAGGCCAGCTCGGCAAGTGGGGAGGCCAGCCTGATTCTCCCGAAGCTGGTAAACTGATTCTCTAGGGTGCTCAAGGAACAGGAAGAAGGAGCAGGCATCTTTCTCACTGCCCACAAAAACAGACATTATAGGAATATTTGCATGGCAGGAAAAGAAGACTTAAACAAATATAGTTTTTACATCAATGTTTTTATTTTTTACAAAAATGTCTATGCTACGTCTCAAGACTTAACACATAGAAATAAACAAGTTCTTCATGGCTAATATACTCTAGTTTCCCTAATCTAAGACCATTTCTGAATACTCAATTCAAGCAAGACTTATACACAATATGGTCGTTTGGGTCATTCAATAACATGCTAATTTGGGTAGACAATGAGGCAGCGACACCAAATTGTTCAATTTCACACTGATGAAGAGACTGATAGACAGCTACTAAAAAATGCCAAGTTTCAACAAATTTGTTTGCATAAAATTGGACTACGGCAATGTTTATCTCTCTTTTCTCCGAGCCAATATAATGCAATGAACACAAACGGCTTAGGCCTTTTATATAACTATTATCATATGATGCGCCGACATACTAAGCACTTTATATAACGACAATATTGATTATATACGACAAAGAAAAAGGGTTTCATAAATCAGAAGCAGGCTGCTGATATCTAGCTTTGTGAGAGACTGGCATCCTCTGGAATCGTTCTCTACATTATCAAGTAGGAAGGCAGCAGTAGAAGAAATATTCAACAGGACTTTAAAGGATAAATTGTGTTAGTATTTCACTGCTACGGAGACGGACAAGTGGATTGATGTATTAGATGACTTGGTATAAAGTGGCTACAACAACTCATTTCACTCATCATAGGTGTGAAACCAGTAGATGCCCGAAAGATGGAAAACGAAGGAGCAGTCTGATACCGTATTTATGCGTATTTAAGCGCATGCGCAAATAAACGAAAACTGCTTGTTTTCACACGTGTTTTACCTGGTCAAATTTGCCGCTCTTAAGCGCATGCGCCTATACATTTCGTGGGGTCAATTCTATACTATACTGGTTCTTATGCTGTGTGGTGTGCATGTGACTGCGCAGCGTCCCAGAAGAGTGGGATTCTTGTATGGCCGATGCAACTGTGCTTATCTCGCACACTGTGCGGTCCCCGCCAGGTTGTGGGATTATTATTGGATTATTACACATACATATGTTCGTTTTTGATTATAATTCTAAAATACCTTGGTACCGTAAAGTCAACTTTTAAATGGAAAATGCATAAGCCTCGTTCTGAGAGCGGAGTGTTTTGGACACGCAACCAAGATGCTCTACCAAAGTTCCCTCGGGTTGCACTAAAATGTGGAACCATGCACACGTCACGTCAATGGAATTTCAGCTCACTTCAGAAGTTTGAGGCTCTCAAAACACTGCTTCAAACACAAATCAGTCAAGGAAGCATCAACCACCCTAAGTTTTTTAATGAGCACTACACATATTTGCCGAGAAAAACGCTCCAAATAGCCCATTTGCGCGGATTTTAGCATCACTTGAGCGAGCCGATGCGGACTTCCTATGCGCGCTGTACAAAATGTACATGTCTCATATTCTGTAACGTTGCCGTAACATAATGTAAACAATGGCGCTACCGGCGCTCCGGCCGGGCCGGCGATGGATGGAATTTGCCAAATTCGCACATATTCAAGTTATTTTCGTGGCCTATCTTTTTAAGTTTGAGTTATTTTAGAATAGAAATTGAACCCGAGGCGGAGGACCTTGGTTGAGTTACCAAGACACTCGAGGGTGGAGCTAAAATTTCGTCCAAACCCTCGCCTGTCGGCTCGGGTTTGGACTGTATTTTAGCTCCACCCTCGAGTGTCTTGGTAACTCAACCAAGGTCCTCCGCCTCGGGTTCAATTCCTTAAACAGTAGATATTAGATTAGATATAACCAACATTCGTGTACTTGGAACAATAAACAACACAGGTTTTGTAAGTTATCTTCGCTTTATTTTTTCTCATTGTTAAGCACATGCGCTAATATTCGGGAGATCAGCGCACCCTGAAAATAAGTGCAGTGCGCCTAAATACGCATAAATACGGCACAATCTTCATGGACTTCAATTCTTTGCTGTGACAGGTCAAAAATGTCTATCTATATTTTGTTTGTTCAAGGCTTGGGTGATGTTGCACCCGCCGGCGATGCTGCCGACATGTTCTCTCCAAACATTGGTTTCTGTGGCGTCGACTGGTCCATTGGTATGGAGCCTCCAGCTGAAATGATTAAGGATGATAGTGAGCTGACAGTAAAACAAGCATGGCCGTAGCTGGGGGGGGGGGGGATGCCCTGTAGTCGGTGGACACAAAACAATGAAATTGACAAACTAAGATAGAAATTCGGACCCTTACCTCCGGGGCCAGGTTGTGGCGTTGGTGGAGCCGATATCTTGTCTCCCGCAGGACCAGGTGATGGTGCGGGGCCGGGCGTCTGCACTGCTGTGGCCAAGTTCGGGTTCTGACTGGCGGCTGATGGACCACAGGGCTGAATACCAGCAGGGAATGAAGTGCCTGGAGCGTATAATGATCATCATTTAAAAGTTTGCAGGGAATGGTAAATGCACGTATCTATCAAGTAGCATTTTAAAAATGTTTAGGAGTAGGCCTGTTTCTTGTGTAACAAAATTAGTCTTTCACCTCTTCGTTCCGTCTAGGACAACTCCTGGGTCCGTATTTTACATGCACCCGCTGTGCAGCAAGTACCTGTTTTCCAGGTCGGGATTTTATATACAACCAAACCATTTTTACTGGAGCAAATTTTCGTGTTTGAAGTCTTTTTTCATCAAAGCTGCGCCAAGATAGACTGTCAAACTTTAGGGATACAATTGTCCTTTTGAGAATCTATTGATTGAGAGCCTCCTGGTAAGTTGTTAAGTTGGTGAACGCTTGTATTTCACTATTTTTATGTTGCGATTTGCGACTTTCTGAAAGCTGTCCCCCATGTTTGATGACGTCAGACCTCCACATTGTTTTGGATTGTGAGTGACGAACTTTCCAGTGGTAACTTTGCAAAGTGTTTTAAATCAGGTAAATGTTGGTGTAAAAGTTATTTCAAAGACATGGTTTATTTCATAAAGATCTGTAGCATCTTTTGGTGTCATTTTCAAAGCTGTGACTTTTGGGAATCTCTTGTACTTTGGGCCTAAAGTTGGCACGGGTTTGTTTTGTTATCATTTCGAGGGTCTGTAGCCCGTGGGTGACCCCCGTGGATTCGGTATAAAACCCTAATCAGCTGGGCGTGAGAGCAGATCGGGTGCTAGCATATCTAGCATCAGGAGGTTCTAGCCCTCTGGAGTTGACATTTACCCCAGTCACATACTCCTAGCTTGCAGTTGCACAACATTGCAGAACAAGCCACATGTTACATATATGTTGGTCTTGCATTGAGATTGTTGTGTGAGTCAAGTTTCAAATACAGCTTTGAAGGTGGTCACACTGATACTGATAGAATTTAGCCAGGTAAGCGCCCTAAAGATATAGCTTTCTATTATATTTGCAATTTGAATTGTTGACTTTTGTTCAGCAAAAGGGGCAGAGTAATATACTGACTTTTATACAATTTATGGGAAAGTGTAACAGTCATAAAATGCCTGAATATTCAGCACCTAGTGTGCATGTTTATGCTGATGATCTAGTCATAACAGGCACTTTTATTGAACTGGAAAACCTGGTTGCTTTCCTCCATGAACTTTTAGATTTGTTGACCCGTTTGATAAATGGTGAAGATGTGGATATGAGCCTATATCCAGCCATCAACCACCTAGTTTAATCTGATTGAAACCTTTATGTACCCGTTGTAAAATCATGGACATTCGCGTTTTGAGAGTTATAATAAAACTATTTAGTTAGATGAAGTAGTTGTGCCCTTTTCTGATAGCTTAGTAGTAGTTTTCATCCGGACTCATATCAGTGACCAAAAGCAGGTCACATTGCCCAAGTCTCACCCAGTCTCTCATATTGGAATGAGAGAAGACATAGAGGACATGTCCCTGAAGTCAGGTTACTAGATCAAATCAGGAGGACCAGAGTCCTTGGATTTCCCCAGGTTGTGACAACTACTGCCCCATAAAAAGCCTTGACTTGGTTGTGACTTTGTCTCCAGGACATTATCACTGACGCTTTACCGCTCGGACAGGTTTCGCGTTACACTTGGGTGGTGATGATTAATAACCACTTTTTTAGGCCTATCATAACTATCAGAATTATCATAACTATAAGTATCATAACTATCATTACCTTGGTCTGGTAGTTTGTTCTCCGACTGTAGCTGTTGGGCTGCAATCTGCCTTGCCTTGTATTCTGCTGCTCTCAGCTGCTCCATATGGAATTGTTGCCTCTGCTGTAGGAGCTGTTGGCGCTGATATTCGAGCTGAAAATAAAACGTTGAATTGAAAATAAGAACCTGAAGCTAGTAGCACACAGGGGTATAGGCATGAAATGAACAATAGCTCAAATTCCACCTGGAATCTAAGTTCATCAAGTACATGTAGAGCTGACCAGTGTGGAAGTCTCATCGTATTGGGGCCGAACCTACCCCGATGCGGGGCACGTTCGCCTTCTTCGACGAACAATTTTTAACGTTCAATTAGTTGGACGAATCAAGGTACGACGATCTAAAAGTGTGTTCTGTTTTTAGCAAAGACCCATTGGTATCACACAGAGGCCATTTGGTTTCATTCATTTCAATATTGTGTGAAATATGACCATTATTCTGAAAAGTAGGCGAACTAGCCCCGGTCGCCCCCTACACCCAAAATTTCAATGGCCGGCAGAGCTGTCGGCGTGGCTCAATGGTAGAGCGTTCTTCCTTCGTTCAGCAGATAGGTGGATCGAATCTCGACTCTCCAAGAGTTACCTATTCTTTTTATTTCCGAACTCTGAAATATTTTCTAAGAAAATGTGTATCTCGGCCCGGAGACAAGCTCAAATTTGACACGGGTCGATAAGCAAAATATGACTTCATGTCGCGGGTGGCGATTCGTTACATCATCGATCGAGGGATGTCGCGACGTCACCAGTTTGGTGGTCCAACCAAACTCGCACAGTGCCAAAATTTAAAATTGTAAGGAACGAAATCAAACTCGCCCCAGTGCCGAAATTGAATAATTTCAGACACTGATATTGATCAATTGCCGCAATCTTGGATGTCAGCATCCTGACATTCAGGGTTTTGACAATCCTACGTCATAAACTGTGTCGCCAGTTCAGACTGTAAATCTTAATCAGGCCGGATTAGTGCACCTTTCTCTCATAAAATGTTTGACTGGGCTACAAACTGGGTGACACAATACACAAAATGATGAGAAAATGAAATATTTGAACACAGTCGTATACTTCATCTGCAATACAATGAAAGCTCATTAGATGGGAGTACACTCCGGACGCAGTGCCTCGGCCTCGTTCCTCACCCTCACCCATAAGGAGACCCAATTAGGTTGAGGCAATGGTACTTTCCGAGTTATGAATACTTCTATCAACCAAACTTCGACATCCTGAAATGGCCCCTCTACTATTTCCCAATCTCCTTTCGGTTTACCTGTTTACTGGGTTAAATCGATTGTAAAATGACTCTGGTGTCAGATGATCCCGTGACCATTCGATGTGTGCATCACGCTGTATAGTTTGAAGGATTCAGACCAGAGGGGATTCGGACTGTTCATACAGTGAAATGGGAAGAATAACTCGCTTCGAAGTTGTGTTTTCTAAAGAAGATGCGGTATTCCAGGCAGGAGATGATGTAGATGGCTTTGTTTATTTAGATCTCAACGAGGAGTTCAAATGCAGAGGTTGGCCTAAAAACTCTTGCCAAAGTTTCGCCCATGGCCAAAGTCCATCCTGAGGAAATGACTTCCTCTACTCTTCCTTCCTTTAGTCCTTACTGGGTCGGAGAAGCGAACATTTAGGCCCTACCCCAGATTTCCTCAGGATGTGCCCAATAGCTTAGGTTTTGTTCACTCGTATCGTTTGAAATAACGAGAAACCACTGGTTTGTGGTTGGGTTAGAGCAGCAGTGAATTAGAGGCTGTATACAACTGACCTCTACCTGCACTGCTGCCGATCTGTTGTTACCACACGTGCTGCACTGTTAATATGTGTGTAGTGTTCAGATGTCCGCAAGTTTCTCCAACAAAGATTGTGTTTTTCTTGCAGCTGTGAGAGTACGTTGCATTGGCGAATGTCACACCTACGTTGATGATGGCAGCTCCTCTGATGAGGAAGAGGAAAACTATTTCGAAGAAACCATCACTGTCTTTGGGAAAAGTACGTATTAGCAATATCCAGTGCTGCCCCCTACCTTTAGTGTCATGAGGGACGATTGCGCAGTCTACTTTTTCTTAGGATAAATTATCTTTCTTGGTCATCATAGCAACTCCGGAAAATTCTCTTGAAAACTATACATGTTGTCACAAGGTTTATCGCTGCATAATAACTGTACTGTGGCATTGCGTACTGTATCAACTTACAATATTATAAGTCAAGTGCATTTCTATTTTCCTGGACCAAAAGTTATAAGGCATTACGAACGGTGTACCTATTCAAGGAAACCCTGCATCGGTGTCTGCAGATTCTAAATTTTCAAATCTGTATTTCAGTAAAGGGGCAGCAGGGAGAGGATCCAGTTCTTCAACCTGGGAATTACGAATATCCGTTCAAATTTCAACTGCCCATGCGAGGTTTGCCGTCATCTTTTAAATATAAAAAACAGTATATTCGCTACAAGGTCGAGAGCTTCATTGACATACCGAGAAGATTGGATCGATATGCTAAGAAGTATTTCACTCTCATCCAGCAAACTGATCTCAATGACGAGAGAAAAGCAATGGTAAGGTTTGTAAGAATACTTTTTCTGTAGTGTACATCAATTCAGATGTTCTTAATAGGCCTTATTGTTGCTCACTTTCAATGAACAGTAAACTATTTTTTGTAGCATTTATGCCAAATGTAAAGGTTGTGTAGGCCTATTACAGTTGGAATCCTCGCGCTTTTTAACTCACATTGATAGGGCTTTCGCCAAAATGAAAAGCTAACTAAAATTAATTGTTTTGTAATTTTCAAAAAATGTATTTCAGAAATCGCAACGGAAACAGGCTCAGAAGACGGTTGGGATGCTGTGCTGTGCCGCTGGATATCTTGACCTGTGGATGCAGATCCCAAAGACTGGTTACGTTCCTGGCGAAAGCATTATATTAAAGGGTGAAGCCAACAATCACACAACTCGGGCAATGAGCTCGACGAAAGTTTATCTTTCCCAGGTATGAGTTAGAAAATCCTTGATATAGAGGTTTGTACAAGTCAAAGCGTACAAACGTCCTGTGATATGTGAGAGACCCTATTGGTGACTTTGTGTAACTTTATTCGTGTCTACTTTGCTACTGCCTATATGCAGTAGAGTCCCTAAATGTACACCGACCGATCGAGGGAATGCCATGTCCAGATAACCTCGCAAGTGGAGCGGATTCGATCTTGTTTTTGCAGAATTATGTCTTTACTTCGCAGAATATCAAGGTGCGAGCGAAAGGAAAGAAAGAGACCTATCATCGTAATGTCGTCGAGATAAAAAAACTGAAATATGCTCCGGGTGAAACGTGTGTCTGGGACAACCAGCCGTTATTGATTCCTGCTGTGGCTCCAACGTACCTTACGGGATGCTCACTTATTGATCTTTATTATTCTCTTGAGGTAAGTTTTGACCAAGGAATTGATACCGAACTGGAGATAATGGTTTCTCACTAAAACCGCGCGGGTGGAGCTAAAATGTAGACCGAAACCGAGGCGTAGCTCTACCCGAGCGGTTTGGGTGAGACAATCCATACCGACAGTGAAGTATCAATTCTATTCAAAAACATCTCAAATTCAATAACGAATAACGTGGTTTTAAAGGCTTTAATAATCCTTCCAAAGTTTACACCAACCCAAGCGGTTATGGTAGCCTAACCATAACCGCTGAATTTAAAACGAGGCTTCATTGGCGCTTAGTGCATTTACACTGTAATGTGCGGTTCATTCTAAACCCAGGTGTTTTATAATACGTGTTTGACCTCTTTCAAGGCGGAGGACCAAAATCTAGTTTTGGACTAAGGCACCCAACTTCATACAGTCCAAAAACTAGATTTACCACTTGAATACGGACTGATTGATTTTATGTTGTGCTGATTATAATATTACAACTCTCTAGAAATATAGAGCCATGACTCAAGTAAATTTACTCAACCCAGATTGTATAAAATGAGGTTATGGACAAAAATATAGGTCTACTATCTGTATCAGCGGTCTCTCGAGTGATGCATGTTTACCTCTCTTAGAAGGTTGACCTTTAATGGGAGCATTAAAAAAAGAGGGGCGGCTCAAGAATGCTTTGCTGACTCTAAAAAGCACATTGTAACAAGGGGTATGCTGTTGGTAGTCATTGTAACAAGGGGTATGCTGTTGGTAGTCATTGTAACAAGGGGTGTGCTGTTGGTAGTCATTGTAACAAGGGGTGTGCTGTTGGTAGTCATTGTAACAAGGGGTGTGCTGTTGGTAGTCATTGTAACAAGGGGTATGCTGTTGGTAGTCATTGTAACAAGGGGTATGCTGTTGGTAGTCATTGTAACAAGGGGTATGCTGTTGGTAGTCATTGTAACAAGGGGTATGATGTTGGTAGTCATTGTAACAAGGGGTATGCTGTTGGTAGTCATTGTAACAAGGGGTATGCTGTTGGTAGTCATTGTAACAAGGGGTGTGCTGTTCGTAGTCATTGTAACAAGGGTTGTGCTGTTGGTAGTCATTGTAACAAGGGGTGTGCTGTTGGTAGTCATTGTAGCAAGGGGTATGCTTTTGGTAGTCATTGTAACAAGGGGTATGCTGTTGGTAGTCATTGTAACAAGGGGTATGCTGTTGGTAGTCATTGTAACAAGGGGTATGCTGTTGGTAGTCAATGTAACAAGGGGTATGCTATTGGTAGTCATTGTAACAAGGGGTATGCTGTTGGTAGTCATTGTAACAAGGGGTATGCTGTTGGTAGTCATTGTAACAAGGGGTATGCTGTTGGTAGTCATTGTAACAAGGGGTATGCTGTTGGTAGTCATTGTAACAAGGGGTATGCTGTTGGTAGTTACTGGTGGTCCAAGAAAATGAAAAAGCACTCTTACACAATGCCATAGTGCAATTATTATGCATAAAAAACTTTTTTTTGTGTAAGTTGTATCTGTCTTCACATGGCAATGCTGCATTTTTTTATTTAGTACGTATACATGTATACGCAATTGCAAATTTCAAATTCTATTCCAAATTTCTAACTTTTAACGAACGGCGTAGGCCTTTAAAATTAAAATTAGGCCTAAAAACTTTAAATTTTGGGTTTAAAGTCTAATATCAACTGCAATATACATGATAGAGGTGTCATTAGACTTCACACTCTAACCCCGGGCGAACCTGAAGAAGAGTTTAGTAGATTTCAGATGCATTCACCCGTAACGACCCCCGCTTAGTTATCTTGGAAGGTTATCTATGGCAATTTTTATCGCACCTAGGTGGAGGCGAGTCCGTCGGGCCCGTCATTCGATCTTTGCCTCGATTTTGACGTCATCATCGGAACCATACCCCACCGTGATGCGTTTGCGATGGAATCAGCTCACATGCTCCCGCCTGCTGGTCCAAATGTGGGGAAAATTGGATTGGAGGGCCAGGGAGGTCCACCCCTCTCAGATGGTCCGATACCGCTATTGCGTAAGTTATAAGTACAGTAAAACCTCATTTAAGGACACCCTTGGGACTAACATATGATGTCCTTATTAGAGAGGTGCCCTTATTACAGAGGTCAATTTGAATGAAAATAACACGTGCGGGACCAAAACCATTGTCCTTATTCGAGAGGGTGTTCTTAATAGAGGGGTGTCCGCTTCGAGAGGTTCCACTGTAGAAGTCTAACCTCGGACATAGCTACTGAACATCATTTACCTTGAGATGTTAACCAACATTCACCCCAAATCTGTTCTCGTTAGCCAAAAAGTATGAAATCCTACACATTTCCACTTTTCCTTGAGAGAATACTCCTCAGATCATTCACCCGTTTGCAGCATGTGATAATATGATAATATTTTAGCAGTACCACTGTTTGGAGAACCCAACCTCGGTTAACCCGTTTCGCTTATTTTTCAGCGCCGCCGTCATATTACGCCTACATGTTAGGCGAGGTTGAACCAAAAGAGAAGAAAGACAAGGGCGCCAAAGCGGAAGGGAATGAGACGGAAAAGTTTGCACCCAAATACGTTTACTACAATTTCCAACCTATCCCTGCAACATAGACGGAAGGCGTGGCGAAGTCGGGCACATGAGCATTATGATGGATGTTTCCTAAGACTTCTGCGTTCTGCCCCAAGCGGTGTCCTTTCACCAGTATTCCCCTCTTTTCTTTACAAACGTATGTGTGCATCGGGAAAATCTGAATAGCACCAACATATTCGCCTCTGATTTCATACAGAGTAAATCTAATGAGATCAATACCTGGCAGTGTTGAACAACATGGGCACCCTGGTGTCACGAATAATTTGAGCTAGATTTGCTCCTGGCGTATTTTGGCGATTTTCTTTATTGTGTTCTCTGTTCTCTCCTTCTATATTATATATTTGCGTATAATCTATGCAGATTTCTCTGCACTATTAAGTTCTGTCTGGCGTAACGCGGCCAAAAAGGCCAAAGAAAACATCAATTGAAAAAAATAAAAAATTGGATCAAAAGGCTGTTGTAATCATGACAATTGTAGACCTGAACACTTCAGTAATAAAGCTGTTATATTACCGATGATAATGTAGATGTGATAGTAGTCTGGTTTTTCTGAATAATTATCGTTTTGTCCTTGGATACGGCATTTGTCTGTGTGGTATTGGTCTTTTAAAGGCCTACTGTGTTTACTCAAACATTTCAAAATTGAACATGAATTTGAACATTTCCATGAGTGTAAATACGTATCGGAATTGAATGTACTTATGCCAGGGTTTTGGCCCCATTTTAGCTCTACCCGAGCGGTTTTGGTGAGACAATCAATACCAACAGTGAGGCATCAATTTCTGTTCCCGAAATTGGTGGCTTGCATTGGAACTAACTTTTCCCCCCTTGTTCGTCATTAAAGGCATTCAAGTGTGTTGGTCAACCATGACTATCTCCTTTGTCCCTCTACCATAAGGCCTAGTTTCCCCTTATGACATCACTATTTCGGACACTCAGCGCCCCATTTCTGGAAAGGTGTATAAAGATTTCTAATCTTTATTCTAATTGTATTTGGTTTACCAATGTATATATGAAGCTGCCAGTAAGGGCTCACAAAAGGTGGATCCCGATGATAATTAACGACATGAGTATCGAGTATCAAATGGAAAAGCGCATAGCAAGGTTTATTGATAACATGACTAAGTCCAAAAACCAATACATGCAACTTTCCAGGCAACTCGTTGTATCGGATAGTGGAACTTGCCTAGGTAGAAACGTCACTAATATCTGTACGAAGTATCGTCTTGTTAAGTGCAGATTGGGAGTTGGATGTACTGTTGTGCCTAGTGAGGTCGGTGATGAGCGGATGTGCGAGTTGCGGCGCAGGCTGGAGAGTTGATACGGATGAGGGAGAACGGAGATCATGAGTTTCTTACGCCGGGAGAGATGACGGAGATGTTAGAATTGATCTGCACAGAGTAATGTAATTCCTTGTAATCAATGCACCCTGTACATATTGTTGCACTAAAACTCTGTGCAAAAGTACGAAATAAACATATATTTATATGGTTATCCGGGCTGTTGACCAGATGATAAACGTTGAAGAGACCACATGCTTGGCACTCGGACTGGCACCGCCTGAAGCTGGTGTCACACTTTCTTTACACACTTACAATACAGAAAGAAAAGCAGCCAGCTTTGTCATGTGGTGCCGTTAGAAGATTTTAGATATTTTTGTCCTTGTCCTTGAAATGTCACAATGCTTAAAAACTATTATGCCTATGCCTTTTTTAAACAATTCTGATTACACTATTTGCTCAAGGCTACATGATTGGGGGAATGCGCTGCGAATTTCTATGCACCCACCTCCACATGATACAAAAATAAATACATGATTCGAAAACCAGACAAAACAATAACAACTAGAAATTGACTCATCAGTCAATTTGAAGACCGCCCTCTATAGTGTACTAGCATGGTACCCGTTGGTGACGGGTTTGGGCGTGCCAGCAGTTTACCTGTGTGGTGTCGATGTAGCGTTTCTTGCTATTGAAGTACCTCTGGATAAACCATGTTCATTGTCTTTGTTCCGTTTGCGTGATAGTATAGGGCAGACGATTGGCCAACTCTGGAGCATGCTACATAAAGCTGTCCGTGGGAGAAGCATGGTGTGGATAACGATAGTCCAACGACTTTTAGTGTCTGTCCTTGGGCTTAACTCAATGTCATAGCGAAGGAGAGTGTCACGGGAAATTTGAGTCGCCTGAACTGAAATGGACAGTCACTTGGAATGAGCGGTATCCGGGAGATTAAGACTGTTGATCCTGCATATTCGCCGATGGCAATGGTAGCTTCAATGATGTTGCTTAGAAGCCGTGAAACGATGAGGCGTGTCACGTTGCACAATCTTGGGGCATCGAGGTTGCGGCGGAGCATTATTTGGCAGCCAACTTTCAATATGAGGTCATGTGGGGGCATGCCACTTGGTTGGAGTGAATTGAGGAATTCGACTGGATAGTGAACGGTTTGATCGATGTCGGGTACAGTGTCTATGGATGTGTACAGCTTCTCGTGTAGGAAGACGTTGAAGGAGCGTGTTGTTGAGGTGTCTGACGGCATCATTTCATGGGGCTAAAATCGCTCTCTCGGACAACCAATTACGACTGGTGTAGTTGGTGGCGAAGTTTGGGAACACAGCAAGCATCAGTTCTATTGGACTATTCTGGTTGAACCTCAAACAGGGAGAGTACAGGTACCAACTGGCGCCACCAGATGGCAGCGTACGATATGTTGGAATCCCTTGAACTATAAATAGATTTGCAAGCCAGGAAGGGAATTCCCTTGCCAAAGGCAACTTTCTGGTGATTTCATTGCAACGGAATATAGAAAACAACCTTCCCATTCATAATAGCGATGTTCCAGAGGCAAAGTATATGCTGTAGAGTTCGAGACAACAGAGAGTAGGCCGGACAAACTATGACAACTCTCCTTTATATAGGTATCTAGATTAGGATGATGATAAGGAAGAAGACTGGTCAGTGCTAAAACAAGCTTCTACGAAATGGTCTATACATGATTCAATGACAAATGTTGCCTCTTTACTGACCTTGTTTTTCTAGTCCAAGCTCTTGCTGTCCATCCTTGATGATTCAGCAATCAATATTATTTGCATCATTTTCCATTTTCACCCACAATTTATTTAGATATCATGCTTTTATCGAAACATGAAACATGTGAAAGTTCCGCTGGAGCTCTTACATAAGTCTTTTTCCCTCGCACTACGATCAATGCAACAGCCAATTTGGCGGAGGGAGACTGTTCAGTAAAAGGAATTGCACAGAGAGCCAATTGGGGTCAGAGGGGTGTTGTCAATACGCAGCTCGCTGGCGCTGGAGACGTTGCCACTCTCCTCACGGGGGTAACACAACCATGAAATTTATCGGATTTACTTATTTATTCTTAACCGATGTCATCAGGAATCTCATCATTTCCATCTCTCCACATATCTACAAATATTGTGTTTAAGGTGAAATATTGCTTATTTCTCGAGTTATCGTGCTGACAAGAGAGATTAGTTCATTCTCATCCACTATTTACCTCTGTTGACGGCAGAGACTGGTCGCCTGTCCTGGTGCTACACCACACTGTGGTAGGAGGCGCAGTACAACGCTTGAGAATCAGCCATTTCTGATAGCCAATATGTCCGAGGTATGCTGAGCTACCTGACGACGATGGCGAGGATGGTGACTGGAGATAGAGAGATACATGGTCAGTAAAAATAAGAAAGTGTGGCACTCTTAGTGATAATAGATATAGCTGTATAGGCTAATAATTCATTGAAATTTCTGATGGCACCACCAGAGGGAGCAGTTTGAGCCGTTGGTACTGTCAGATACTCCGAGTTTTCTTCAGAGCGAGTTGTGGGCAGAGGCAAGCTCATGACCAGTGAGCTCAAAACTTAACACTGAATAAAACAGACCAGTTGAAGGAATAATGTATTAACGAGCGCAACATTGACCAACCTGCCCTTAGCTGAGTGTTGTAGTTACCCTCACTGATTCACACACACTTCTTTTGCCCAGAGCAAGCCAACTGCGTGCAAGTCAGTGGCAGCTGCAAGCGTTGACGAGTATTCGATGTTATGAGGTAGAATGGGGTAATTGTAGCCCCGGTTTAATTGTAGCCCCTGCCTATGATATCAATTGATATCCCCATGCTTCAAACAATGCAAGGGCTACAAATAAACCGGGGCTACAATTACCCCATTATACTCTATATGGTTTAAACTGGTCATGGAGTGCAGGGGAAGTCATTGGTACCTTGTTGTCTTGTTGCTCCTTTGGAAGACTAGGAAGACTAGCACTACCTCAACATTGGCGTCTGTCCCGTTGTCATCCATTTGGTATGGTTGTGTGGCCGCATCAGTTTATGAGATCAAGAAAAACCAAAATCATGTTGTCGAAGGAATCGAGTCAGAAATGACTTCCTCAGCCACAACTTTTGTGATCTATATGCTGTTCAAGGTAAAGGACTCCCTGGGCCACACCCTTTTTGTGATCTATATGTTGTTGAATGTAAATGACTTCTTGGGCTTCCCCATTTTGTAATCTACATATTGTTCAAGGTGGATGACTTCCTGGGCTATCCCTTTTTTGTAATCTATATGTTGTTCAAGGTGGATGACTTCCTGGGCTATCCCCTTTTTGTAATCTATATGTTGTTCAAGGTGGATGACTTCCTGGGCTACACCTTTTTGTAATCTATATGTTGTTCAAGGCAAAGATTTCCTGGGCTACCCCTTTTTGTAATCTATATGTTGTTCAAGGTGGATGACTTACTGGGCTACACCTTTTTGTAATCTATATGTTGTTCAAGGTAAATGACTTCCTGGGCTACCCCTTTTTGTAATCTATATGCTGTTCAAGGTGGATGACTTCCTGGGCTACACCTTTTTGTAATCTACATGTTGTTCAAGGTAAATGACTTCCTGGGCTACCCCTTTATGTAATCTATATGTTGTTCGAGGTAAATGACTTACTGGGCTACCCCTTTTTGTAATCTATATGTTGTTCGAGGTAAATGACTTACTGGGCTACCCCTTTTTGTAATCTATATGTTGTTCGAGGTAAATGACTTCCTGGGCTACCCCTTTTTGTAATCTATATGTTGTTCGAGGTAAATGACTTACTGGGCTACCCCTTTTTGTAATCTATATATTGTTCGAGGTGAATGACTTACTGGGCTACCCCTTTTTGTAATCTATATGTTGTTCAAGGTAAATGACTTCCTTGGCTACCCCTTTTTGTAATCTATATGTTGTTCGAGGTAAATGACTTCCTGGGCTACCCCTTTTTGTAATCTATATGTTGTTCGAGGTAAATGACTTACTGGGCTACCCCTTTTTGTAATCTATATGTTGTTCGAGGTAAATGACTTACTGGGCTACCCCTTTTTGTAATCTATATGTTGTTCGAGGTAAATGACTTCCTGGGCTACCCCTTTTTGTAATCTATATGTTGTTCGAGGTAAATGACTTCCTGGGCTACCCATTTTTGTAATCTATATGTTGTTCAAGGTAAACGACTTCCTGGGCTACACTTTTTTGTAATCTATATGTTGTTCGAGGTAAATGACTTCCTGGGCTACACCTTTTTGTAATCTATATGTTGTTCAAGGTGGATGACTTCCTGGACTACACCTTTTTGTAATCTATATGTTGTTCATGGTAAATGACTTCCTGGGCTACCCCTTTTTGTAATCTATATGCTGTTCAAGGTGGATGACTTCCTGGGCTACCCCTTTTTGTAATCTATATGTTGTTCAAGGTAAATGACTTCCTGGGCTACACCTTTTTGTAATCTATATGTTGTTCAAGGTGGATGACTTCCTGGGCTACACCTTTTTGTAATCTATATGTTGTTCAAGGTATATGACTTCCTGGGCTACACTTTTTTGTAATCTATATGTTGTTCGAGGTAAATGACTTACTGGGCTACACCTTTTTGTAATCTATATGTTGTTCAAGGTGGATGACTTCCTGGGCTACCCCTTTTTGTAATCTATATGTTGTTCAAGGTAAATGACTTCCTGGGCTACACTTTTTTATAATCTATATGTTGTTCGAGGTAAATGACTTACTGGGCTACACCTTTTTGTAATCTATATGCTGTTCAAGGTGGATGACTTCCTGGGCTATACCTTTTTGTAATCTATATGTTGTTCAAGGTGGATGACTTCCTGGGCTACACCTTTTTGTAATCTATATGTTGTTCAAGGTGGATGACTTCTTGGGCGACCCCTTCTTGCAATCTGTATATAGTTCAATGTAGAGGACTTCCAAGGCAACACTTGATATCATATAATTCACTGACAAAACAAGTGGAATTTCTTGGTTGTGAATGACAAAAATATTCGAAAAAATTGAGGAGAAAATTATTCAAAACGACAAAAAGTACTTCACAAAACTGTCGAAAAATAGGTGTGAGTACGAGTGTAAGTGTGAGTGTTGCTTTACATCTATAATCTGGATAGTTTTATAGAAGGTCCGGGTGCGCTCATCTGAATAGGTTAATAGAAGATGCAGGTGTGAATGTAGCCTATATTTCTCTCATCTGAATAGTTTAATAAAAGGTGCAGGTGTGCATGTAGCCTATATTTCTATCATCTAAAGAGTTTTAAAGAAGGTCCGGGTGCGAATGTAGCCAATATTTCTATCATCTGAATAGTTTTATAGAAGGTGCAGGTGTGAAAGTAGCCTATATTTCTATCATCTGAATAGTTTTATAGAAGGTGCAGGTGTGAATGTAGCCTATATTTCTATCATCTTATTCTTTTAATAGAAGACGCAGGTGTGAATGTAGCCTATATTTCTATCATCTGAATAGTTTTATAGAAGGTGCAGCGGTAAATGTAGCCTATATTTCTCTCATCTGAATAGTTTTATAGAAGGTGCGGGTGTTAATGTAGCCTATATTTCTCTCATCTGAATAGTTTTATAGAAGGTGCAGCGGTAAATGTAGCCTATATTTCTATCATCTGAATAGTTTTATAGAAGGTGCAGCTGTAAATGTAGCCTATATTTCTCTCATCTGAATAGTTTTATAGAAGGTGCAGCGGTAAATGTAGCCTATATTTCTATCATCTGAATAGTTTTATAGAAGGTGCAGCTGTAAATGTAGCCTAAATTTCTCTCATCTGAATAGTTTTATAGAAGGTGCAGCTGTAAATGTAGCCTATATTTCTATCATCTGAATAGTTTTATAGAAGGTGCAGCTGTAAATGTAGCCTTCATTTCTATCATCTTAATTTTTTAATAGAAGATGCAGATGTGAATGTAGCCTATATTTCTCTCATCTGAATAGTTCTATAGAAGATGCAGGTGTGAATGTAGCCTATATTTATCTCATCTGAATAGTTTTATAGAAGGTGCAGCTGTAAATGTAGCCTATATTTCTATCATCTGAATAGTTTTATAGAAGGTGCGGCTGTAAATGTAGCCTTCATTTCTATCATCTTAATTTTTTAATAGAAGATGCAGATGTGAATGTAGCCTATATTTCTCTCATCTGAATAGTTCTATAGAAGATGCAGGTGTGAATGTAGCCTATATTTATCTCATCTGAATAGTTTTATAGAAGGTGCAGCGGTAAATGTAGCCTATATTTCTATCATCTGAATAGTTTTATAGAAAGTGCAGCTGTAAATGTAGCCTATATTTCTATCATCTTAATGTTTTAATAGAAGACGCAGGTGTGAATGTAGCCTATATTTCTATCATCTGAATAGTTTTATAGAAGGTGCAGCGGTAAATGTAGCCTATATTTCTCTCATCTGAATAGTTTTATAGAAGGTGCAGCTGTAAATGTAGCCTATATTTCTATCATCTGAATAGTTTTATAGAAGGTGCAGCGGTAAATGTAGCCTATATTTCTCTCATCTGAATAGTTTTATAGAAGGTGCGGCTGTAAATGTAGCCTATATTTCTCTCATCTGAATAGTTTTATAGAAGGTGCAGCTGTAAATGTAGCCTTCATTTCTATCATCTTAATTTTTTAATAGAAGATGCAGATGTGAATGTAGCCTATATTTCTCTCATCTGAATAGTTCTATAGAAGATGCAGGTGTGAATGTAGCCTATATTTATCTCATCTGAATAGTTTTATAGAAGGTGCAGCTGTAAATGTAGCCTATATTTCTATCATCTGAATAGTTTTATAGAAGGTGCGGCTGTAAATGTAGTCTTCATTTCTATCATCTTAATTTTTTAATAGAAGATGCAGATGTGAATGTAGCCTATATTTCTCTCATCTGAATAGTTCTATAGAAGATGCAGGTGTGAATGTAGCCTATATTTATCTGATCTGAATAGTTTTATAGAAGGTGCAGCGGTAAATGTAGCCTATATTTCTCTCATCTGAATAGTTTTATAGAAAGTGCAGCTGTAAATGTAGCCTATATTTCTATCATCTTAATGTTTTAATAGAAGACGCAGGTGTGAATGTAGCCTATATTTCTATCATCTGAATAGTTTTATAGAAAGTGCAGCTGTAAATGTAGCCTATATTTCTCTCATCTGAATAGTTTTATAGAAGGTGCGGCTGTAAATGTAGCCTATATTTCTATCATCTGAATAGTTTTATGGAAGGTGTGGGTGTGAATGCAGACTATATTTCTATCATCTGAGTAGTTTTTTCGAAGATGGAGGTTCTGCTATTGACTTGTTTTATAAAAATTAGCAAACGTTAGCATGGTCTTGCTTCAAGAAGGAGTTTCTAATAGCCCTATTCAGTTCTTAAGACGTTTTGCGCAATGCGTGACCAGGGAGGAAACGCAAAGAAGCCCAGTTCTGCCTCTGTCTGACACCATGGTGCGGGTTGTGAGTTAGCCTCGTAGCTCATCGCCATATCGTGTATGTGTGACTGCACAATGGTGTCCAGCAGTTTCATATTCGTCCTGACACGCACAACAAGACCACCTGGTGGGAAACCGTTAATACGTGAAATAGTCCGAATCGGTTGTTCTGATAGAGAACACATTCGTTTTCGTGTCCGCCTGACAAGTGTTGATGGTATGAGTGCTGTTGGAGTCAATGCTCCGGACCTCACTGGTTTTGGCCTTGGTGGCGGCTATGGTGTAGGGAACTCTGCAGCTCCTACCGATGAAGTAGACGAGCTCTAGAACGGTTAGGAAGGATCCCCCGAGGAACAGGCCGGCTGTACCACCAACATCAGCTGAATAAGACACACATGTTGTAATTAGACGAGCTCTGAAATGGTTAGAAGTGATCCCCAAGGAACTGGCCAGGCCGGCTGTACCACCCATGTTAGCTGAATAAGATACACATGTTGTAATTAGACGAGCTCTAGAATGGTTAGAAAGGATCCCCCGAGAAACAGGTCGGCTGTACCACCCACGTCAGCTGAATAAGACACACATGTTGTAATTAGACGAGCTCTAGAATGGTTAGGAAGGATCCCCCGAGGAACATTTTTTCATTGAAATGCGTTTGTTCGGCTTAATTTGAAACCGTCTTCTCTGGAAGCAACCTGGGACCCGGTGTAGGAGTCAAGAATATCCACCTGGAAAATGTGTCCGACCCTATCGTTTTCTGACGGTTTATAGTATGTGTGATTCTCTCAGATATCAAAGCACATGATAGAACCTCTTGTTCTCCCAACATTCAATCCTCGTACATTTGAATATTTTCCACCGGTATAAAAATATACATGGTCACTTTCCAAGACTGGATTGGCCAGGTTGCTACTTACACAATAGGGAGAACCAAGTGTATGCAGGAGATTTGACCACCTCGGTGAGGCTCAGACTCTGATAAAACACTTGTAAGGCCAGCATATTGTTCCTGTAAGGAGAGAAGTTTAATTAGTTTGCATGATGTATGATTAGGGCAAGACCTAAAACTGTACGAGGATGCCATGCCCCTCTAACTTTAGAGTAGCACATATTTTGAAATAAGTTGGTGTTAGAGTAAAGATGACCCATCCGCGTTACATACCATCGAAGGCCAGATTCTCAGCTTTCTCATGACGTATATCTCGAAGTTCTATATATTTTTAATGATGATTATAACGAGTGTTCTCACGCAAAGAACTCGCGTGAGTTACACAAAGATCCGATGAAAAACCGCCGTCGATCTCGTTTACCACATATATATTTTGCGTTTTGCATAAATCTGCTAAAATGCATTAATTGGTGACTGGCATTCACAAGGAGCAAGAAATCCGCAATGAATTAGGAACTGCGGGATGACCGAGCATGAATTTACTGTGAACTCCTTATTGAAATGTTGACCGCGCCTCGAAGATTCCTGCTGCCGACTAGAAGCATCCGCCGGAGCCCCCCCCCCCCCCACTCCCTCCGCGCCTTGACTACTGAGATGTGCTCTTCAGTGGGTAAAGTTCGGATTTGGAGGTTTCCTCAAGATGATAGTAGAAATAATATTAGCATTAGTTAATTGATTACATGAATGAATACTTAGTAAATTGGTATTTAACTTTTGTCATCCGTTAAGTACGTGAAGCTGACTGGTTTCTACTCACCGTATCATGACGTCATCAATATGCAGACTTTTATTAAACGACACTATCTCATTAAGCACATACTCAAATTTCTGGAGGAAGGTATACTTGGCATTGTCCACCCTACCGATCAGCTCGAACATGTCTTGAAATGTCCTGCGTAAATGCCGGAGTAGCGGTAACAAGTTGGTAGTCACCGCAGCGAAATGGACACTGAGGAGTGGCAAGTCTCTTTGAATAGCAGTTATAGCATTATCGACGTCATCAATAGTATTTAAGTTCGCCTTTGCCGCTTCAAACTTAGTCAGAGTGTTCATCAATACGTAGTTTTCGCGTCTGTATTTGGTGATCAGGACCTGGAAGTTAGATGCGGGAGTGAAGAGCTCAACAAGCCTTTCCTTTGTAACGTTCTGCCAGACGGGCATCAAGTCGTGCGCTTGCCTCACTACAGCTGTGAAATTATTCTCCACTGCATGGACACCATACCTTGACATCTTCCACTCGTACTCTTCTGTCAGTTTGAGTATTTCCAAGAAGAAATTCGACACTTTAACATGATTCTCCTTGAATACCTTAATTGCATCCGCCAATGACTCACTAACTTTCTTCATTTCCTCATTTAAATTCTGAGTGCCGGACCGAAACTGGTTGAGGTAAACTCCATTAATTTCATTTGCTGCTGCAAACATCGTGTTGTACAATGTTTCGAATTCCGTCTTGTTTACTGAATGAAGTCTCTTGGCCATGTTTTGGAATCGATCCATCTTGTCCTGTAAAACCCGCTCTGAGTTCGAAAAGTTGTAGATCGCTTGAATGATTGTGGCCCTCTTCTGGTTGATGAATTTCCGTGGGATGGTCATCCCATTATACGCGACGTTGTTCTCCTTTAAGATCTTTATGGTGTAGAGGTTGTACATCCTCGCAACTGAATATATCAAAGCACTTGATTCAGAGAAGTAGTGTTCCAGTCGTCCTTTCAGGTGGTTGACGATATTCTGGGCACGGGAGTCATTCTTAAACATATTCGGCTTTAGGCCCCAAGGGAGTGTGTTAATGGTTAGCTCCCATGTTCGCATCTCTAGTTTGACTATCTCGGGATTCAAATAATTCTCAATGGTGGTAACCCTGAACACAAATTCGTAATTTCTGATTAAGTTCTTAATCATGCCATCCATCAAATTCCACAGAGATGCTAATTCCGGTAAAGCCTTTCCTATTCCTTCCTTCATCTCCTTCATTTCGTGACGTAGGGGGGCCTGAACTCCTTCCTGGACATTCCAATGCCAATTATAAAGGTCTCGTAACATAGCCAAGTCATTATGAACAGTCTTCTCATCCACCAGTTGCCTGAGGAGTAAAGCTTTCCTGTACTTGGCCAGCAAGGTCGCGTCCGACTCTATGACATCCAGCAAGGCGCCGATGCTAGTCGTGGAGAGGCCCGTTTTGGATAAGGTTGTAGTGTAGTCCTTTCGTTTGCAGGAATGGGTGCACGAGTGCGTGAATGACCGGGCGTCTGCAATTACAACATCAGTAAGATTAACACATGTGGGTGAATGATCGGGAGTTGGCAATGATTAACAGGTGTGGGTAAACGAACGTGAGTCTACAATAACAACATCAATAAGATTAACAGGAGTGGGTGAACAAACGGGAATAACAACATCTGTAACAGGTGCGGGTGAATGTGGGTGAATGTGGGTGAATGAACGGTGGTTTGGAATAACAACATCAGTAAGATTGACAGGTGTGGGTGGACGAACGGGAGTCTGCCAATTAATAACATCAGTAAGATTGACAGGTGGGGGTGGACGAACGGGAGTCTGCCAATTAATAACATCAGTAAGATTGGCAGGTGTGGGTGGAGGAACGGGAGTCTGCCAATTAATAACATCAGTAAGATTGACAGGTGTGGGTGGACGAACGGGAGTCTGGAATAACAACATCAGTCAGATTGACAGGTGCGGGTGGACGAACCGGAGTCTGCCAATTAATAACATCAGTAAGATTGACAGGTGTGGGTGGACGAACCGGAGTCTGGAATAACAACATCAGTAAGATTGACAGGTGCGGGTGGACGAACCGGAGTCTGCCAATTAATAACATCAGTAAGATTGACAGGTGCGGGTGGACGAACGGGAGTCTGCCAATTAATAACTTCAGTAAGATTGACAGGTGTGGGTGGACGAACGGGAGTCTGCCAATTAATAACATCAGTAAGATTGACAGGTGTGGGTGGACGAACGGGAGTCTGCCAATTAATAACATCAGTAAGATTGACAGGTGTGGGTGGACGAACGGGAGTCTGCCAATTATTAACATCAGTAAGATTGACAGGTGTGGGTGGACGAACCGGAGTCTGGAATAACAACATCAGTAAGATTGACAGGTGCGGGAGGACGAACGGGAGTCTGCCAATTAATAACTTCAGTAAGATTGACAGGTGTGCGTGGACGAACGGGAGTCTGCCAATTAATAACATCAGTAAGATTGACAGGTGTGGGTGGACGAACCGGAGTCTGCCAATTAATAACTTCAGTAAGATTGACAGGTGTGGGTGGACGAACGGGAGTCTGCCAATTAATAACATCAGTAAGATTGACAGGTGTGGGTGGACGAACGGGAGTGTGCCAATTAATAACATCAGTAAGATTGACAGGTGTGGGTGGACGAACGGGAGTCTGCCAATTAATAACATCAGTAAGATTGACAGGTGTGGGTGGACGAACCGGAGTCTGCCAATTAATAACATCAGTAAGATTGGTAGGTGTGGGTGGACGAACGGGAGTCTGCCAATTAATAACATCAGTCAGATTGGCAGGTGTGGGTGGACGAACGGGAGTCTGCCAATTAATAACATCAGTAAGATTGACAGGTGTGGGTGGACGAACGGGAGTCTGCCAATTAATAACATCAGTAAGATTGACAGGTGTGGGTGGACGAACGGGAGTCTGCCAATTAATAACATCAGTAAGATTGGCAGGTGTGGGTGGACGAACGGGAGTCTGCCAATTAATAACATCAGTAAGATTGACAGGTGTGGGTGGACGAACGGGAGTCTGCCAATTAATAACATCAGTAAGATTGACAGGTGTGGGTGGACGAACGGGAGTCTGCCAATTAATAACATCAGTAAGATTGACAGGTGTGGGTGGACGAACGGGAGTCTGCCAATTAATAACATCAGTAAGATTGGCAGGTGTGGGTGGACGAACGGGAGTCTGCCAATTAATAACATCAGTAAGATTGGCAGGTGTGGGTGGACGAACGGGAGTCTGCCAATTAATAACATCAGTAAGATTGACAGGTGTGGGTGGACGAACGGGAGTCTGCCAATTAATAACATCAGCAAGATTGACAGGTGTGGGTGGACGAACGGGAGTCTGCCAATTAATAACATCAGTAAGATTGGCAGGTGTGGGTGGACGAACGGGAGTCTGCCAATTAATAACATCAGTAAGATTGACAGGTGTGGGTGGACGAACGGGAGTCTGCCAATTAATAACATCAGTAAGATTGACAGGTGTGGGTGGACGAACGGGAGTCTGCCAATTAATAACATCAGTAAGATTGACAGGTGTGGGTGGGCGAACGGGAGTTTGCCAATTAATAACTTCTGTAAGATTGACAGGTGTGGGTGGACGAACGGGAGTTTGCCAATTAATAACTTCTGTAAGATTGACAGGTGTGGGTGGACGAACCGGAGTCTGCCAATTAATAACTTCAGTAAGATTGACAGGTGTGGGTGGACGAACGGGAGTTTGGAATAACAACATCAGCAAGAATAAGGCCGATTATTTCCAGCTCGGATGAAGATATCAATATGTAATAAAAGTGACGGTTCTCGAACTGATTGTTGTTCTTCTGATCCAGTCTTGCCTTTGGTCGAATCGCAAGTCTTATTCAGGATATATCATATTTATAACATATCATCATCATCAGGGACTCGCATTCCTCCGAGAGCCTTCCTGCATATTTGGTTTAAGGAATTGAACCCGAGGCGGAGGACCTTGGTTGAGTTACCAAGACACTCGAGGGTGGAGCTAAAATACAGTCCAAACCCTCGCCTATCGGCTCGGGTTTGGACGAAATTTTAGCTCCACCCTCGAGTGTCTTGGTAACTCAACCAAGGTCCTCTGCCTCGGGTTCAATTTCTATTCTAAAATACCTCAAACTTAAAAAGATAGGCCACGAAAATAACTTGAATATGTGCGAATTTGGCAAATTCCATCCATCGCCGGCCCGGAGCGCCGGTAGCGCCGTTGTTTACATTATGTTACGGCAGCGCGCATAGGAAGTCCGCATCGGCTCGCTCAAGTGATGCTAAAATCCGCGCAAATGGGCTATTTGGAGCGTTTTTCTCAGCAAATATGTGTAGTGCTCATTAAAAAACTTAGGCTGGTTGATGCTTCCTTGGCTGATTTGTGTTTGAAGCAGTGTTTTGAGAGCCTCAAACTTCTGAAGTGAGCTGTGTGCATGGTTCCACATTTTAGTGCAACCCGAGGGAACTTTGGTAGAGCATCTTGGTTGCGTGTCCAAAACACTCCACTCTCAGAACGAGGCTTATGCATTTTCCATTTAAAAGTTGACTTTACGGTACCAAGGTATTTTAGAATTATCTATTAGAGCGCTTATCTGTTTACGTATGGTGCATACTTTTATGTGGGCATTTAATACCAACGAAAATTAAAAGTTAAAAGTTGAAATTGAAATTGTCAGATTTTTAACATTTCGGTTGTGTCCTGCCTGTGCTATACAGTAACCAGAATATCAACACACAAACGCAACGTAAATGTCTTGAAAACATTGGCGCGGACTTCCAGAACATCGCTTGCATTCAACTTACTGACGTCATGGTAACAACCATACTTGGTTGAAAAGTTACAATACGGAGGCCTGTCGGGTCCGACCCATCTTTGTCCGTATCCGATACAACCGCATTGCTCTGCTGTTGCGTTGGTGAATATCTCTGCCAGGCAGGATTGGAAAGAGTACACCTTGAAGTCCCTCAGTATTTTCGAGGCGCAGTCACCGTAAGGATCTGATAGGCGGCTCATCTGAAGAAACAATCGTATTAATATTTTCAGTGGTGCTGGTGGCATATACAACATCAGACGACTGTATCACCATCTCATAGATTTCTCTAAACCAAACGTAAGTCTTCTGTGGAGTCTTCGTCGAGATATACGCCAATGAGAATGGAAACTCTCCATAGGAAAACGAGTAAGTTAAAGGAGTAGGCGGCTTTTTACTTCAGTATGTTTGTTCTTCTTGTGGTTCATCAGTAAACTGTTTTCTGCTGTTGGATGATTTTCCAATTTTGTTTAAGCTCTTTGGTAGTAGAAAAACACGTTATTCGTTATTTTGAACACGCACAAGACCTGCACGAAAGATCTTTCCCACCATGCGAGTGCACGCCGAGATCAGAGTTCACGTCACCCCGCTATTAAGACGCAAGGTCAATTCCATTATCGTCGCAGTAGCGGGGTAATCGAGCGCCATCAGCGTGACGTCGGAAAAATCGATATCCATAGCTCCAGGAAGTAATTTCTAGTGCATCTTCCACATTACATGGAAAGGTTCGACGCATGGAGAGCTAATTCGGGTCAAATCTGAGTCAACAGGGTGGTTTCGCAGGCGCACGGATAGCGTGACGTGAACAATTAGCAGCGGTGACGTCATCACTACTTGCGGTGTCGTGATGTCGTACGCAACGTCCCTTCGCGTAAACGGAGGGAAAAGACGGATAGCGGGCTCGATACACGTAAGTCTAAACGGACAGCAAAATTGACGAATTTTCACTGACACAGAAGTCGTACATCCTGAGTAGCACCTGTAATAGTTATTAGGAATATTGTGCTGCAAATAAATGGCTTTTGTAGTCGATATCGCCTATCCTTGCAGGCGAAAAAAGATGATGAAGTGCGGTGGCCGATGTTTCGCTCCCATGGTCATGGATGTACACTTGACACTTGTGCCGCATGCATTTCATGCATGTCATGATGTGGATATTTCCCCGGCCATCCATGGTCATGATGATGATGGAATGTGTTGTCTTGTTTGTTCATGTTGTGAAGGCAGGTCTAGAGTGGTGCACGGGTGTGGCACAGCCAGGGGCAGGCTCTGTAAACTACTATGCATTGACAGAGCACAGGAATGTCATCTTTACGGAATCTGAATTCGTTCCAACATTGATCGTCCGTGTAAGTCTCTAAATCGAATCTAGGCAACGCTGGATCATATGTTACCCCCCTTGGCACCGCCATTTCTTCAAAAAGGAGGTACACAAACTCATCATCTTCATTTTCAATCGCCAAATGCAAGAGTTCTCTGAGTGCCGCCATTTTCAAAATTCGCGCCACCTAGACTTAAACGTAACCGTTTTCTCGTGCGCAGCGAAACCACCAAAATGACGCAGCAGTAAATAAAACGGTTACGTCTAGCTAAACGTTCACGTCGTGCTATCCGTGCGCCTGCGAAACCACCCTAACATCGAAATAGCGTGATCATTTAGTCAGATTTAGAAATCTTCCTATTTTTGTGCAATTTGTTGATGGGCACTACTTATCTAGAATGGGAGGTGACTGGGCAGCCGACAGCTCGGTAATATTGCAACTAATGATGCTAATGAAACATAATGATATCACCTATGCTGCAATCCTCTTTCTTTCTTTTTAATTCCTCTTAGTCTCACAATTATGAGCCTAATTATACCTTCAACTCTGGGGCTGACTGTAATATTCACGCTTGAGACACGCAAGGCAGCTCTGGGGCCGACTGTAATATTCACGTTTGAGACACGCAAGGCAGCTCTGGGGCCGACTGTAATATTCACGTTTGAGACATGCAAGGCAGCTCTGGGACCGACTGCAATACTCACGTTTGAGACATGCAAGGCAGCTCTGAGGCCGACTGTAATACTCACCTTTGAGACATGCAAGGCAGCTCTGGGACCGAATGTAATATTCACGCTTGAGACACGCAAGGCAGCTCTGGGGCCGACTGTAATATTCACGTTTGAGACACGCAAGGCAGCTCTGGGGCCGACTGTAATATTCACGTTTGAGACATGCAAGGCAGCTCTGGGACCGACTGCAATACTCACGCTTGAGACAAGCAAGGCAGCTCTGGGACCGACTGCAATATTCACGTTTGAGACAAACAAGGCAGCTCTGGAACCGACTGTAATACTCATGCTTGAGACACGCAGGACAGCTCTGGGGCCGACTGAAATACTCACGTTTGAAACATGCAAGGCAGCTCTGGGACCGACTGCAATATTCACGCTTGAGACACGCGAGGCAGCTCTGAGGCCGACAGAAACGCCCACGCTTGTGAAACGCAAGGCAGCTCTGGGACCGACTGTAATATTCATGCTTGAGACATGCAAGGCAGCTCTGAGGCCGACTGTAATACTCACACTTGAGACACGCAGGGAAACTCTGAGGCCGACGGAATTGCCCATGTTTGATACACGCAAGGCACCTCTGAGGCCGACTGTAATACTCACGCTTGAGACACACAGGGAAACTCTGAGGCCGACTGTAATACTCACACTCGAGACACGCAGGGAAACTCTGAGGCCGACTGTAATACTCACGCTTGCGACACGCAGGGCAGCTATGGGGCCGACTGTTATACTTACACTTGAGACACGCAGGGCAGCTTTAGGGCCGACTGTAATACTCATGCTTGAGACACTCGACCAGGACAGCTCTTGCGCCGACTGCCAGTGTAATACTCACGCTTGAGACATGCAGGGCAGCTCTAGAAATTTCAAACACTGACGCAGCCGTGCCTAAATCTAACACCCGAGGTCGGTCATTGCCGTTGAATATCAGCACCTGGATTCCCGCTGGTAATCGGGGACCGGGTGAGCGTTCGTACTCTTCGGCGTTAAGGTACAATTGTAGTCCAAATGATGCCCCTAAGAAGTAAAAATAAATTGAGATTGACACTGTCGCTGTTGATATGGATACTGTTGATGTGTTTTGCTGCCAGCCGAACCGTCTAAATGATAATGATGTTTTACTGGTACACTTTGCTATGCGCAAAGCTACGAGCAACCGGTCTCCTCTCCATAGAAGCTTTTTCCGTGGCAGAGGAAGCAGCAGGGAAATTAAGCTATGACTCGCCTAAATATCGAATCAACTATCTCCCATTCATGGGTCGACAACGTCCTGGACTACACCGCTGTCCCTCACTTTGTTACAGGTATATCTTGGCTGTACGATTAGAGTTGTGTCCAGGCAGGCCATACTCACCCGTGTTCTCGACTTCATAGTCACTTGGATCACGGACAGACTCGTTCGCTTGAAGATCATTGAAAATGTAACAAACTCCAAAATCTGTCACCAGCTGTGTAAAGTTATGATAGCTGCAGTAATGCCCTTTCCATGTGCACCTAAACATGATATCATCATTAAATTCGGGTCGTATAAATACGGGCTGCATGATCAATCGACGTTTTTGAGTATCAATATTATGGAATATCACAAAAACCTTTTCCTTAGGGTTCGTTCAGTTCCTCATTCCCACAGAGATACGACCCAAGCAATATTACGCGCCTGATAGCCCAACAAAGATACGGTCCAACAAATAGTATGACACCACAATGCGTTAACCTCATTTTCCGCAGTAAGTAAGATCACTACATGACATCTTTTCAAAAACTACAGTTTTGAACACTATCAATTCTCAATAACTTTAGGAATAATTACTTTTTAATCAAATCTTCCTTCGTGTGGGCCATATCTAGCAGCGTCTGGGTCATATTCCGGTCATCTAAGTTGGTAATATTTCTCCTTGCTTCAGCGTCAGCCCCGTAGAAGACTTCAAGTTTTCTGTAGATACCAGCCTCCCATGCCTTGCTCATTCTGAAATGAGGATTTCACGACTTAACTGCTAATAGCAGGCATTACCTCACTGCACCTCCGGACGCAGTGGTCAGGCTTCGTCCCTCACCCTGACCACTGCGACAAGTGATGAGCTTTCTGAGGGTTTTGGACCGCGGATTTGGCGGGTGAATGCGGTGCCGATAGCAATCTCTCAACTCGAGATTTTTTTCAGAATGGTCCGATCAGCCTCTGTTGGTCATGTTAATAGTCCTTCTATTAACTACAATGTAAAGGACAAACTGAGGAGTTTTAAGCTTTTCAAGTCTGATCGATCCCTAGAAAACTACTTAATAGCCACCCCTTTATGTTACCAACTGTATTACAACATGCCTCAATATAAGAAAACACTAATACCAATACTAGGACAAATCGATTCTCACCTGATTATCATTATCATAAATTACAAATTACAAATTACAAATCGTTTATTGAATCCGTATAAAAATTTACATTTTACATAAGATGAAAGTACAATAAACATAAGTGCAGTGCATAAAGAATGTAAGAAGAAAGAGAGCACTAAGTAATTAAAGTAGTCAAATAATACTTAGATTACTTAAGAGTGGAAGAAGATCGGTGATCATAAATGAGGTATATAATGTAGTATTCAGCAGTGTTGACCTTCAAGGTTATAATATAATACATGATGAGCTATACCGTTTTCCTTATTTGGTAAGCAAGGAAGCAAAATTTGCCAGTGAGGCGGGCTACATTTTTTTCAGCTGTTAAAAGGTAGAACAAAAAATCTTTATTTTGGAGCTCACTTTTTAATCCAATTCTTTTCAAGTTAAGATATTTGTCACGGAGACAAGAGAAAAAGGGACATGAGCAAAGGAAATACATTTCGTCTTCAATCTCCTTATTTCCCTGAATAGAACAGTGAGGGCACCAGCGTTCGTCCCTTGGTATGATGGGACGACAGTGACGACCCTTTTCAATTAAAAGACAATGATTACTTATGCGGAGTTTAATGAGAGCGGTTCTATGATCCCTATTATGGACATCGTCAAGATAATTTTCATAAACGAATCTATTTTTAAAAGAGACATATGTACAGAATTTTCCCTCGTTAGAGTCTCTGTATTTTAGATAAAAGTTTTCGTACCAAAAAGATAAATATCGTTCTTTAATATGTTTCTTGATGGAGTTAGTCGTATATTTATCAGCTTTACATATATCCATATTAATTTTCTTAGACAGTTCTCTATAGAATGTATACCATGAGTAGGAACCGTTTGAGTCTAAATGTTTTGATTCTATAAAAGCATCAATCAGAACAGGATTGTCAGTTTTGTTTAAGTGGGTAAAATAATTGAAAATTTGACATATGACAGCAATACCGATAGGGAATCTCCCGAGTTCACTCATCGTGGGAATGTTACCAGCTTTTTTATTTACTCCAAGAAGAAATTTACCAAAACTAATATTTACATGTTCAATAACTGAGTCATACCATTTCTGTTCAATGGACCAATCTCCCATGAATTTACGCATATATGTATTGTCCTGTGCTGTGTGTGTGTATTTTTATATTGCATTGTCTTACTGTAAAATCGAGCAATAAAATTTTACTTACATACTTTACTTACTTACTTACTTACTAACGATAGTTTCTAAACTGGCTAAGAGGGATGCTGTAGTCGGAATGACATTTTGTGATTGATATTCGCTAATTAGCAAAAACAAAGTTTAAAGTAGTCTTATTCCCAGTTAGCTGATGTAACCTGATATCATGTAGTACATGTAGTTGCATTTAACCGTTTTGTTTGTTGTTTATTCAAATGTAGGTCAACTACTAACAATACAACGTAGTGCGTACGCATAAATCTAAACCACGAAAATGCAGTGCGGAAAAATGAAGCGTATAAATATGAGCTACGCTGTAATATGTATGCCAAAGCGGGCCTACTCGTTGGTTCAGCTGGAGATATTCTCCGCACTGGCTTGCGAGACCCGAAGTGACATGGGGGGGGGGGGGGGGTCAGTACCTAGGGACAAGGACTGACAGTTCCATCATTTTCATTCAGAAGTTATTGAGAACAATGTGTAGTTTTGAATCATTAAGCTGACATTTTGACCGCGCCGTCCGAAATTTCCACGACGCGCATGCGCTACCAAAAACCCACGTTAAAAACAGCCTGCGAGCACGTGAAAATATCATGCAACAGCGTTTGTTTTTACATGTTGATAGTAATTTGAACTCGGTAGTAATCAGTCGGTTGTCAGATTACACGAATGTACAGTCCTGGTCATATTAATATCAACACCTACTTCATGCAATATTTCCCAAACTAGTGCACCAATTCCAATACGGTTTTCAGGATATTGTTCAATTACACATTATGACAAGAATGTGAATACTTGAGTGCGTCATTATGTAATCGGCCATTTAAAAAAAACTTACAAAAAACTTTTTTAGATCAACCTTTTTTGAAATATTTTTCGCCACAATGATAAACCACAAAATCCGAAAAATACTGACAAAAAATCATCAACATCGAACGCGTAATAAAGAAGATAGAGCTAATTTTCAACAGCGCCTTTACTACCGAGTGGCATGTTTTTACGAGAAAAACATGCTTTTGGCAGTGAAACCCTTCATCTAACAACAAATTATTAATGGCTATCTTCATTTTTACTCGTTCGATTTCGATGATTTTTGGCCAGTATTCTTAGAATTTTGTGTAGTATCGTTCTAGCGAAAAATGCATTCGCATTCCTGCTATAATTTATTATTAGAAAACACGATTTCTGATTATATCCTGAAAACCGCATTGGAATTGGTGCACTAGTTTGGGAAATATTAAATGAAGAAGGTGTTGATATTAATATGATCAGGACTGCACTTCACATCTAGCCTTGTTATATGTTACAACCACAATGTTTACAATCTGTTATTTATTTATCGATAAAACGGTCCGTGATAAAAAATCACCCACTAGAGTCACGTATTATATCATTATTGAAATAAATGTGTCGTAATTAAAAGTAATTTATTCACAATGCACTCAGCAGATGATGCCATTGCATGTTAAATGTATTTTTGACCAGAGCGCACGCTTCGTTCCAGACACTACCCAAACTATTAGACTGATTGTTTCTCGTGACAGGTTGGAGCCATATAAACAAATAAACTAGAAGTTTGTTTGTCATAAACTTTGAGTTGGTTATTATCTGAAAACTGCACAAGTCCGAAAAATGTGACATCGTCTGGACTTCGACATTAACTTTTTAATCGCAATATCATATCAAGTAGATCACATTCTAGCGATGCTCTAAGCTTGTCAGATGACAAGAACGCGAAGTTTCACCTGAAATACATTTACTGATTGTTTGTTTACCTATCACAGGCGAAAGTGTCCATGCATGGTGGATCTATGACGGCGATTAATCATCAACGGTCCATCCATGGATAGATGATGGAGAATCCCTGAACTGGTTGGTGGTGCAGATGGCCACACTGTAGGTATCTTACCAGAACTGGTTGATATTTCAGATGGCCACACTGTAGGTATCTTACGTGAACTGGTTGGTATTGCAGATGGCCACACTGTAGGTATCTTACCAGAACTGGTTGGTATTGCAGATGGCCACACTGTAGGTATCTTACGTGAACTGGTTGGTATTGCAGATGGGCACACCAGGTATCTTACCTGAACTGGTTGGTATTGCAGATGGGCACACCAGGTATCTTACGTGAACTGGTTGGTATTGCAGATGGGCACATGTGGTATCTTACGTGAACTGGTTGATATTGCAGATGGGCACACCAGGTATCTTACCAGAACTGGTTGGTATTGCAGGTGGGTACACCAGGTATCTTATGTGAACTGGTTGGTATTGAAGATGGGAACACAAGGTATCTTACCTGAACTGGTTGGTATTGCAGATGGGCACACCAGGTATCTTACCAGAACTGGTTGGTATTGCAGATGGGCACACCAGGTATCTTACGTGAACTGGTTGGTATTGCAGATGGGCACATGTGGTATCTTACGTGAACTGGTTGGTATTGCAGATAGGCACATGTGGTATCTTACGTGAACTGGTTGGTATTGCAGATGGGCACACCAGGTATCTTACGTGAACTGGTTGGTATTGCAGATGGGCACACCAGGTATCTTACCTGAACTGGTTGGTGTTGCAGATGGCCACGCTTGGGAATTCCAGTGAGTTATTGTATGCAATGTTCATGTCGACTGTGACAGGATGTGTCTGGTAGTACCGCACTCTCTCCAAAACTTGGTAGTTAAACCACACGAAAAAGCTCATCACAATTAGTAACCATACCGTCCTGGAAATTAAAAAAATTAAAAAAATTATGTATTCTTTAAAAATCGTTCAAGGAATGATTTTGTTTGTTTGATTAAACAGACTCTTAAGCTCTGTACACACTGACAACATTTTCGGTAACATTTTCGGAAACATCTCGGCAACACACCTGGGCAACAAAAATTTCGACAACATGTTGGGTTACTTGTTATCGGATGTTTCTGAGAAAATGAGGATTTTGGACGGAAATTCAAAAACAATGGAAGATTCCAAGAGAAGAAGATGTATTGTCGGGGGCTCTGCCATAATTTTACGTATCCTGATTGAAAGACTTAAATAGGCCAATCAGAAATAGGCCACAAATCACATGATCTACCTGAAGCCATGTGATGTGGTCAAAATAGCAGCCTCCAGCAAGGAATGGTTATTGAGTGAAGCGGAACAACTTATCGCAGTATGGGAAAGTTGTGCCTGTTTATGGGATGACAGTAGACAGGAGACAGTGGTAGGCCCCATGCTGGTCTCTCATATATATCCATGGTCTTGTCCACATTATTTTCTCATCTTTACGTCTTCTTTGCCGTCTTTCAATTAGGATACGTAAAATTATGGCAGAGCCCCCTTGTCTCATTTTCTCAGAAACATTCGATAACAAGTTGCTAAACATGTTGTCGAATGTTGTCATGTGTATACAGGGCCAATTTGTTGTTGCCCAGGTGTGTTGCCGAGATGTTTCCGAAAATGTTACCGAAAATGTTGTCAGTGTGTACAGAGCTTTATTCGATCACCTGTACCTGCTGAACCTGTAAACAAGGTATTTATTGTTGCATGATAGGCCAAGGCGTACAGTGTGGGTACTGTAGCAATATAGCATGCAGGATAATGGGCATTCGTGCCACATATGAGGGCCGGACCTGATCAATGAAGAGCTGCATGCAATCATTATTTTGCCTAATCACACGACTATACTATCACTCCGCCGAAGTATGGCGTGCATCCACACTGTGTGCCCTGTGATAGTATACGTTGCGCCCGGTGTCAGTCCATCAGGCGAATTGACTTCATCAGGATAGATTGAAATGTATCGCAACATGAAGAGATCAGTGTCCGACAAAAGCTACTTTTGTTGAGTACGTTCAGAAAGTAAAAACATGAACACATCAGTTCCTGACTATCTTGATCCGCAATGTTTTGAGATCGCGTGAGAGTTAGGATGAGAATAGACCTGAGGAGATGAACATTTCAGCGCAAAAGTGGCCCTATAACGTCGTCATCGGCTTACAGACATACATATTATGACCAATCCAGGCGGATCGTCAAGGTCTATCGTTTACTCAGAACAAGAAGTCAGCTAAACTGACAATTAGGTTAGGCCTTCATTGCTATTGGCCTCCCATATTAAATACTCCTCGAGGGGTCCATCAGTTACCTGCTCTCCCTGTGGGGTGACTAACATTACCTGTTGAACAGCTGGGTGTACGGGGGATGATTGGAACAGCATGTACATGCTGACCTGCTCAACCTACCGGTATCTATTCTCACCATTTATGCTGATTACATTCTCTTGATCCTGCATAAAGCTGAACTGCATGCCCAAAACCAGAGCACCCCATGCAGCAATAGTAAGAAATTCAAACGACCGAAAGGCCCTTCTGAATACGGCGTGAAACATGATAGACCTCCAATGCTTCGATGCGCTTGATTTCATAACCCAGCAAGCCGTGGGACGATGCGGACCTTCGAAGAGAATTCTGGAAGGAAAAATTTAAAAAGGTCCTCTCATCGGGATTCGAACTCGAGACCTCTGGTTTTATTTGCCAACGCTCTTGTCCTCAAGGCCACAGGGCTGCTTGAAATGCCTATCATTTTATACGCCTTTATATAATGTGCAAACATTTGTGTGTAATCTTTGTTCAACATCTTTGAGCGGCTTCCAGTGGGCAACTGCAGGAAGAAAGTCATTTTTTCTTTGCTGTGCGTGATTACGTATGCGGAGTCTACGATTTCTCTTAGCAACGTTCACCTTTGTCCTGGTATCTTCTTCTATTACATGTACATGAGAACATTTCTGGTTCATCTCTCAAAAATAGAGCATATCACCATTCATATAAGATATATTTGCTGGCAGCAGTTCACAAGAAAGCCCCCCTAGCTCAGATGGTTAGAGCGTTCGTATTCTGAGCCCGAGTTCCCGGGTTCGAATCCCTAGAGAATATTTAGATTTTTTTTCTCTTCCATAATTCTCCGAGACTGTCCGCATCGTCTTGGGCCTTGCTGGTTTGTGAAATCAAGCGCATCGAAGCATTGGAGGTCTATCATGTTTCAGGCCGTATTCAGAAGGACCTTTCGATCGTTTGAATTTCTTACTACTGCCGCATGGGACGCTCTGGTTTTGTGCATGCAGTTCAGCTTTAAACAGTTTTTGAAACAAGGTAGTTTTGTTGCATGGATTGAGAACACTTGGGCCAAAGCCTACAGCATATACTGTAGCAGAAGCATGCATGAAATGGGGGCATTTCGTGCCACTAATGATTTTAAATCAGGGCGGGCCGGATCAATGAAATGCTGCATAGGCCTACAATTATTCACCAAAGCAGACATTTCGCCTCCTCACACGACTTCTATCACTCTTTTTATCTGTAAAAAAGCGCCCGTGAACGAGCATTTTGCTTGAAACGGGCGCTATAGAAATATGGTATTTACATTACATTACATTACATTACATTACATTACATTACATTACATTACATTACATTACATTACATTACATTACATTACACATTACATTACATTACATTACACTGCGAAGGAGCTTGGCATGCATCCACACACTAAGTGCCCCATGTGATATCATAATGTTGTGCCCGGTACCCATTATAGGCGAATTGATATATAAAACTGTCCCTTCTGTCTACTTCTGCTAATTGTACACAGTTATCATTCAGTTCAGTTTCAATTCTAGAAAAGATCGAACTGCTCATAGCTGAAGGGTCAAATATATAGTATATTCCTGAGGAAGCCCTAAGCCAAGCACTCGGTGATGTCTGTGGTATACTCATTACCCCAAGTGCAACATTCCGAAGCAGACACCACAGCATCTTGACCCTCAAGCCTTGGATCCACTCCGCCGACCCGGACTCCGTTACACCAACCCTTGACGCAATACGCAGATCTGCCCGTATAAGTTGGTTCTGTTATTCCTCACTAGATGGCACGCTACCGCCGATATTAACCAATCAGAAGGCCTGTAACAAGAGTGCACTTTGATCATGATCTAAGCAACCTCGCTTCTAGTCTTCTACGTTCAAAAACGCTGTCTCGAAAGTGTATATTTGCAGCATGCCAAGACTGGAGGCGAGAATAAATGAATGACTCATTCATGAAAAATCACAATTTTGAAAGCAGCGTTCTGATTGGCTTACCACCACTCGAGGCGCACGAGATACAGAATTATTGCATGCTTTCTTCAGAGGTATGAGGGGAGGTAACGGACCGATTAACTATGGTGGTTCAGAATGACACCAAAGGGACCTTTAAGTGATCAACACATAAACTGTGCAGACGTTGGTGTATGTAATAACCTCCTTACTCCATAACTAAGCTTTCATTTAAAACGTGGTATTGCAAAGACATATTGACCAAACCATTTGCATCTTTAGAAATAAGTAACCCTAAAATGTCACTCTAATTTCCTCAGTTTATTATCAAGTTAGTCCCGAAATACATACTAACATATTTGGTTTTCCAATTTTGATGCTGTAACTTTTTAAGTTTGGTTTGATAGTTTGATATCAATCTCATTGAATTCTCAAATTTGAGATCCCAAATCAGAAGGCATTTTGAGAAATTTATGAATGTATTTTGAGGCCAACCTGATGATAAACCGAAGAAATTAAAGTGATATGTTGACGTTGCTTATTTTTAAAGATACAAACAGTTTGGTCAATTTGTCTTGGCATTACCACGTTTTAAATGAAATCCTTTCCAAATGAGTAGCACTGATCTCTAGAACCTCTATATGTACCCGACGCTAAGTGTACCCTATGGCAGTCGGAGCAACCACGAAAAAACGGGATTGTTCCTTTTTCACGCTTCATCCTGATTTCCGAATCACATTAAAGCAGGATCAATAGTACAATCACGGTTCAGCGCGAAGCGTGATTCATTAAGAAGAGATCACGATAAAACTGTATTTGCCAAATCACGAAAAAACGGGAATGTGACCTAAATCAAAGTAAACCCTGATTGGAGGACACCCGACTCGAAAATTTGTATTGTTTCAGAATACTTCCGCATGAAAACAAAAGCATTCGCACAGTTGACATTCACGCAGCTACACACATAGGTTTAGTCCCTTACCACCGAAATTGTTGTTGGGGGTTGAAAAATATTTGAATTCACTGTTCATGAGGGTCACACTGTCAATTCTCCTTACCACGCAGAAAGGCCAAGCTATGCAGGAGCTTAATCAGTTACCGACATTCTCTCTGGACTCTGCATAAACAGTTTTTGAAACAAGGTGTTTTTTGTTGCATGGATTGAGAACACTTGGAAGCCTACAGTGTACTGTGACAGTAGCATGCATAAAATGGGGCATTTCGTGCCACAAATGTTCTTAAATCAGGGCGGGTCTGATCAATGAAATGTTGCATACAATCATTCTTCAAAGCAGATATTTCGCCTCATCACACGACTACTACCACTGCGCTGGAGTATGGCATGCATCCAAACACTAATGACTATGTGTACCCAGTATGTGATATTATACGTCGTAGGTACCCATAAGAGAGAGATGAAAGTCGTCGGATGTCGTTTATGGTTGTTCTTATCGCGACAGAGGGACAGGCATATGATCAATCCAGGTGGATCGTCAGGGACCATCGTTTACTCTAAATCAACAATCAGGTTACATTGCCCCACCCCCCATATTATCTGGTCATCTTTTCAAAATTTGAAAAAGTTTTATGAAAATGGAAAATAAACGTGTTGGAGGGAGAAGGGCTAGTGAGTTATTCAGAGTCTCCACTTCTTTGATATCTCAACAACAACAACAACAACAACAGCAGCAGCAGTAACAACAACGACAACAACAACAACAACAACAACAACATTAACAAGGCTCAAAGGCCTTGTACAAATACAAACTAACCGAGGAGTAAAGAGAGAAAGAAAAGACTCCACCCTAAAACAGAGCATCGGGGCAACTGGTGATCATTTAAAGACAACGAATAGGCCACAGCCGCCGAATGAAACTCATTACCAGAGTATAGGCTCACGAGAATCTGCCTGATGTCTTTGTAAAGATGGAGACGAGACTCCAGCTCATGTGCTTTAGACCAACCCCATAATCACGAACATCGTCGCCACAAAAGTCTACAGAACATTTTACCATCTTCTTCACCATTGTATGTTTGTATGTGTTGTTAAAAGCCAGTCATAATGAAGGTCACTTTATTAACACTAACTTCGGCAAAAGTTTTGTGATAAACCCTGTCATGGACTAAAAATTACAATCGCCATGTAGATTAGTTAATGAAAACCTTAGCGTGATCTCCAATGGGAGCGCACCGTAATGTGACGTGTACTCACCGCCCAAAAAAACTGTGAGCACCGTAGGTATATCTCACTCCGTGCAGGCTTGTGTTTTCTGTAAACGTTTTTGAAAAATCATAGATTTTGTCTTTAAAGCCTTGCCAAGACAGATCCCTTTCTCGTGTCTCTGCCATTGCTAACGCTCGCGGCACTGATGAGCGAATGGTTTTAAGTTATTGAGTGATTTAATCACGGTACTGCTGGTTGTTCATGGAAACGAATACGAATAAGCGACCTTATTTTTTACCGCAAAATGAATGATATCCATTTGGCTAAAACGGTTCCCAATTGAAATCGTCAACATCAGGATTGATTAATCATTCAATGTATATTAAATTGCCAACAAATAATTTGTTAATATTGTCTGCAATGAAATCAATACCCAACTTGATGACAGCTGGGAGGCATTCGCCTGCCAATCACGCGAGTAGCCAATTCCAGTCACTTCGTACGTTGCAGCGTCAAGGCAGAACAGCTATCACAGATGGGTTAATTCATGCTGACTGGCGTATTTTTCTCACTATCAAATCCCCCCCCCCCCCCCACACACGCACTTGTTCATCAGAATATGACATATGAAGTGTTTGATACAGTCATGTCGTTCCAAAGGGCCAGTGTTTCTTGCTGCTGTAAAGGCGTCTCACTGAGATGCTTGGTCGAGACAAGGTCAGTTGTCAACCAAGCTGTCTTCATTATTTCTTATGTATCAATCTAATTGGATGCGGTTTATTTCAATGTAACATTAATACATTGGATAAGTAATCACCAAAAGCAGCATGTTGAATAAGAAATGAAAAATGCAGATATTATGTTCAAGAATCCTGAAGGGCCAGCACAACTAGAGTAACCAGGGTTATAGCAAGGGTTACACCTCATGCATAGCCCTGGTATCATGGCATGCACAAGCCGAGACCAACTGGACTTTAACGATTCACGATAATTCTGTTGGAGATGTTGGATATAATTCGGCTGATTCAGCCGATCTACTCGAGTCCGAAGACTCTGCAGCTACTAGTCTTTCGAAGCAGCTGGAGATTGGGGAAGATGAACTATGGACAGCAGCCACTACAGATGCAGCAAGATATGCAACTGCCCTGGCTGTCGCTGAGACAACCCGCATCTTCAGAAGGAAGATGGCGTCTGAGAAAGGTGGAAATGGACTGCAGACACATTTAATTCGGAAATGCACGCATCCCTGCTCACTACTTCTAAAAGCTGGACGTGATATGTGAAAGAGGAAATATGGACTGCAGACACTCTCGCCGTGAAAACCTCCCTTCCTGCACTAGTCTTGGCTGATACGCCAGTGCCAGAGCACTCGATCTCTTCTCGTCCAGCAGATTGGAACGTTGAAAGATGGATTTCTACCTTTTCTTATGTGACCATCCCGAACGTCATCTCCGACAACTCTGTAAGTGGTTTCTGGCTGCCAACCGCAGCGAAGGGAAACGCTGGGTGAGAGGCTACAGAAATACTTTTGGTATCCACCCCTCCTGGTGTCTTCACCGATACCTCCGAGAACACGAATACAGCGCAGTGCACCAAATTCGACATCGAACTTTGATTTCACAGATACTAACTGAAGTAGAACTGTAAACTCTAACAGAGATTTTCACCTAACCCAGGAGGAGCTTACTCTTGTGGAGAACATCGAAAGAACAAGCAAGAAAGTGACGATGCACGTCATGCCCATGATATCTGCCACGTGTGTGTCTGGGAATGTGCTTTCTTTCACTGTGATGATGAAGGAACATAACCGTGAGAACAGTACCTGTGTCCTCATGGCTTCCTAAGTGTCGTGGATCTCCTCGCAATCGACCGAAGAAGACCACATACAACAACCAATCATTTGCGTTTCTGCTATTAACTGCAACTAAGTACGTGGTCATTATTCTCCGGGGCAACTACCAAACCGGAGTCACCAGTTGGCACGGCAAAGTTAGGTTTAGTTCACATGATTGGCGAACACCTTTCATTAATGAAAAATGTCATCGACTTCTACCTCGAGGTCCTTTAAGATCGATTCAGTAAACTGTTAAATTCCCGCTCATTGCATGCTCGCACCTAGACTGGTTCCGCCCTGAACAAGTCCTCCCACAGTGCAACGTGTGGCCTGAATGGTGATGAGAACATCATATATGTCTCTATCAGTCAGTGCACCAGACGGTACCTTATGTCACCAGTGGAAACAATCTGTGCCGTAAGATCAATATCAGGACAATTTAAAGTCGCAAGACGATGGGCTGCTTTATCCATGGGATCCGTTAATATGACGTAATATGCATTTCGTTTGTTGAAAACACGTCAGTCTTTGGAAAGTGAGCTCATTTGTCGACTTCTTCTGATTGCCAACGCAATCTACCATCTTTTCCAACATAGATTGTGTGGCGAGAGACACCGAGAACATCACCAGGAGAGAAGGTGCCAATGTGGGCTATTGGAAAACCTTTCGATAGATTTCAATGTGTATTGTCTGATCATTTTGGATAAGTCATCATATTGGACTGATGTTCAACGCCTTATAGATCACCTTATCATCGCAGAGAAAGACAAAAACATTCGTTGGATTTTACTGATAAACATTTACAGATTAACAGATTCAAAATGGACGCCAGTGGATTGGTTGACAAGAAGATTGAAATAGTTTTCGATGAGCAATATAAGCGACGCCGTAATGTGACCATTAAACAACGCCTGGTGGTGACTGCAATAACTGTTGTATGTTTCGCGTTGGTCATGGTGTTAATCCATACCAAACACTTGGAAGAAAAGGCAATGTCTGGTAAGTAGATGGACATCCTCATATAGAAACAGTCCAATATAGCAGAACTATTGATGCAAGATCAACGTGTTTTCTGCACCCTCACTCAGGGGCAGACATGTACCACATATGGCAGGTCAACCGAGTCTTAGACAACCTTTCAAATGCTGACAGTGATAACACCATGATGGCCCATTGCCCACACCTAGTCACTCAACTGCCAGAATAATAGAGCGTTATCATAACTGCATTTCAGCCAGTTCCGAGTTATTTACCCTGCATCATTCCAAAGAGCAACCAGGCTGGGGAGGGATAATCAGCCAGTATTGACACTTGGTCAGCACAACTAGAGTAACCAGGCTGGGGAGGGATAATAAGCCAGTATTGACACTTGGTCAGCACAACTAGAGTAACCAGGCTGGGGAGGGATAATCAGCCAGTATTGACACTTGGTCAGCACAACTAGAGTTACCAGGCTGGGGAGGGATAATCAGCCAGTATTGACACTTGGTCAGCACAACTAGAGTAACCAGGCTGGGGAGGGATAATAAGCCAGTATTGACACTTGGTCAGCACAACTAGAGTAACCAGGCTGGGGAGGGATAATCAGCCAGTATTGACACTTGGTCAGCACAACTAGAGTAACCAGGCTGGGGAGGGATAATAAGCCAGTATCGACACTTGGTCAGCACAACTAGAGTAACCAGGCTGGGGAGGGATAATAAGCCAGTATTGACACTTGGTCAGCACAACTAGAGTAACCAGGCTGGGGAGGGATAATAAGCCAGTATTGACACTTGGTCAGCACAACTAGAGTTACCAGGCTGGGGAGGGATAGTCAGCCAGTATTGACACTTGGTCAGCGCAACTAGAGTAACCAGGCTGGGGAGGGATAATCAGCCAGTATTGACACTTGGTCAGCACAACTAGAGTAACCAGGCTGGGGAGGGATAATAAGCCAGTATTGACACTTGGTCAGCACAACTAGAGTAACCAGGCTGGGGAGGGATAATCAGCCAGTATTGACACTTGGTCAGCACAACTAGAGTAACCAGGCTGGGGAGGGATAATAAGCCAGTATTGACACTTGGTCCGCACAACTAGAGTAACCAGGCTGGGGAGGGATAATAAGCCAGTATTGACACTTGGTCAGCGCAACTAGAGTAACCAGGCTGGGGAGGGATAATAAGCCAGTATTTACACTTGGTCAGCACAACTAGAGTAACCAGGCTGGGGAGGGATAATAAGCCAGTATTGACACTTGGTCAGCACAACTAAAGTAACCAGGCTGGGGAGGGATAATAAGCCAGTATTGACACTTGGTCAGCGCAACTAGAGTAACCTGGCTGGGGAGGGATAATAAGCCAGTATTGACACTTGGTCAGCACAACTAGAGTAACCAGGCTGGGGAGGGATAATAAGCCAGTATTGACACTTGGTCAGCACAACTAGAGTAACCAGGCTGGGGAGGGATAATAAGCCAGTATTGACACTTGGTCAGCACAACTAGAGTTACCAGGCTGGGGAGGGATAATCAGCCAGTATCGACACTTGGTCAGCACAACTAGAGTAACCTGACTGGGGAGGGATAATCAGCCAGTATTGACACTTGGTCAGCACAACTAGAGTAACCAAGCTGGGGAGGGATAATCAGCCAGTATTGACACTTGGTCAGCGCAACTAGAGTAACCAGGCTGGGGAGAGATAATCAGCCAGTATTGACACTTGGTCAGCACAACTAGAGTAACCAGGCTGGGGAGGGATAATAAGCCAGTATCGACACTTGGTCAGCACAACTAGAGTAACCAAGCTGGGGAGGGATAATCAGCCAGTATTGACACTTGGTCAGCACAACTAGAGTAACCAGGCTGGGGAGGGATAATCAGCCAGTATTGACACTTGGTCAGCACAACTAAAGTAACCAGGCTGGGGAGGGATAATCAGCCAGTATCGACACTTGGTCAGCACAACTAGAGTAACCAAGCTGGGGAGGGATAATCAGCCAGTATTGACACTTGGTCAGCACAACTAGAGTAACCAGGCTGGGGAGGGATAATCAGCCAGTATCGACACTTGGTCAGCACAACTAGAGTAACCAGGCTGGGGAGGGATAATCAGCCAGTATTGACACTTGGTCAGCGCAACTAGAGTAACCAGGCTGGGGAGGGATAATCAGCCAGTATTGACACTTGGTCAGCACAAGTAGAGTAACCAAGCTGGGGAGGGATAATCAGCCAGTATTGACACTTGGTCAGCACAACTAGAGTAACCAGACTGGGGAGGGATAATCAGCCAGTATTGACATTTGGTCAGCGCAACTATTCATGGCTGTGTAAAATAAGGAAAGAGGGCCTACACGCCAGCTACTGGCTGTACTCCTCAGAGCGTCAACCAATCAGCTATTTCATGTTACGGTATGAGTTATAGGCGTCTTTCTTGGCTTCCCGGTAAGACTCTTGGTTGATATCTCAGTTTGATATACTAAGGTACAAGTTTAAAAAACTGAAGCTTTTCACGATGATAGAATCTGACAATATTATCGGGACTTTCGCTCTGAGTGATTGAGTAGCTTAACTTGGGCTGTTGTGAGGAACAATTAACGTCTCGAAGTGATTAACAATACATGTACATTATATTCTTTAGCGATTTACATGATGAAGTAAAGAGCTCGGTAAGGTGCTGTTTGTAAGTTTCATTTTCCTATTTTTTCAGAGGAGCTATCCAAGCGTAATTTGTTTCCAGAAATCTTCGGTGAGCCCCCTATGGATGCTGGGACTACAAAAACCAAGACAAATCCTGCAACAATAGCTCAAGTGACTGAGGATCCATTCGACTCTTGGTTCGAGAGTTTATTTGAACCAAGTTTGGACCAGAACACGGCCCAGCCAAGAACTGGCGAGACGGCTGTTAGCTCGAGCAAAACTGCAGCCAAGAGTACAACTACAGAGATTACATCAGCTTCGACACAGGCACCTGATATTTCGACTACAACCACAACCACTACCACCATAGGAACATCAAAACAACAACCAAACAGTTCGCCTTCTCCTGAAACTAGTACCACACCAGAGGCCACAACACGTCCAGCATGCGCAGCACCAGACTTCCGGTTAGCCAAGGTTTGCATCATCCCGGACCAGCTAGAACAACAAAAGAACTTTAACATAACCTACCAAGATTTGGTTGATGCAGTGACATCACATGACGTAGTGACGTTCTGGGAGAGATGTGAGAATGACGACTCGTGTACCCCGGATGTTGATGTCAATGACATCATCGATGGTTTGGCGGAAACTTGGATCAACGGAAATAGTAAAGCCCAGCTTTGTCCTTGGATGGATTGTCTGCAGTTTATCAATCAGGGTGTTGAGTTTTGCATGAAGGTATAGTATGCGTCATGTTCCCCAATCAGAATTAATAAATAAATGCCTTTTGGGAAGTTTTTAAATGAGGCTACTTGGCAGCCGATTCAATAACTTTTTTGCTGACGAAAACTCCCGATCAGCAATATTCATGTCCTATGCGCGGAATAGCATAAAACCTGTTCAGTGTTACATTGACCACATTCAGCATGTCTAATCATTTCCCTGGGAGATGGCGCCAAACTATCCATGGTCGAAATGTCTTCAGTTTAATCGGACAGAGTCGCTGTTGCATACAGTATGGCCTCTGCTGCTTGCTAAACCTTCTTACGAGTTATCTGTTTCTTCAGGACAAGGAACGCATCCTCAATGTCACCAAAATGATGTGTTCGTTTGACTTCCACATCAATAAAGAGGATCGCAAGTGTGCTGGTGACGTCATTGGAATGTTGAATCGAAACATGGCGGATGAACAGGAGAGAAACCTGAGCATCAGTATGGTGGGTTTCAAGTTTGCTTTAAAGTATGAAAATCGTCATCTAAGAAATCTTCGCGAATCGCAAAAATAAGAAGGCTCGAAAATCTCGTAGTCCACAGTAGCAAATGATTCATGGAACTAAATAATTGCTAATATTTCACGTCTCTGAGGACGCTATCATAAATCACGGATAAGCAAAATCCGTCTAGCGATACTTGTAAAGGACTAGTGCATCAGCCACGCGCTGCGTGAAGCTAAAAAAAATGATTCATCAGTTTGGAAATCCATGCTGAGCCTATGATATTTCTAACTTGAGAATGCAATGAAACCACAGCCAATACTAAGGATGTCCTAATAGACTCTGGGTCAATGTGGAGCCATTGTTTCTACATGATCACGGCAGACAGCCGTGCAATGTCTTTAATCGATTTCCCGCTACAATCTGTGCACTGACGAATGTCTGGCTTTGTTCTAACACCATATATCCCGAGTTGTGCAAGTTGTGACCAACGTGAATGAGTCATCCAAATGATATATTGGGCGGTCATAGAGTCAAACTACAGCATGTAAACATAAGATAAGCACGTTTTGAACCTGTGGAGAAAAACTCTTCAAGTGACCAGATTGATACCTCCTCTCTTCAACATGACGCAATTAATTTCAATTTTTACTTTGACTTTGACTTCAGAGGAGATGCCATGATAATTTCTCACCGTGTCAGACAGAGTGTAAAAAGGTATGACGTCATTCTACACCCAATCTCCCCGCCAACATAGCCACGCGTTATGTTCCCATCCTCTGGAAACCAAAATGTATCAGTCTGCATGCTGCAGTATGAATGTTGTGACACGTGATTTAAGCTCATCCATGGTGTAAAGATCTTAAGTTAGAATCCTAACATTGCAGCATATTTACACAGACATCCACACGAATCTGAATACGATCTTGACTTCGAATCTTGTCTGGTGGGTTTTCGACTTTGGGACACGGTTCACGTTAGATTTTTAGTTGAGATGTCAGCTCGGAATGGGTGTTTCTAATATAGAACTAGTTGGTCCGGGAGCTGAGCCACTTTTATTCAACATGCAAGGTACAAATACCCAATTCTTAAGTTTTTCCAGTGGTGGGTGTAGGAGAAAGAGGTGTTCGAATTTTAGTTAATGACTTTATCATTGGGCAACGAATGGAGCTCTGTACACCGACATCTTAAAAGGTTGGATTTTGACCCTATTAATGTATTACCAACATATAGAAACATGGTGCCCTTGAGTGAGATAAGCATTGCACTACACCCACCACTGGAAAAAAAACTTAAGAATTTTGTTTCTATGGTCAAGTAGGCTTACTCTATCCCACAACACTATAAAAGCATTTGTACCTTTCATGTTGAATAAGCCCCCAGACCAAGTCCTCGATCTTCCTAGATTTGAGCAGTGAGATAAGACACCAATTTCTTACAGCAATATGAAGACATGATGAACATGTTCGATGTGACCTGCCTGAAATACACGACCAGCCTGAAGGCGTTTTCCCCCTGGCACTGGTTCAGCAAGCACGAGACGCAGATCAAGACTTCATGTAACATCGATACAGGAGCATCGGTAGGTAGGGACGAGTGCGAGCGTAGTGTAACACGATAACTCGGGGAAGGATTAACAATTTTGAACTTAGTTCAAACTACCTGGTCATTATACTGTTCGATGCATTTACATTTTGAAAAGCACGCCGGTGAAATCACGATCATGAGCGATCATGACTAGCATCATGCTCTGCTATACATTTTGGCCAATATGCTAATGAATTGCTACCTGTCTTTGATCTTATCCAATCTAAGTTTTTGAATGACATGATTTCCCTTTTACCCCGATGGCTTGTCTTCATTTCCATATCAGTGATGTATGTCGCCCAAACAAGCTATTGGAGACATTAGCCTTGTTGCGTTTGTTTTTAGTTTATTGTTGCTTGAAAATACGTAAATATTAAAGAAGAGTCAGTTTTGTGTCTCAATCTCCGGACGGAGAGCGTCCAAAACATTCACCGCTGGCGTACGCCGCCAGCCCTTTAATCCATTAGATATATTCAACATGCCTCACCATTTCAGGTGGAGGATAGCGCTGGCCATGGCTACAACTACTATGACGAGTTGATCAAGGACAGGGGTCTCGTGGCGGGAATCGTGCTGTCGTGTGTGGTAGTCCTCATCGCCCTTCTTATCCTGTCCGCCGTGTTCGTCAAGAGGATGAGGCGGGGAAAGTACTACGACAGGGACGGCGTGGAGTACTCCGAGGTGACAGGTCTTATGGCTGCACCAGAGGAACAAGAGAAACATCACTTTTAAAGCATTTTGCTTGAGTTGTTAGAATCAGACGCCTTGATATAATAACTATGACCGTCAGATGATGAATATCTGGATATGGTCCAACAAAAAGACAGTATATTTTCAGCTTTTGAGGGTGTCGTTTAAGATACTGAGGGTACGTTGTTTACAAGGAGGCTTGAGTGGAGGTTTGGGAAATAAAAACAATATGCATAATAATGGAGGATCAATTGCGTCTGCCTCCGATGCAATCAAACGTCGTACTTGACTAGGTCTAAGACCAGAATATTAATGTTGTATTAGGACAAGCTCGACTCTGTGTACCACAGTTATCCTTGATTACATAATAGGTCACGTGGCCCGTTTAATGTATGTCATCCCGCTGTTAGTATATAGCTTACGCAAAGCAGACACGATCTGGAGCTGGCCCTTAATGTGTTCTTATTGTGAAATATCGCCGATCCCGCAAAATACTAGTAGAGTAGAACCTATCTATTAAGGACGCACTCGGGACTAACAAGTGCTGTCCTTAACAGAGAGGTGTCTTGATAAGAGAGGTTAAATTGAACCAATTTGGGACCAAAACAAGTGTCCCTAATGGAGAGGTTGTCCTTAGAGAAGTGTCCGCTAAGGGAGGTTCTACTGTAATTATGTTTGAAATAATGACACTGATCTATAACAATGAGATGACAAAAGAAAAAACAAAGTTTTCTTGTTGGCAGAGACATGTATTCATCCACGACCGGAAGTTAGAGCTTATCAAAATGTCAAGTTGTGATAAATACATGGCTGGGATGGACCAAAGTGGAATTAATTCTCAATCTGTGGTTGATTCTTAATCTACAGAGTCAGGCCATCACAGAAATATGCTTTTTGATAATTTATTTAAGAAAATGTGGTCTCACTGGTCAGTTTAGAACTTGTATTTTGACAGGGCCATATCAATGCGCCAGTGACGTTTTGATTGATATGGTGTACGGAAATCTTTTTTTCTCAGGCAATCGGTATTGGAATGTTTTTAAACTTTATTATGCTATTGGCAAAGGGTTCTTCTTGACACATATACAATTTTGTGCAGATTGATTGGTCCAAGGTGTACTTTTTTACCAAAACTTATGAACAACAATGTACATGTAATGTACACAGGTTTTAATAGAGGGCTCTGGCCTTGTGATAAAAATACTGCCTTCTACGCAAGAGAAGCGAGTCCGAGGTGCTGACATCTATGAAACAGCTAGTAAATCTGTTCACTTTCACACGACTTTACTATAAACATGTACATGTATGTACATTACATGTGCACTTTACTATAAACATGTATGTACATTACATGTGCATTTTACTATAAACATGTATGTACATTACATGTGCATTTTACTGTAAACATGTATGTACATTACATGTGCACTTTACTATAAACATGTATGTACATTACATGTGCATTTTACTATAAACATGTATGTACATTACATGTGCATTTTACTGTAAACATGTATGTACATTACATGTGCACTCTACTATAAACATGTATGTACATTAATGTGCACTTTACTACAAACATGTATTTACATTACTTGTGCACTCTTGTAGGAAAGTAATGACATCATCTCGGAGGAATTTGGATATTTCCATCTCATATACGTGTCATGTATTTCTTTAACTTGTTGTTTCAACGCTCCCATGCCAGAGTAATAGTTTTTAATCAGTATCATGAAAATATCACAATTTCAAAATATCAAGAAAAAATATAATTTTTAATTTCATGAAATGCCCGCTTCCAAATAAGAACAATTTTATGAACTGATCAATTCTTAGACTTCCTGTGAAAACATTAAAATCTCATTTTACTTTCACTAAATGAAAATCTCATTTCACTTTAAGATTAAAATATCATCAAAAGAAAATGCCAAGTGTGGAGCGCTTATCTACTTCCTGATTTTAATCGTATGAGGTGAACAGAGCATCAGTGAAGGCTGGCATGAATCATAGTCTTATCATAAAAAGAATCAAAATATGAAACAAAAATTTCGAGAAAATTCTCCAAAATTCTCCAAAATCTCAAATCTCAGAAACTGGTGACATTTTGATATAAGAGTTTGTTTTGTTTTTTCACAGGAAGTCTTAGAATTGTGCATTTTATAAGACAGTTAGAATTTTGAACTTAAAATTTCAAAATTTCAAAATTATACATTTTTTTGATATGATGTAATTGTGATATTTCATGATATTTTACTCGAAACTATTATTTCGACATGCGATCGTTGAAACAACATGTTCGGACAATATATATGCCATGTTTATGAGACCAAAATATCCAATTACTTACTGATAATTCAGGTGTTCTTTTACTTTCCTACAAGAGTGTACATTATTTTCAAAAAGACAAAGAATAAAAGTTCACCATGCCAATAATTACACTACAATGGAATGCGTCACTGAGAGAAAGTCCTCGGATACGTTCACACACTGGTTTTGTGCGTCCATCAGTTTATGAGGCTCAGATTTTAATTCCCCATCTCATCTTGCATCCGCCTCCCCGCCTGTCGGTGTCGTCTCGGTAATAGGGAGTCCAAGAGTTCGCCAGGGCGCACATACTCCGCGGGGTACCCGACACCCCGCACTGACCACCGTCACCATCAGGGTACCATTCATAACACAGTCGTGTCGTCTTCATCCACAAGGGGGCGCTGACCGGGACAACGATTCGCCAAGACATCCTACATCCGCCACCTCGTCGGTCTGTATCGTCGCGGTAGAAGGGAGTGTAACTGCCGATAGGGGCACAGAGGTTCCTCGCGGCGCCCCCTCCGCATTGACCGCCATCACCGTCTGGGTACCACCTGAAACAGACCTGAACCTGTCTGAACCAGGGCGGGTAGAGTGTCGACTGGATGCCCCAGCTCATCTTGCAGCCGCCTCCCCTCCGGTCCGTGTCGTCTCTGTAGTATTGCGTCATCCCGTTCACATTCGCACAGAGGAGAGTGCCTACGCCGCCGCCGCACTGACCACCGTCGCCGTCAGCATACCACTTGTAACACAACTTGGTCTTCAGAGTGAACCACGAAGGGATCTCCAACTCCCTGCCAAGAGCAACAACCGCCGCATTGTTGGGAACCGTTGACCGCAGTAGGGTAACGATCTCTGCCAGCTTGGCCTGCAGGACCCCCTTCAATCCAGCATCGCTTACTTTCGCTAACATTGTGTAGATATCGCTCTGTATATCTCGAAGGAAAGCTTTGTCCATATGAACAGTTACGGCTTTCATCATGGCAGCTTTCTTGCCAGCGTCTGAGATGAGGTTTGTAATCGGGGCGAGCTGACCCCCAAACAGCCATGGATTGTTCTTGACGCTCGTGTACCACACGTTGTAACTTGGGTTGTGATGGCCGCCATAATACCTACAATGGAAGTGAAATATGGGAACCTTCGAATTTCAGGCAGTAATTATTCAAGTTAAGTATAAACTTTAAGAGAAATGGCAAGAACGTTTAGACGACAAGTTGATAAACTTGTAGAGCGCAGGTCCTTCCGATCGAATTTCTTTTTGTTCGACCACAACTCGTCCAGGACTAACGGAAATACAGGACAACTCGCCTCGCCGCAAAAACGGCTCGGAGAGACTTAAAGATTCGATCGCTCACCTGATTGTGACTGTGGTCTTGGATGAAAAGGTGGAGTCGACTCGATGCGTGGTACCGGTGTAGGCCCCATTCGCTTTGAGTAGGTTAAAGAAAGACCCTTTCGCTTCGGCTTCCACCTTCTTCTCGCCAAGCTGCTGGAAGGCAGTGATATCTGTTGTCATCCTGTAGAGCAGTAGGCCTCCATATTTGCCATGACTGAAGTAATGTGTTCCGTAATGGTTGATAAATTCCTGGTACACCTCCGGCCCCTCCTCGAATGTCGCTGGTAGGCGCCGATCGATAAATATTTCAGCGTACCTGAAATACACCAGTTGCAGTTTATTTCAGACATGAAGTATATGTATTTTAAGACGTCATTCGACTTGATATGCTTTAAATTAGGCTTGCGTCTTTTAGGATGTTCGTGAATGTCAATAAATTGTTCCCCTCTGCCGCAAAACCAGTCCCTTATCATGGTGAAATATGATCAAATTAAACATCTTACTAATGGATTGAACATCTTACTAAATTTAAACCAGAAAAAGTTACTTAATCTTGCAATTATTTCGCCATTTCAGGTATGTTTGTTACAAGATGAGGGGCCTGGTTTTCGCATTTTTTGATTAATGAACTGACCATCGGAACTTCAGATAGGGGTGATGAATGTGTTTGGCGTACTCACCTTCCTAACTGGATTGCCCAGTAGGGGGCCAGATCAGCTCTGATCGCTGTATGGAAAGCAGTCACCTGCTCGATGTACGATGAGCTATTGGTTATCGTGCGTTTCATCTCGTCGTATGAGCCGCTAGCGGAGAACATGCCATTCAAGAAACCCATCCCAGCAGATCCAGACATGGTATTTGTGACGTCAGAGGCCGTCTTGAAGATCTTTACGTCACCATTAACAACGCCGCCTGGTATACTGACCATATCTTCCACTTGGTCTGGCTGTTCGTACTCGATCTGAAAACATAAATTGGTATGTTGGAGATTGGGACCTGAACGACAGGAAGACGACGCATCCGTTTCCTTTTTTTGAGATAGTTAAGACATGAGAGTTACAGTTTTTGGAGTTTGAAGACTTCGGGAAAACCGAGGTCTCGATTTGCATTTTCAAACCATTGAAAAAAAACAGAGTGTGATAATGTAGATGTTCTTACCCCATTGTGAGGATTTGTCCACTTCATGGCAAAGTCACAGGTGAAGTCGAAGAGAGGCGATCTGAATCCGTTCCCGGCTCCAGGGTCAACGGGCATGAAGTCGAGTGTGGTGATGTCAATACCTCTCTTCATGTGGTTCAGGCCGGGCGGCACACGCGAGCACCGAGTTACCGCGTCCGTCACAGCTAGTGCGCCCAGCACGCACACCGATACCAGTACCACGAAACGCCGCATCCTCATGATCAGAGTTGGCGTGATGTATAAAGCGTCTGCTTCTCAATGAGTGCAAAGTAAATAAACCTATCAGGCGAGCAACCCGACCACCTGGCGCTTCTTTTCGATAATGTGACCGTCACTAACTTCTTGCCTTTATATCTTGCGTTTCATTTGTCCGTGACATTTAAGCGGGTTTTCCGGCGAGAGTGCCAAGTGATACGAGTCCGAACTAGATAATATCGTAAACAGCCTAGTAACCCGGATTCAAGAACAATATGAGTCATCCATATACGTCCCTCCTTGATTAAACATTAACAAAACCAGGACACCTAATATATGGGGGCTATTTCACTTCGCAAAACAGTGGCATTCCAACTCTTTTCGTCAAGATGATCTTAACACAAAAGGCTAAGATTAATCATAACTATTATAGATATTTTCATCGCAAAATGTCCAAAGGATGTTATATCGCACTCTGAATACTATCGTCGGCTTGTATGTTCATCAACGTCTAAATCAAAATGTCGTTTTTGTTTTCTCTATGTGAATTACCCTTTGATTCTTTCAGTAGACTCTACCCAATAACCAAGAAGTATTATATCTATATTTGAAATCAAATACAGTGGAACCTCTCTTAGCGGACACCTCTCCATTATGGACAACTTCTCTATTAAGGACACTAGTTTTAGTCCAAAATTGGTTGTTTCCATTCAATTTTACCTCTCTAATCGGGACACATCTCTAATAACGACAGCACTTGTCAATCCCGAAGTTGTCCTAAATAGAGAGGTTCTACTGTAGTTTGAAAAATGTCATATAAAAACATTTAAGAAGAAAGTAAACACTGCTATTAATCATTGGCAATGACTTAAGTTGTTGACCCGGATCATATCGTTCTAGGGTTTTCCCGTGATGCCATGGTGTGTCCTGAATACTGGTTGAATAATGAGCGGCGGGTGTTGTGTCTAATCCGATATCGACAAATAGTAATCAGATGATAATAATTGGAAAGTTTATAATCTAAATATAAATTAACATATATTTCAATTGTTCCCCATACAAACAGGTGCTTCCTTCCCGTTGCGGATATCTTCAACTATAAAACAGCTGTCACCAGCCCAAGGTGGCCAGTGGCCTCAGAAAGGTATATCCAGCCTGCTGCAAGACAAATAAAAGTGTTTGCCGCATCAGGCCACCCGACTTTGATGCCTCTTTGGTCATGCTGGTGCCAGCTATTCCAATGCCAATAAAAACTGTTGAATTGGGCATGCTTCATCTCATAATAGAAAATTCTCTTCCTATCGCGAAATCTTTCTGCCAAAATAAATCTCCGTTAATGTTACCGTAGCATAACATGTCACCTGTCTAAATGAATCTATGAATCAGACATCGAATATGGAATTTTATGCTCGGAATACGACGCAACTCGTAATCGGGAATCTCAAATTGGCATGAAAAACAAATATGAGTTATGAAATCTAAACAAGAGACATGAACCCAAAACGATTGGTCTATTATAAGATAGTCCCAAATTTTTATTATCACAAGCAACATTTAAAAATCTGTACAGCACATGACTTTATCGAGAAATCACAACAGTCATTGACACACCCTGATCCAGCACCCTGATCCAGCACCCTGATGATACCTTATATGGTCGAGCCTTAATGTCCTCATGATGCCTTAGATGGTGAAAATTGACAATCTTAATAGAATCAGAATATGTACAGTCAAGTTCATCAAACGCATGCTCGGTTTATCGGCTCCAGATTCTACAAATCCGACTTTAGGAGTAGCGCCATCTGGCATACCTGCTGTAGTTGTCAATTTCACCGGACACGTTCCTTTCTCAATGTCATATCTGTTTGCAAGGTGCCACTTCCGGCATGCGCAGTCAAATTTCTGATCCTTGTGAAAGTCAATGCATTTCGCCGGAAGTATATCACAGGCGCCCATCACGGTCAAGTCTGGGTATTTGTTTATTTCGTAGTCTTGGCAACTACATTTGATATCATTCCCGTGAAGCATAAGGAAGGTCCCATTGAAAAAACATGGGTCGCCTATAAAGTTTAAACTCTTCAGGTTATTGTTGTTCAACTTGAGCAGTGCAGGTGCCGGTCGTTCACGAAACGCACCGACTGAAATGTCTTGAATCATATTCGAGGAGAAATCGTACTCCACTTTGAGGCCAACACGTGACGTGACGTCATGGGAGTCACTTCCAAATATGGTATTGACGGACAACAGACGATTCCCACTCAGGCACAACTGTCTCAAGTTTCTAAGAGAGGCCAAAGCGTTTGTTGGAACCTTTTCGACGTTTGTCTCGGCAATGTCGAGTTTTTTTAGGGACGCTTCCAAGCCCTTAAACATACCTGCGGTAAAGGTGAGCGGGTTTTTATTCAGATTGAGCGACTGCAAGGCCTTAGCATACCGAAACGCCCCAATGGGGATATTGGTAATCTTGTTGTCCTCAAAGTTGAGAGATGCGATCTCTGGGCTGTTTCGAAAGACATCCGGGACCTCAGTCAAGCCGCATGAGTCGAGGGATAGACTTGACAATTTAATCATCTCCCGAAACGCATCTGGGTGTATGGATGTCAGATTGTTTTGTGTAAAGCGGAGCGAGTCGATGCGCAAACCCCGGAACGCATAAGCTGGGATTGAAGTCAGCTGGTTGTTCTTGAATAACACGAACTTGAATCTTGTCAGTGATGCTGACCCGTCCCTTGGACCGAGGTTGGGCACTTTGTTATAGAGGTCACTTGAAAGAAATATAGAAACAGTAGTCAATACCTAAGGCGATTACCACGATAAATGCGCGCATTACGACTATGCTCTGCGCCGGAAATCATCCCGTAGAAAGTACCATCATTTTTTCTGGTGCTATATCATTCCTTTAAAAATACTTGAGTAGTATTTATTGATCAAGCAATGAGACATAGCATTCCGAATTCCGTCCGACTGAAAATGTTCAACAATTGTTGAACTATCCTTTGAACTAAAATATTTGAAAATCTATAGACAACAATATGTAAGACTCGCTCGTATATCTTGCTCTTATGACAAACGTAGTGTAAATATTTGCCGGCCAAATAGAGCGTGCATGGGGCAGAAGGAAGCCTTAAATTGGTTCTCACCTGCATTAATATCGACCATTAGGAAAACTGGGTCAAATGAAATGGACCAGTTCAGACCAACATCAATGTCCACAATAGAGGGAGTGTCCCGATTAGGGAGGTGCCATTGTTCAGTAGTGCTGTACCAACCTGTTTGTACAATCCACAGTCGTCATCCCAGTCTTCGTTTCGCACCTACACGGGCACTGGAAATCGGCACTCGTGTGGACGAGGATAACAAGGAGACAATAGAAGGACAACCCCGTCACTATGCTAACAATCGACTGGAATGAAACCGAAAAAACACTTACGCGTAAACCCTGATCACTAAACCTCCCGCATATCATCGTTAACTAGAGGTCAGCTGTTATAAAACCTTTCTAATTGTGTAATGGGTCATTCGTAATTGCGCCCCCTGTCCATCTGCGCGTACATTAACCTGATCGCAAAAGCACAGCGGTACATCAAAGACCGTACTCAGAACATGACAATTATGGAATCTCATTCATATCTATTCATATAAACAAAGTCCATCCGGGTTTGCATGCACCGCAATATGCTTCAAATGCTGGTCTATTTTGATAACCAATTCCTTCGAAGTATATCACGCACACGGTGAGAGATTGTGTGAAACTGCCTGGAGATCAATCGTCGAAAACCAGCAGTTACTGGCGAAGCAATGATATCAAACTAATACAGCCTCAAGACCAGAGGCCACCTCTTAACAAGGCCACTATACAGACCGTAGGCCTACACCCAACCACCATCCGAGCGAATCCAGCCTCAAGACCAGAGGCCACCTCTTAACAAGGCCACTATACAGACCGTAGGCCTACACCCAACCACCATCCGAGCGAATCCAGCCTCAAGACCAGAGGCCACCTCTTAACAAGGCCACTATACAGACCGTAGGCCTACACCCAACCACCATCCGAGCGAATCCAGCCTCAAGACCAGAGGCCACCTCTTAACAAGGCCACTATACAGACCGTAGGCCTACACCCAACCACCATCCGAGCGAATCCAGCCTCAAGACCTGAGGCCACCTCTTAACAAGGCCACTATACAGACCGTAGGCCTACACCCAACCACCATCCGAGCGAATCCAGCCTCAAGACCAGAGGCCACTTCTCAACAAGGCCACTACAGAGACCGTAGGCCTACACCCAACCACCATCCGAGCGAATCCAGCCTTAAGACCTGAGGCCACCTCTTAAGAAGGCCACTATACAGACCGTAGGCCTACACCCAACCACCATCCGAGCGAATCCAGTCTCAAGACCTGAGGCCACCTCTTAACAAGGCCACTATACAGACCGTAGGCCTACACCCAACCACCATCCGAGCGAATCCAGCCTCAAGACCAGAGGCCACTTCTTAACAAGGCCACTACACAGACCGTAGGCCTACACCCAACCACCATCCGAGCGAATCCAGCCTCAAGACCAGAGGCCACCTCTTAACAAGGCCACTATACAGACCGTAGGCCTATACACCCAACCGCCATCCGAGCGAATCCAGCCTCAAGACCTGAGGCCACTTCTTATCAAGGCCGGCACTGTACAGACCGATGGTCTACACCCAACCACCTCCCGAATAAATCCAGCTGCAAGTCCAAAGGCGACCTCTTAAGAAGGCCACTGTATAAACCGTTTGACTTCACCCAACCACCACCCAAGCGAAACAAGCCTCAACGAATCCAGTCTCAAGCCAAAGGCCACTTCTTATCAAGGCCACTGTACAGACCGTAGGCCTACATCCAACCGCCACCCGAGCGAATCCACCCTCAAGACCAAAGGCTACTTCTTAACAAGGCCACTGTAAAGACCGTAGGCCTACACCCAACCACCTCCCAAGCGAATCAAGCCTCAACGAATCCAGCCTCAAGACCAGAGGCCACTTCTTATCAAGGCCACAGTACAGACCCCCGTAGGCCTACACCCAACCACCACTCTAGCGAATCCAGCCTCAAGGCCAGAGGCCACTTCTTATCAAGGCCACTGTACAGACCGTAGGACTACATCCAACCGCCACCCGAGCGAATCCACCCTCGAGACCAACGGCTACTTCTTAACAAGGCCGTTGTAAGGACCATAGGCTGACATTCCTCTCGGTGACGAGGCTATGCCGGAAGGGGTGGGAGATCCTAGAGAGGTTCTTGCTGATAATAACACGGGGCGATATAAGGAGAGTGAAAATGAGCCTACCATTTCATCAGCCAGTTCTACCACAGATCGACCGCCCGAGCGCTACGAAACGCTGTAATGGAGGCCAGTGCCGCTTTTTATCTCCATGTTATTGATCATGACCTACTTATGCAAATTCTCGAGATGAATATCATTCTATTTAATACATAAAGCATTCTGGGACAAACGTTGAATGCAGAGTTGTTTGTCATGGTCAATTTATGTTGGTTGTGCAGGCTGGCTCCAGGGAAGAGTTTAATTTTGTACCGGCTACAGGCAATTGAAACGCGCAAAACAAAAATAAAACAATGTCCCTCTGCCATATTTCAAACGCCCTCATATATGTTAGACTCGCACAGTACCTTATCGAAAGAATTCAGACACTGGAATTGATCAATCGCCGCCATCTTGGATATCGGCATCATGAGATTCAGGTGTTTGATAATCCTACGTCATATACTGCCTCACCAGTTCAGACTGTAAGTCTTATTCAAGCCTAATTAGCGCCACTTTCTCTTACAAAACGTTTTATTTTATCAATAAATAACAAAATACGATCATTACAAAACAAAATCTAATTCTGGAGGGTCGTAAGGTGATTTTATGGAGAACTATAAATTTCGCAGGTTTAGTGGTGATGCGATAGCCTCTTTGCAAATGGAAAAAATATTTCCTTTTCTATATCCGCAGTACTGCTTTTCAAAATGGTCGGAACTTACGAGTGGAGGCGTTGTGAGAAACGAAATCAACGCCTCTGCGATTCTGTTTGGAGACGGCACAGTGTGCTACAGCAATACTCTCTTGCCCAGATGTAGCCCCGATATTTCCTGCCAGTCCCATCAGCGAAAGCTCCCAGGAGAGAGGACACATAATACAACCCCTCTGGCCAAATTTTTTCATTTTGAAACGACCATTGCCGGAAAAAACGAGATCCATGGATGTCACGTGGTTAGCGTGAGGTGATAATAGAGGGCATCTTGGATTGACGTACTAAATTAGTTATAACAATAAACAACTAACATTTTCAGTCTAGCCTCGCCACAAATCCACCCTCTAGTGTGCCCCATTTTTGTTTGTTAAACAGAGCACTGGGTGTGCAGCCTCGATATGAGCATCAGCAATATGCTATTTTCAAATTTATAGTTTTACCACTTAGTTTAGAAGATGAGTATCATAATATGAATTGAACGTAAATGCTTTTGACCCGACGACGAGAGAGACATTCGTACATTGTAGGCCCATTTTGCCGTTGGTAGGGGCTGCGGAACTTGCCTATTGTTGGATGATAAACGATGACCTACATTCTTGTAACGTAAAAACACCTATCTATGAACCTACCTGCAAAGGCCTTGGTGGTATTGAAGCTAATAATCATACATCTGTACATATCTAACGTCTTCGCCGGATCCATGTCATATAGTTTTTGACAAGCAACTTGATAAGTACCTTCAAGAAGGGAGTATGAGCGAATTCTTTGAGGAAGTATTTGGGTCGTCAAGCTCAGATGATGACTATGACTTTGACGTGGATTACAAGAAGGGAAAGAGCAAAAGACACAACAAGGGGAAGAAGGCAAAGTGCAAGTACACCTGCTGAATGTTAGGCCTTTACGGGCTGACCAGAGGCACCAACCTTTTGGCTAGAACCCGAAGCCTGCAAGGCGGACCCGAAAGCAGCTAGAACTCTTTCAAAGTGAGGTGATGCCAATTTCAAGTGTGGGAGTGTGTAGAACAACCTCCAAAGTTTATGGGAATTCACTTTGTTTTCAAAGAGTTCTCGTTGCTTTAGAATTTAAAGTGATACTATGATGTGATTTACAACTTTGCGGAAATACGTCCGTTTTTAATTGTTGATCACGAATGTAAAGCTCAAATTTTCCATTTTTGATTAGATTTATCATAAAATCGCTGAATGTAAACCACCGCGACCGCGAAAATGTTCATGTTGTGACGTCATCAACGAAAACGGCATCAAAGCGAGCCGTCCCGGCGGGATTAAACCATCAATTTCTAGAAAACGTGCATTTCGATTCGAAAACCTTACCGATTTATGAGAAAGTGACGTAGTCATTTGTCAAAAACAGCTAAAACATTATATGGTGAAATTTGGCACGAGTTACCCTTCTATCCAAAATGGAGGTGCCTTTGGTTAACTCTAATGTTAGAAACCTAAAATACAGTGTTATTGGATTTTGCCCGTGTTGATGATAAAGACCGTGAATCAGTAAAGGCCATTTGATAAATTGAAAATGCCAATTAACCTCCTTAGGCCCGTGCTTGGCCAGAAACAACCGTCCTTGCCTTATCCAAAAGAGCCCAGCGTCCCCAATTCTCAAGCGAGATGTACCAAACTTGTGTCATACAAGTCAACTAAGTATGCGATAGGTTGATACTGTCAAAGTAGGACAATAGCTCTCTGTCAAGTGTCATCGTGAGTCAGCCTTACACGTGCCAGGTCACTAGCACCAAGCATGGACAGGTCTCGTTATTCTAATGTCTCATGAATATTCGCCTTTTCAGGTTCCATATTTGCAGTGCATTCGGTGGCGGATGGTACTCTCACCGATCGAGGTTGGCATCTCGCGATTTCGCATTCCGCGAGGAATGTAATAAGCCTCCCAAGGGTATTTAATGGGTGCTCATGGTTGAAGTGAGGCAGCTTGGCAACTTGGTATACTATACTGGTCACAATTAACCTATGTTCCGTTTGCACCGACAAAACTGACTACAGTTACAGACTGGTTTTTCAATGATGCAGGGAGGGGGGGATTACGCATGTAGGTGAGAGACCGTAGGGCTCGGACAAAATATTGTGAATCTTATTATGTGCGGTTACATCCGAATCGATTATTATTCGTGGGAAAAATGTGCTCTATATTTAGTTTCCTTAAAGCATCAATTTCTGAGAACCAGCCATTCATGTAGTCTGTTTTGTCTGTGCAAGCAGAGAGCAAAAGCGAGCAAAATGCAAGACACAAATGGTGATCTCGGCTTGTGCGTAGTCGAACACTCTATCCACTCACTCCATGATCTCCCCAAGTGTCTTCCTCAACGACACAGAGATCGAGCCATGCCAATGACCATCTGTCCACGAGTCAAATCTTCTACCTTCTGGTTATAAGCCCAGTGCCCTACCCACTAGCCCACTGATCTCCCAGGCCTCTAGCTAGATCATCATTTGCTTCTTTTCCCATTTCCTATTGACCTTTGCTTTTACTCGTCGCTTTTACTTGTTGCCTTATCTTTGCTTTTACTCCTGACCTTTGTTCTTGGCTTTGTCAATGTAACGTTTGTTTTCACTTCAGGCCGGCAGCAGCATGCACCGCCTCCACAACACCACCACCATGGCCCTCCCCCCGCCATACAGGGTAAGTTAATAATTAACCCACTTGATCATGTTCTGCAAGGTATTCTCCATTCTTACATTGTTTTTGTCAGTCCTACAAGTAAACAGGGACCAGTTATGTTAACTGCATCCTTTTTGCAAATTTTGAAAATTTCTGAATTAAAAATAAAATGTTCGCAACTTTAATTTTGGCAGAATACAAAATGTATTTTTCTTTAAAAGTACATTTTTGTGATTGTCGGGTGGATTTCGCTTAGTCGCAATAATATGCCGGCAGAAATTTGGTGGTTTACAGCAGAAATTAACATTGCAGTTGTTATTGGCCATTAATTACGGCATTGTTGAAAGATACATTCATGAAGTATTTATCGGTACACAAACCAGAAAGTATTCCAACTCATGTTCAATTTGAGCCCTATAAACATAAACCGTGGTCGCCTGGAATTATACGAGCGAACGCTACGGCACCTCCCACTGCTCCGAGTCAAAGTATGTAAACATTGACCTTATACAACATGATTTGCTTTATTTTTGGTACTTGTCATATGAATAACTGTTAGTGGTATGTACTCAACGTGTATTTACAATCATGATATTCACTGATTTGTGACTTATTTCTATACACCAGTTCTTTGCGCAGATTTATCTAAACAAGTTTCCATTGGCCTTAAAAATAACTGAATATTGCTTGAATGGAAATTTCCTAAACTTGTGAAAAAGTATTCTTTGATTGGAAAACTGAACGAAATTTTGTAACACACAAAAATAAATATTTGAGAAATTTTTCGATCTTTAATTTGAACTCAGAAGCTGAATTTGAAGCGATCATGTTACTGTAAATATACCCAGGCAAAAGTCTCCATCCAAGGATATTTAATGGGGATTAATCATGAACGTTCCATCCATGGATAGGTGATGGAGAACCTTCATCAGCTATCCATGAATGGACCCCCGTGGATGGAACGTACATTGGCCATCAACTATCAGTGGACTTTTGCCTGTGTACATATTTATGTATTTCTCCAGGCCACGGACAGCCACCCCACGCCCAGACGCAGATGATGCAGAACCAATGGCAGCAAGAGCAGCACTACCAGCAGTATCAACACTTCAGCCAACAGAGTCAGGTCTACGGAAGCTATGGCAACCAGTTTCAACAGAATGTCTTCAGTATAAACCCTTCTCAGGTGAGCATAGTGGAAAAGTGGTTACAGCCAAGGACTTCTGACTGAAAGGATTGGTTCAAATCCCTGCTTAACCACTTTGTTGTCTCCATAATTGAGTTCAATGTGCTGAGTGGCTGCCTCTCAACCTCCCCCAGAGGTGGGGGATGATGTCGCGCTTCGAATAGGGTTGTCTTGGAATAGTCCTATTAACGCTGGTGTTTGTAGTCTGATATTTCAAATACAGCATCCCGCTTTGCACTTTAATCCCAGTTTATACTGAAACCTTTCAGTAGATCTGTGTCAGTACTACAACTAGAGCATTTTAGCACGGTAGGGTACATTACCAAGATGAAACTTCAGACAGTATTACTGGGAAGGGATTTAGTAACTTCTGTAGTTACTTGCAGCACTCAAACTGGAAAGTACCCAAGATTCACTCCGTGGATAGCTTAAACTTGCACAATCATCATGATAATGAAAATGTGCCGGTGTGCTTGCATAGAACAGTTTGAATCTTTAACAGGCAAGACTGTCGAGACCAAGGTAATAATTTCACATCTTACCCTAGTGAATCGATGTGGTATGATGTGGATTTACTCAGACAAAGGGGACTAAACAATTCTTTCACACTAAGATTTTAATCACAGTATAACTATTTTCTATTTTCCGTCACAGGCACTTGCATTCAATACGGAACAGGAATTCCAAAGAGACTTCAATGAGTACGCCAACCCGGTAAGTAATTCCTCATAGCTCCATACATTGTTAAAATCCCTAAACTGTGCATGTCATGAGACATACTGATAATGGGTCGTCCATCTAATAGTACGTGCACTTTCCGATAGGTCAGGAGCTCCTCCCCACCATTTCCACATGCGACAACACTATCGCCAGACTACCCTTGTATACATGCGATACCACTGGAGCCCAGACTACCCTTGTTTACATGCGATACCACTGGAGCCCAGACTACCCTTGTTTACATGCGATACCACTGGAGCCCAGACTACCCTTGTTTACATGCGATACCACTGGAGCCCAGACTACCCTTGTATACATGCGATACCACTGGAGCCCAGACTACCCTTGTATACATGCGATACCACTGGAGCCCAGACTACCCTTGTTTACATGCGATACCACTGGAGCCCAGACTACCCTTGTTTACAAGCGATACCACTGGAGCCCAGACTACGCTTGTTAACATGCGATACCAGGGGAGCCCAGACTACCCTTGCCAACCTGATATAACGCGAGGCAAGATCACAATTGATTTTTTAAGCCTTTTAGCAGTTAGATTGTCAATGTTTGACCGCGACGCATCAAATACTGCGTGGGGTTGTGAATCTGAAATTTAGATTATGTTATTCCGGACAGTCGGGCAAGTAAATGGTGAAAAATAAACTGGTAGTTGACCACGGAATTTTTTTGATAATCGACAAATTAGACAGACTTTGATATTTCCACTCTTTTCAGCCAACTGGCAGAAAAAACTCAAAACACGCCCCCTATTACCCAATTAGCAAAATTCGAAATTAATTTTTTCATCAAATAATTTCTTTATATCTGTAGACTTGCCACAACAAATAATTTTTCAATACCTCTCCAAATATGTACTTGAGAGTTAAAAACATGCACTCGTCTAATTGATAGGCCTCGACCTCTCCAACCTATGAATATTCATTAGTGGTCTTGTCTCACGCCAGTGCCCAGACCGCCACCTGCAATAAAACTAGAGGACAGACCACCACTGGATGAGCCTGATCTCATTGAAGAGAACGCCCTGATTGATGAGATATTTGATGAATGTGTTGACTTCTCTTGGCAGACTCTAGGAGGCATCCAAGCAGAGGAACTTCACAATTTCATGAACAGGCATCCAAAAATCAAAAATCAAAAATCAAAAATCAAGAACTTCTATGGAAGTAAGTGATACCAGATATTCATAAGTGAGCCGACTCCTTTAACCCTTTCAGTGCCTGACCCCCAGCAGCCAGGTAAATGTTGGAGTTAATACACAAGCGCCATCTTCGAACAAGCTCTGTAAACGATCCTGGCTTCACAAATCACATATCTCGGCTTTACAGGTGTTTTTCAGTTCTTTTTTTCAATTGCTAGGTGTCTCTAGCAGTACTGGTAGCGTACTTGAAGTTCGACCCTGATTTGCTCTGGCAGTGAAATGATTCTTCAGACAGTGTCAAATGAAGAAAACCAATCGACTGTTTTGAATCCAATTCATCAGATGTAGGTCTGTTTTGACCTTTTGTAACAACATAGAATAGAGTGCACTCAATGAAATTGTCGTCTGTTGATCGTTAACCCTTTAGCATTTCACAGCTTCATGACTGTAATGTTTGATCATTTCCTCATTGCAGTCTCTTGGAGCATGGAACTTTGCAAGTAAGTGCGATCATTGACAAACATAAACTGTAGGGGGGAGGGGAATGACTTTTTTGGAAGGTCAAAAGTCACCTTGATCAATTTTATGTCAACATGCTATGTCGCATCGAAGCATACTCTGTTGGAAAGGACGCAGCCATTCCTAGCGCATGTCCGTTTAACCGTCTGTTATTGAATAAATTCTAATTGTGCATATAATTAACAACGCATAGCTTTTACTCCACATAATTTCTCTATTTCGGAAATTTCGCAGAATCTACCAGAAAAACCCGAAATCCGCTGTTATATGGACAAGCTCCAGTTGGTAAACAGCACATTTCCTTTTTCAAAATTTGAAAAATGTTTTATTAAAGTGGAGAAAAACTGTTTGACATTTTGTAACTTTATCATTCACGTCGGTTTGTTTACTATTTACAACACGAGCCCACTAGAGTGTGTTTCGATATACTATGCGCATTGAAAACCTATAATTCATCGCTGTTTTCACGAAGTGACAAATCAACAAATTTTCAATTATGAGGTTTTGCCACCAAACCTAATCATATAGGTCAATGGTTCTTCACTCAAATTTGTAGATCTGTACATGAAGTCGTTTAGAACATACAACCAAATAAGTTTTGCGAATCAACAGAGTGCCAACGGACAATTTCCACCTCCGTCTAAATTTTAAGTTTTTCGTTGACTATAAGTTGATGCCCACTCCATAGGGACACCCAAACCTAAGAGCCAAGAGCCAAGAGCCAAAAGTCACGACCAACTTTTGTTTACAGGACAGATAGGCGTACGTACTTCTCTATCACTGCGTCATCGACACGGTCCTACTGGTCAATGTTATATCCAACACGTGATAGCAGGTCATGTGATCTTTGCGATTTCGCGGGACTACACTTGGAGCATCATCCATTCTTTATAGTGGGTCAGGGCCAATACAGGGCCGATTTAGAGGGGGTGGGGGGGGGGCATGGCAGGGCAAGGGGGCACTCCCAAAAATGTGCATTTTGCAAAAGGTAGGGTTTTTCCCTCAGAAGTAGAAACGGAAAACCCCCCCCCCCCCCCTCCCCACGGTCCTGCTGTACATCGCCATTGTACATCATATACTGTACTGTTGCATGCATGTTGGTGATCTGATCGACCGAGAGCCGTATCATGCAACCACCAGCCATATAATATTATCAAAGTGGCTATTCTTACGGTACCGTAACAACAAAAATTTCAGCGATTTTAAGGGGTTTAAACTGAGGATTAGGGGACAAGGATTAGTGTTAGAGAAGAGTTAAGGAGGGGTTAGTGTTAGGAGTAAGGGACAGGGTCTGGATTAGGTTTGGGGTAGGATTAAGGCTCAAAAGGGAAAATGATCGCCGTAAGAATAGCCAGTTTTTCGCATGTAAAATGCATTAGAGACCGCCGTAATAATAGCCACAATATATACTGTTTTATGTTTTACCGACGACGGTATTACTACCAAGTGCTATTGTTTTCAACGTAAAATCGCTGGTAGGCCCCAGGCGATTTTATGGGGAGCTGGCATGCCCATCCGGATCCATTTTTGACGGCCCGAATGACAAACACGTGTGACTGGACAGAGTGTATGAAGTGCAGGCTCAATGTACACCGTATTGTACAGACGGCGTAACGATAGTACGATAAAAAATCCAGGCTGCAGACAACCCCACGCCTGTCCAGGCGGCGATGTCTTACAACGTCATAAACGGTTACAAAAAAACTTTATTCATGAGCACCTGTTGGCCCCGGGCTCCAAAATATAATAATTATATTCATTTGCTTATATTTTCCCTTTGCTCGTGGCTTTCCTGGCGGCGCTTGGCTCTTAAATAAGAGTATTGGCTCTTGGCTCTTGGCTCTTGGCTCTTGGCTCTTGGCTCTTGGCTCTTGGCTCTTGGCTCTTAGTTTAGGGTGTCCCCACATCATTGCAATAGCATGTATCTTTGGGATATACTGAAAGACCGTGATCATGTGGCAACATGCCTTGAGTGAAAAATTAACCTCCCCTTTGTTGTCTTTCAGGATCATGATAATGATGCTGGACGTATCCTTCTAGCAGTTGACATAATTGTTTATCATTAGCGTTGAAAAAAGGATTTAAATGGGAAAGGGTGAGGGTTTTCATCTAGAATATGAAGTTTAGAACCGGACAAAAGCTCCAGGCTGTCTACACCAGAATTTGGACTTAAATGGGGATGGGTGAGGGTTTTCATCTAGAATATATAGTGTAGAACCGGGCAAAAGCTCCAGGCTGTCTACACCAGAATTTGGATTTAAATGGTGAAGGGTGAGGGCTTTCATCTAGAATATGAAGTGTAGAACCGGGCAAAAGCTCCAGGCTGTCTACACCAGAATTTGGATTTAAATGGGAAGGGTGAGGGTTTTCATCTAGAATATGAAGTGTAGAACCGGGCAAAGCTCCAGGCTGTCTACACCAGAATTTGGATTTAAATGGGGAAGGGTGAGGGTTTTCATCTAGAATATGAAGTGTAGAACCGGGCAAAGCTCCAGGCTGTCTACACCAGAATTTGGATTTAAATGGGGAAGGAGTATTCACATAGAACATAAGAACAGAACACGGCCAGGTTGTTCAAAACAATTTTTATCCCTAACGCTGGCGTTAGAAGTCGTTAGAAACTTAACTGAAATAGATAACGCCAAGTTTAATTAACGCCAGCGTTAGCGACATAATTGAACAACCATGCCCTGAGCATTTTGGTTTGGACAAAAGTTGCCGTGTGTGTACCATGAAGTTGGTCCTAGGGCTGTTTGCCCCAACCAAGTGTCTAATACCCGTACACAGGATTGTGAAATAACGATGTTGGGCTCATTTTGGAAGGATGGGAAGAAATCACAGAACCACGATTATCTTTAACCCTCTCCCAGCGTAACAAGGATGGTATCATGCAGTACGGAGAGTTCAAAGAGCTGTTGCAATGTCTTCTTCACTGGCATCAACTGTTCACAACGTACGACCTGGATCGGTCTGGCTTTGTCGAGGCGAATGAGCTGCTTAATATCACCATGAGGAAATTTGGTGGGTTGTTTGATGAAATTTCTTGGCAAGCGACCTCCGGCAAGTTGGTCGATTTCATTGGCCTATTGTTTGATTGATCGGAGGGAAAATATTTTCAATCAAAATGTTTCCCGGGTTTGATATATTGAATGAGAAGCTGGGGTAAAATGATTGTGTGATTATTGAAATCTTCGAGAGAAACCAGCCATGCTGCACTCAATATCGTGAGGTCAGATGATTTTATAAAGTCTTGAGAGACAGAATTTGGTTCCACACCAAAGCAGACCAAGTTATACACCAAGCAGATTAAGTGCGGGAAAGTCAGGGAAATCTTTGCATTATGAATATCTCAATTTTGAAGTCAAAATATAAAAACATGATTGTGCAACGCGAAAGTTTTTGATCTATAGATTTGTAATTGATTTACAGGGTACAACCTTTCTCAGAAAGCCGTAACAACACTACTCAAACGTTACTCGCGTGCATTAGATGACGGCCGATGCCTTATTGCCTTTGATGACTTTGTGGCACTTTCAGTGCGACTCCGAGCATACACAGGTAAGAGCATGGCTTGATGACTCTGAGCATACACAGGTAAGAGCATAGCTCGATGACTCTGAGCATACACAGGTAAGATAATGGCTTGATGACTCTGAGCATACACAGGTAAGATAATGGCTTGATGACTCTGAGAATACACAGGTAAGATAATGGCTTGATGACTCTGAGCATACACAGGTGAGATAATGGCTTGATGACTCTGAGCATACACAGGTAAGATAATGGCTTGATGACTCTGAGCATACACAGACTAGAGCATAGCTTGATGACTCTGAGCATACACAGGTAAGATAATGGCTTGATGACTCTGAGCATACACAGACTAGAGCATAGCTTGATGACTCCGAGCATATACAGGTAAGAGCATAGCTTGATGACTCCGAGCATACACAGGTGAGAGCATAGCTTGATGACTCTGAGCATACACAGGTGAGAGCATAGCTTGACTACTTCAAGCATACACAGGTGAGAGCATAGCTTGACGACTCCGAGCATACACAGGTGAGAGCAGAGCTTGATGGCTTTAAGCATACACAGGTGAGAGCATGGCTTGACGACTCCGAGCATACACAGGTGAGAGCATAGCTTGATGACTCCGAGCATACACCGGTGAGAGCACAGCTCGATGACTCTGAGCATACAAAGGTGAGAGCAAAGCCTGATAGTCAGTCAGGCTTGGACGAAAAATTACCTGACATTGGCAGTACGCCAGGCCCGCAGCTACACACACAACAGGAGAGGTTAACCATTAGTAGACAAAATATAGTGTTTGTCACGAGCCATGTCACATCAACCAAGACAAGTGGCACGCACTCGTACATGTCTCCACCTATCCTCATTACCGTTGGCCGAGATGCCACGTGCAGTGAATAGAATCTGGTATGCTGTCGACACTCGAGTCAACCCCACTTTTATTGATCCAGCTATATTCATGTTACAGAAGCCTTTCGTGCGCGTGACCGGATGAACCACAACGGCCAAGAGACAGGACGAACAGAATTCGGTTATGATGATGTAAGTGCCATTTCAGAAAATTTCTCTTGCCACTTGCATGTGAATAGAGGGGGAGGTAGGAGCTGGGGGGTCCAATCGCTGGTCGTTCGGGGTCTGATGTGCGTACACAATTAGGGGATTCACTCGGGTTTGATTAGTGACAGATATATATCTGTACAAGCTTAAATAACGCTTCGCTGTACTGTGCGCCAACAGTGGTCTCTCCCATTTCACGCAGGTCTCTGCCTGGAGGCTCACTTGGCGGAGACTAAAGACGCTATCCTCAGAGAAGACAGCTCTCTCTGCCTGGAGGTTCGCTTGGTGGAGACCAAAGTCACTAACCTCAGAGAAGACAGGTCCCTCTGCCTGGAGGTTCGCTTGGTGGAGACCAAAGTCACTAACCTCGGAGAAGACAGGTCTCTCTGCCTGGAGGTTCACTTGGTGGAGACCAAAGTCACTAACCTCAGAGAAGACAGGTCTCTCTGCCTGGAGGTTCGCTTGGTGGAGACCAAAGTCACTAACCTCAGAGAAGACAGGTCTCTCTGCCTGGAGGTTCGCTTGGTGGAGACCAAAGACGCTATCCTCAGTGAAGACAGCTCTCTCAGCCTGGAGGTTCACTTGGTGGAGACCAAAGTCACTAACCTCAGTGAAGACAGGTCCCTCTGCCTGGAGGTTCACTTGGTGGAGACCAAAGTCACTAACCTCAGAGAAGACAGGTCTCTCTGCCTGGAGGTTCACTTGGTGGAGACCGAAGTCATTAACCTCAGAGAAGACAGGTCTCTCTGCCTGGAGGTTCACTTGGTGGAGACCAAAGTCACTAACCTCAGAGAAGACAGGTATCTCTGCCTGGAGGTTCGCTTGGTGGAGACCAAAGTCACTAACCTCAGAGAAGACAGGTCTCTCTGCCTGGAGGTTCACTTGGTGGAGACCAAAGTCACTAACCTCAGAGAAGACAGGTCTCTCTGCCTGGAGGTTCACTTGGTGGAGACCAAAGTCACTAACCTCAGAGAAGACAGGTCTCTCTGCCTGGAGGTTCACTTGGTGGAGACCAAAGTCACTAAGACAGGTTTCTCTGTCTGGATATTGCGGATCCCTTGGAGGAGACTGAACATCAGACTAGACATATTACTTTGCCTGGAGGACCAATGTTGTAATGATTTGTTCTTTCTTTTCAGTTCATCCAGTGTGTGATGTGTCTGTAGACCGGTGTAAAAGTAAAAAGTGTCCCCCCGGAAAAAGTGTCCGGCCCTATTGTATTCTGCAATATGGTTCTATAGAGACCCTGACCGTCAATAGCTCAGAGATTGAAGCGCATAATAGAATCCTTTGTTCCCGGACATTTTATCCTAGGACATTTTAAACTTCTACACCGGCAGCGAGAGACCATGAATAACGCCGCGGGCTATATACCAAAGAACTCCTTCCGTCCATGTAGCTGTAGTCTTGTTTCTCTTGACTTTCTGATGTCAGTCAATCCACGAACATTTACCTGGGAGTGTGTTGAATTCATCCAACAGCGATAGTGCGATCCATGACAGGATTTAGATCAGAACAATATCAGGGGGACTTTTCAAAGTGCACGAGGAATTTTTGATTGCATGAGGATGTATTGTCATCACGTTTATTATGTTATCATTAAAAAATTGCCTTTTTAATTCATCGTATTATAAAATGTCAAGTTTTGTAGGTCTGGAAACACTTTTCCGCACGGTTAAGTCGCTGTTTTCCCTGGCCGTCTTAAATGCTCAATCTATGGTTCAAAACATTGTGATGAGACCATGTGGAGAACCTTCAAAAACTTATTTTCAAGGAGTTGGATTTCAAAAAAAATTATTATTTCGTTAACTTATACTTGTATTTATCAACAACAAAATGCACTATTTAATTGATATTTCATGGAATTTGAAATGATTCCAGCCATGTTGTTTTGTAGGTTAGAATGGGGTAATTGTAGCCCCGGTTTATTTGTACCCCATTCTACCTTATATGTTATCATTATATTCAATGATATTTATTTTGCCTTCCACATCCTTTTGGTCGATAGAATTCCAGTCGAGAACATTTTTCAGAGTATCATCGTAAATATCTCCTCCGCCATAAATGTAGAAAGTTGAAAATAAATTGCTATATAGTCCAGATTTTGACGTTATAGTTTGCTTTTCAGTAGAGTAAAAATCACTTCGCGTTGTCGTTGTAGACTAACATGACTAACTGATGTCTTACGTCTGAAAAAGCCACCAGAAGGTTTGGAGAAACCTGGTGTTTGATAGCAATTATAAGTTGTCAATCAATATATAAGGCATTCTAATTCATACAGAGACCTCAACTGCCATGAAAGGATATCATCTCCCTAAACCTTAAGTGCACAAATTCTCATACGAAAGTCATCGTTTTCACCAACTAGACCCTACTCAATCCCACAGTTGCAGTATCGACAAGCTATTTCACAATGAAAGAACACGGTTCTTACAAACTTACAAACTACATATGTTCAAGGCGTAGACTTAATCATGTAGGTTCATTCGGAGCAAAATTCTGGGGCCATCATCCATCTGTACGTGAGTGACACTCCCCGCACGTGAATCGTTTTTGCCCTTAATCATCGAAAATACGTCAAATGTAATGAAACTCGTGGCGGAAATAATATTGGGAGAGGCTTCTTTCTGAGTAAGCATGATATGCCTAGCGCTTCCACCAGGCAGCCAGATGCTGACTGAACAGGTCGTACTGACGAAACGACTATGTTCAAAATGTGTATTCAGGCTGAACAGGTAAAACTGGTAGTAGAGTGTTATGCAGGGTATTCAGTGAAAATCGGGTATGTCTTTCAATTGGCTATACAGATGGCATTGAAACCTGCCCCTTTAAATAAAGAATTGGGTCACCTTTGCCTAAGCTCTGTGTACACTGACAACATTTCAGGAAACAACAGGACACAACACAAGTGGACACAACCAGACACAAAAATTAGGCCTTGTATACACTAGGTAACAAGTTTGGATACATGTTTGGATACATGTTGCTAGATGTGTCCAGAAAATAAGCGGGAAAGCATATTTCCTGAAGAAAAATGGCTCCTACAAAGAGGAAAAAAATTTGTTGTGGCAGCTGCAGCGGTAATTTTTACAGTGATTTTGGAGAGAAGGAGGGCACAGAGGTTGAAAGAAAAGAGACTGTGGACATGGCCATGGATAACATTGAGAGAAAGACATAGGTCTATCATTGTCTGCTGAAAGAGCTGAGGATTGGGGACAAACCCTCCTACAAAAATTCCTCAGAATGGACGAGACATCATTTGATGAACTGCTAGCGAAGGTAGAACCGCATATAAAGAAGAAGGACACCCATCTACAGGTAGATCAGCTGACTTGAAGCTGATTTCTGATTGGTCAGAACTAGGATACATTTGGAAACATGTGTCCAAATAATTGCATTTCAATTTATTTGCAACAAGTGGACACAAATGTGGCAACTTGTGTCGAGAAAATTGTTACCCTGTGTACACTATTGAAATTTTTGGAAACATCGTGTATCCACTTGTGTTGTGTCCACTTGTATCCTAAAATGTGTCCAGTGTACACAGGACTTAAGCTATGAACCAACTAACATGCACCTTGCTCACAGAAGGATCACCATGTTTCATGTGTGTCAGCGATATGTACACAACACTTGTTTTAAGCTGTAGCAGGTCGGAGAAACGGGTATGTCAATAGCATTCCGCGAAGTTACTATTTATAGCTCACAAGGTCATTTGCATAAGATATTGATGACGTTTTAGTCACGTGACAGTCGGACATCGACACTTATTTCTACGCATTTGAGCTTATTTCAAGGTCAATTATCTTTGACCCTGCAATGTTTTTAGCATGAATGATACCATAGAGTCAGAGAGAGAAATATTCAGAACAATTATGTAGTAATGTATTTCCAACACTCGGACATGTGCCAGATTGAATCTAACTGCCCTAGTTAGAAAGCCTGAATCCATTACGAAACCGCATGTTTGTCCGACATTGCCTGTAATTCAGCGATAGGGAAATAGAGGGCAGCAGCTGCAGTGACGTCATCTTCGCGGAATGCTATTGTGACTGGGACTGGACATCCATGCAGCAATAAAATAAAACAAAATGACATGCAGGAAAAAAATATCGTCAGTGTGTGATACAATAAGTGCTGTTTAGATTTGAGGATATGAATTGTTAGAAAATGCTATTGTACATGTTGTAAATCTCAAACTTCAATCCAATATGATGTCTGCGATGGTGCTGCTCACAAATACTCTCCGTGAACAAGTTAAAGTTCAGTCTGTGTTAATTACCTTCTGGCAGATCAAGCAGTTCAAACCTAGATACGCATTCCATGAACCAAGTGGTCGGTGCCGTACGCACACGAAAGTGACGCTGCGTCTTATGCAAGTATCAATTCGTTTCTTGTACCCCCCCCCCCCTCCACAAGGGTAGTTAAGCTATCACCACTAATCTTTGCCGATGCTTGAGTAGTATTTATTTTTCCTTTAGTGAAAATTTGGCGAAGCTGGAAAGAATAAGGATGCTAATGTGTCGATGTCTTGTCGAACATACAGCCTTACCCAGTAAAATTAGTTCGGTTACTTTATATGACGGTGATAACTGATATATTGTTGATGGTGATGTCTTGACGAAAGAAAAAGTAGCATTGGTGAAAAAAGGGTGATGCTTGAGCCTTAAGATGTCGTTATAGGGTGATAAGGTGTCGTACCCTTGAGGAGGGGGGGGGGGGTACAAGACACGAATTGATACTTGCATTAATCTGATCGAAGTAACAACAATCAGCAAGATACGAGCCCGATTTGGCGCGATACGGAACAGTTATGACTTACGTAATTCGGGTTGACATTTTTAAGATTTGGTTCACGATTCAGTAGAGGCGCCACCACTCTTTGCCAACTTTACTGTACTAGTTCTTTTTTTCCCGGTGTCGGTGCGTGGATGGATCCCGGTGTCGGTGCGTGGATGGATCCCGGTGTCGGTGCGTGGATGGATCCCGGTGTCGGTGCGTGGATGGATCCCGGTGTCGGTGCGTGGATGGTTCCCGAGAAGTAGAATTTACATCCATGGAACAGACGTGGCAGCTGCAACGAAATAAAGGGGTCAATCACTATGTAAATACACCCTGGTGACGAGGTTGGTTGGTCAACAGGAAAATGTTCATCGGCGCCTTGAATCGTGGGGGGATTGCTTTCTCTCAAACACCGATATCAACTTGGTACCGATGAATTTTGCAGTTTGTTATCCACTGAATTCATCTATATTTGTCACGTGCAGGAATGCCAACTGAACAAGTATAGACACATTGAAATGTGCAGTGTCAAGTCTGGCCTGCATCTCTTGTCAGTTTCCAATCAGGCCGATACCTAGGTACTTCCCCCAACGTTTCTAGCTCTGCAGGCCTGGTTGTTCGAAATCCCATGACTTAACATGTTATCTTAATATTTCACGTTAAACCTCAAAATGTTACTTAATCTAACGTAACGTTAAAATTGAGCTGTTCAGAGTTAGCCACCACGTTAGCCAACATGATGTTAATTTTTTGATGTTAGTTCCCAAAAACTCTTTATAAAGTTTCCAAAAGCTCTAAAACCTTTACTTCCGAGATACACCACAAAAACATCGACAGCGCTATAGTTCAACTTTCCTGAAGTCTTTGTACTTTGAATTTACTATAACCAGTAAAAAACGCTGAAAAAATTATATACGTCAACTCCGAGTCGACCTCGTTTTTTCCTTTTTGGAAAGTAGCTGAATTGTGACAATAGGCTACTTGGGTTACCCCCTCCGGTACTGGCATCCTATTACACATGTCATAATGTGAAAAACAGGAACAAATCACGAAAGAAATCATGTTCCCGCAGGCGGTAAACATGAGACAAAAACCGGGTTCATGACACATCTGCGGGTTATCTGCGTTTTCATTAGCGACGCAAGTAAAGTACGCAAAGGTCTTATTTCTCATAAGTCAATGAGGTGAACACATCAGCATCGCCACGGCGAATCCATGTAGGTACTAAGTTTTAATTGTTACTGAAATTGGCCATGGTCTGCTCCAAGTTTGAAGTGGATCATCCATATCCCGTACGATTTACCTTAGAGAAACCAACTCGGTTTCTCTTATCGTAAACCAAACGGGATGATTAAGATTTGTTTTTAGGCTGCGGATGCGGAAAGTTACGTCCTACTATACACTCTTGTAAAAACAGCCTTTCAATCAATAGAATATTCTGACAGAAAATAAAAAACTGACTAAAAATCTAAAAAGAAGCCATTTGGCTAATGCGTACTAAGGTCAACGAAGTCGACGCAATATTGCATTAAATACTCGGTAGGGCTTTATATTAAGATAGTTTGTGTTTTTGGAAACAAAGACGTTCTCTGGCAATATTTCTAAAATCATATTTATTGATATAATTGGTCCATTGATTTGGAAATTCTCTTTTAGATTTATTCGGGATTGTTATGATGGATAACCAAACAGACTCGCAGCAAGATGAATTATACTGCCCCGGGTCTATCTGCGCCACAATGGCGCAAGTTCTGGTCTTCTCGCAAAAATGGGTTCCACTTTTGATCATTGCTTTTGGTTTGGTCGGCAACATGCTACTGGTTGCTATCACGAACAAGGAGGAGAATCGGAGAATAAGTACGTGTGTGTACATGACGGCGCTAGGAGTGGAGGACACAGTTTATTTGATGGTGTTCTTAATTCATACGATACTCTGGCAGCACGAGGTATTGGTGTGGGACCTTTCAAAGGAGCACAGAGACATGGTCTTCAGGTAAGCCGATATAAGAGACTGACTGAATAGCGCTAACCTATCTATTACCAGCGCTTTTGCAGCATAGTGTTTGGGTGTAAGACTCAAGAAGGACACGACAGGTAGATTTCAGGTTAGTCGAAACGTAAGACATACTTGGTTGCGCTAATGTATCTAGCATCATTATTTCAGCGGTGTGCTGATTGGGTATCGGATCTCTCCAAGAAGGACACACTGTTATACGTCTTACGTCCAATATAGTCGTGATCGTGATTTCATTTCAGTGTCATCATATTCCTCCTCTTTGAATTCTCCAAGTCGTCGAAGCTGACCCTTGCAGCCATGACGGTCGACCGCGCCTATGTCGTGTTGCACCCCCTAGCGGCGAAAACAGTATGCAACCCCTCAAAAGCAAAGAAAGTCATCATCGCAATAACCATCCTACTGGCTGCTTGGAATAGCTACTTCTTCGTCCCAAATTATAATTCGTCAACTTGGAAGGATGTTTTGATTAAATCTTTAGAGGTGATTTTTGCTACTATTCTACCTTTCACGGTTGTATTTGTGTCAAATATTCTAATCGCTTTGGAGCTGAAACTAGCTGCGAAGAGGCGGACAGGGATGACTGATGGAGCCAAGAGTGGAAAGGAGGTTCAGTTGACAAGGATGCTCATGTTGATTTCGGCCGCTTTCGTCATATGCATTTCACCACTGGCTGTGTATGATCTGCTTCAGGCCTCACCGTACATCAATGCGATGTATGACATGCGTAATCCTTACTGGGCGTTGAGGTTTTATCTTGAGAACTGGTATATGGTCCAGTTTAACAACTTGAATCATGCGTGCAATTTTTACATCTACGTACTTGGTGGAGGGAAGAACCACAGGAATGATGTCAAAAATATCTTCCGGTGTTTGCGCCGTTCGTAATTAGCATAAAGCGTGGGGCCACGAACAGACTCCATTTTTCATTTTTCACATACAGGAAAATTATTCACGATGATATTTTTGTTTCCGTTACTGAGTGTTTCTCTCATTGAAAGAAAGGTTGACTTTTTTTCTGTGGTTGCCGATATCAAAAAGTCATGGTCTCTCTTGCTGCCAAACGCGCTTGTAAAACACTGAAACGTGGGGAACTACCACAGGTGTTACATAGGAGCACTGTTTCTGGGTTAACTCGGCTTCATCTCTTTTTACCAGTGCTGCATGATCCAGAGAGGTTAAAACAAGAGCAATCTCACTGTCAAAAAGAAAGCCTGCATGAAGGAATTTACCCAAATTATCCCCTGTGGCCATGTTTATTTTTGAAAATTGGCCCATGGGACAATTTAGGAAATATCATGTAGTCACTAAAGGTTTATCGCAGTGACGGTTTGTGAGATGCTTCGGGTGGCTTATACATGTATTTACACTGCTGATACACGTGACTGATACACGTCTAGGCCTGTGACGTTAGTATGGGGGACAACCAAAGATCAATGTTTCTTGGTTAAATCGGCATTTGGAGGTTGCTGTACCCTCTCTCTTTACCAGTACTGTTTTATCAAAGAGGCTGAAACAAGAGTAATCTGGGCACAACTTATTCTAAAGGGGGGACCAGAATTATTTTCCCTCACACGATGGATGCACCATATAGTTCTATTGTGCAAGGGAAAATAATTCTGGCCCATCCTGTAGCTTAACTCTTATATCCTCTCCTTACTTCATCGAGACTTGGGACGCGCTTTCTCCGGCTTGACAGAAAAATTTCACAACAACGGAACCAGTTGCCATAAACACACCAAAGGCACCTGCGTAGTTTCGAATCCCTGGGATGCAAGTCATGTGATCGTTATCACGGTTATGCCGAGGGATTCGTTGTAGCCAGGGTGTCTCATTGCGACATCTGTAGGAGGGGATCGTTGTAACCAGGGTGTCTCTTTGTGACATCTGTAGGAGGGGATCGTTGTAACCAGGGTGTCTCATTGTGACATCTGTAGGAGGGGATCGTTGTAACCAGGGTGTCTCATTGTGACATCTGTAGGAGGGGATCGTTGTAACCAGGGTGTCTCATTGTGACATCTATAGGAGGGGATCGTTGTAACCAGGGTGTCTCATTGTGACATCTGTAGGAGGGGATCGTTGTAACCAGGGTGTCTCATTGTGACATCTGTAGGAGGGGATCGTTGTAACCAGGGTGTCTCATTGTGACATCTGTAGGAGGGGATCGCTGTAACCAGGGTGTCTCATTATGACATCTGTAGGAGGGGATCGTTGTAACCAGGGTGTCTCATTGTGACATCTGTAGGAGGGGATCGTTGTAACCAGGGTGTCTCATTGTGACATCTGTAGGAGGGGATCGTTGTAACCAGGGGTCTCATTGTGACATCTGTAGGAGGGGATCGCTGTAACCAGGGTGTCTCATTATGACATCTGTAGGAGGGGATCGTTGTAACCAGGGTGTCTCATTGCGACATCTATAGGAGGGGATCGCTGTAACCAGGGTGTCTTATTGTGACATCTGTAGGAGGGGATCATTGTAACCAGGGTGTCTCTTTGTGACATCTATAGGATGGAATCAAAGTCTAATTCAAATCGAAGACGGAGACGGAGATCTTGGTCATCACATTTGCAAAAAGATTACAAAGTAATCGCAACTCATTCACGTTATTCACGACTCCAACTGTTTTGCATAGTAAGAATACTACATGTATATTTCATCATGGCACACAGCATTAATCTTTTATATCTACCTGCTTGCCGAAAATTGGAAAGTTTCAGAAATCTTAATGGCCATCTACACTACTAAATCTATAGACTTCCAAGGAAATCACGGCAACCGTGCGCACTGTCTCTTTGAAACTTCACCTAACCTTTCACTACCTTTCCGTTCACAAAATGATCGATTCTCAGTCTAAACATTTGCCGGGAATGTGGACTTTTTAGCGTTATTCAGGAATTTTGTCTGATCTAAAACTCACGGAAATTGCCGGAAATTGCCGAAGTTGACCGTTCCGTGTTGATGACGTCATCAGTAGCGAACAAAGTGACAGACCACTGAAGAGCAGTCACTTTGCACCTTCCGCCCTGCCATCTGTTGGAGACTCAGGAACCAAAATGTCTCATATCTTGCTGAAGAAAAATTGCTAATGTGGTTGTGGCTTAAGCCATACCACGGGTAACTTTTCTAGTAAAGATAAAGCTCGTGCGTCAAAACTAGAAATAATATAGAAAGTCATAATAATACACATTGTCAATAAACTCAATGAACGGACATTTATTAATAGCTTAATACATTAACACACCTCTGATTATGAGGCACTTAAAATAGTGGTTCAATGAGGTATTTGTGTATTGCATAATGATAGGAAAATATGACAAAACAAGAACTTAATGAAGCGCAGCTTTGCGAGAGGAGGAAAAACTATGCGAAAATAGTTTAAAATACATACCAGTTCGCTTACAAAGGCATTAAAACGCTTGAACTGATGAAAGGCTTCCGGCTAATGCCAGCTAATAGTTCGATAATTTCAAAACAAAACATGAAAATTTGTTGTTAGTACTATTGATTACAAATGCTCGCTTCCAAGTTTCATTGTACACTTGCGAGGGTATAGAAAGTGCTCGCCATGATGGGAGACGGATGGATATACTTAGTTACCTTATTCCTTGTTATGTTTCGACAAAGGTAAGACAGCTGTATCAAAAATCGTCCTTGCCGGGTTGTAACATCACCTTCGAAAGTCACGTCAGCTAATTTTCAATTTATCAACTCTGTTGAACTCTTGTTGAAACTTTTTGAATGAAAAAAAACCCACAAGATTCCAACGTCACTTCTACAAGCGTTTATACTTGTACAAGTGTCTCAGGGGCGGAGTTATCTTAAATGTAGAAACAGATTTTGACCTGTTGACCACCACTGTCGGCCACCAGCAGTGACGGATCATGTGATGGTTATTCTATGATTTCACCACAATACCCTCACACCAACTTTCTATGTTTGCTGTCATTGCAGCCAAGCTACAAGTAATGACACTATTCAGACATTCCTAGACACGCTTCTCACCGACTATGACCCGCGTATTCGCCCGCATCAGTGTGAGTATTGAACTATGGCAGGTTGAGAACAGAGACAAGACCACTAATGAATATTCATAGGTTGGAGGGTGGAGGGTCGAGGCCTATCAATTAGACGAGTGCATGTTTTTTACTCTCAAGTACATATTTGGAGAGGTATTGAAAAAATATTTGCTGTGGCAAGTCTACAGATATAAAGAAATTATTTGATGAAAAAATTAATTTCGAATTTTGCTAATTGGGTAATAGGGGGCGTGTTTTGAGTTTTTTCTGCCAGTTGGCTGAAAACAGTGGAAATATCAAAGTCTGTCTAATTTGTCGATTATAAAAAAATTTCCGTGGTCAATCACCAATTTCCATCGCACCAGTTACTCGCAAGACTAACCCGTATATCATATCCGAATTTCAGTTTCACTACTTGACGCATTCTTTGATGCGTCGCGGTCAAACATTGACAATTTAACTGCTAAAAGGCTTAAAAAATCAATTGTGGTCTTGTCTCAACAGCAACTTGATTAGGATCCTCATGCGTATACCGATAAAACTCTGTAGCAAGAGGATGAATTCGGTGCACATTTCTATCCGTTTTCGTGAAAGGATCAGTGATAAATTTCTGATGTTGACTTCCCTACTGATATGTTACCAGACACGCATCTCGCCAATTATGAAGCCCGCCCCCGTATTCGCCCGCATCAGTGTGAAATATTGAACTATTCAGGCAGTCCCTGACACGTGTCTCGCCAACTATGACGCGTGTACTTGCTCGCATCCGTGTCAATTGCAACTCATATTATTGTAATCTTCTGAGGACAAATCGGTAACTTTTGACAAGGTGTTCACTGAAGGAGTTCTTAATTTCGTTGCTATTGATATATTGTCTTTTACACATTAAGAGGTCAGTCCCAAGTTTGTACAGAAAACATGATGGACCAGTGTGGCGGGGATAGTAGTCCTAGGGCTGATAGTCCGTATAACAATAGCCCGCATTGCTAAATGTTTTGGTTAGGGTTAGCGGTACAATAGATCATGCTGCTTAATTGGTCAAATACAATGCTACCGGACTATGACTCCAGGGGGACTATATCCGCTGTCACACCGGTAACACAGCCCAATTCTATGTTCCATTGGCTCCTAGAGTTGTACATTTCCAATGGTGGTCATTACTAACAGGTGGTTATTAATCTTTTGATTGACCTTATGGAAATGTACATGACTTTCAGACCAATCGGGCTTAATATAGGGTCTATATTGGTATATTTTCCAATATTTATAGTGGGTGGTATACCAAGTCAACAAAGACTGACCTCTTAAGGTCGATCTTAGTCAAGGGGTTTTAGCAGATTCAGCAGAGTCAGCGCTCGAGGAACTTTTATTGATGCGTAACCACAACGCTCCCCTGAACTGTGACAGCAATGGTTTTCAATGGTCCGCTGATTTGCGCCCATATTTCGAAACGCACTCTAGTGGGCTCGTGCCGAATAGTAAACAACCGATGTGAATGATAACGTTTCATAATTTAAAGCAGTTTTTCTCCACTTTTATAAAAAAATTTCAAATGGAAATGTGCTGTTAACCAACTGGAGCTTGTCCATATAACCGCGGATTTTGGGTTTTTCGAGTAGATTTCCGCGAAATTTCCGAAATAGAGAAATTATGAGGAGTAGAAGATATATTTTGTTCTACATAATTAGACTTATTTTAAATAATCGGCGGTTACATGGACATGCGCTAGGAATGGCTGCGTCCTTTCCAACAGAGTATGCTTCAATGCGACATAGCATGTTGACATAAAATTGATCAAGGTGATTTTTGACCTTCCCAAAAAGTCATTTTTTTCGGGGTAATCCAGAAATACGATCCAGTTATGTCACACTGTTCGCTTAGATGCTTCGTACGTAAGGCACCGTACCAGAATTACTTTTTTGAATAATTGTCATCAATTATCACGAGTTGAAGTTGGGCAGTTTTGCGCCAAGCATGGGTACAGATCGACCTTAATGTGTAAAAGAGTATTATATCTCGGGTTGGTTTCGTTATACCCTTAGATAAGAGATACATGATAAGAGACTTTATGAAAACTATTTAAGAGGGGCTACCACCGTCACGATGACCGCAAGTTTTGGGGCCGGGGTTACTAAAAAGATGTTCAGGAACTTGCCGTCGATCCTCATTACAACAAGGCATTTTTTCTATGATTATCTGTTTTAAATGTCCTTCATCCGATGGGTTACGAATAGAGACCTAAGTGTAAATTATATTTCCATTGCAGCGCTCGGAACAGCGACAGATGTCTCCCTCAATATGTATATTAATGACATCAGTTCTATTAACGAAAACTCAATGGTAAGTAATTCTCATTGAATTTCATGACTGGATTAGCTGACTTCTGTGAGGGTACCTCTCCAATAGGACAATGTTGCTGCAGTGCCTTGCTAACGAGTATTGTGATATATGGCTTAAGATAAATAAATCCCCGACCCTTTCGCGGGATTACACTTCACTCAGATTTGACTATCGTCCAGGAAACTAGCAGTAGCAAAGATAAAAACAGAGGAACCCCTGAGATGATTTGATTGTTATTTTTCACATCCTATTAGTGGCTGCTCGATTATCTCCCTCGATACGCTCAGTAACTGCTCCACAATCCCCCTGATACGCTCAGTGGCTGCTCCATAATCCTCCTGATACGCTCAGTGGCTACTCCACAATCTCCCTCGATACGCTCAGTGGCTGCTCCATAACCTCCCTCGATACGCTCAGTGGCTGCTCCATAATCTCCCTCGATACGCTCAGTAGCTGCTCCATAATCTCCCTCGATACGCTCAGTAGCTGCTCCATAATCTCCCTCGATACGCTCAGTGGCTGCTCTATAATCTCCCTCGATACGCTCAGTAGCTGCTCCATAATCTCCCTCGATACGCTTAGAAGCTGCTTCATACACTCCCTCGATAAGCTCAGTGGCTGCTCCATAACCTCCCTCGATACGCACAGTGGCTGCTCCATAACCTCCCTCGATACGCTCAGTAGCTGCTCCATAATCTCCCTCGATACGCTCAGTGGCTGCTCCATAATCTCCCTCGATACGCTCAGTAGCTGCTCCATAATCTCCCTCGATACGCTCAGTAGCTGCTCCACAATCTCCCTCGATACGCTCAGTAGCTGCTCCATAATCTCCCTCGATACGCTCAGTAGCTGCTCCATAATCTCCCTCGATACGCCTTGAAGCTACTTCATACTCTCCCTCGATAAGCTCAGTAGCTGCTCCATAATCTCCCTTGATACGCTCAGTGGCTGCTCCATAATCTCCCTCGATACGCTCAGTAGCTGCTCCATAATCTCCCTCGATACGCTCCGTGGCTGCTCCATAATCTCCCTCGATACGCTCAGTGGCTGCTCCATAATCTCCCTCGATACGCTCAGTAGCTGCTCCATAATCTCCCTCGATACGCTCAGTAGCTGCTCCATAATCTCCCTCGATACGCTCAGTAGCTGCTCCATAATCCCCCTGATGCGCTCAGTGGCTGCTCCATAATCTCCCTCGATACGCTCAGTTGCTGCTCCATAATCTCCTTCGATACGCTTAGTTGCTGCTCCATAATCTCCCTCGATACGCTCAGTAGCTGCTCCATAATCCCCCTGATGCGCTCAGTGGCTGCTCCATAACCTCCCTCGATACGCTCAGTTGCTGCTCCATAATCTCCTTCGATACGCTTAGTTGCTGCTCCATAATCTCCCTCGATACGCTCAGTAGCTGCTCCACAATCCCCCTGATGCGCTCAGCTGCTGCTCCATAATCTCACACGATACGCTCAGTTGCTGCTCAATAATCTCCCTCGATACGCTCAGTTGCTGCTCCATAATCTCCCTCGATACGCTCAGTAGCTGCTCCATAATCTCCCTCGATACGCTCAGTAGCTGCTCCACAATCCCCCTGATGCGCTCAGCTGCTGCTCCATAATCTCACACGATACGCTCAGTTGCTGCTCAATAATCTCCCTCGATACGCTCAGTTGCTGCTCCATAATCTCCCTCGATACGCTCAGTAGCTGCTCCATAATCTCCCTCGATACGCTTACCGGTAGTTGCTGCTCCATAATCTCCCTCGATACGCTTACTTGCTGCTCCACAATCCCCCTCGATACGATCAGTGGCTGCTCCATAATCTCCCTCGATATGATCAGTGGCTGCTCCACAATCCCCCTCGATACGATCAGTGGCTGCTCCATAATCTCCCTCGATACGATCAGTGGCTGCTCCATAATCTCCCTCGATACGATCAGTGGCTGCTCCATAATCTCCCTCGATACGCTCAGTAGCTGCTCCATAATCCCCCTGATGCGCTCTGTTGCTGCTCCATAATCTCCCTCGATACGCTCAGTTGCTGCTCCATAATCTCCTTCGATACGCTTAGTTGCTGCTCCATAATCTCCCTCGATACGCTCAGTAGCTGCTCCACAATCCCCCTGATGCGCTCAGCTGCTGCTCCATAATCTCACACGATACGCTCAGTTGCTGCTCAATAATCTCCCTCGATACGCTCAGTTGCTGCTCCATAATCTCCCTCGATACGCTCAGTAGCTGCTCCATAATCTCCCTCGATACGCTCAGTAGCTGCTCCACAATCCCCCTGATGCGCTCAGCTGCTGCTCCATAATCTCACACGATACGCTCAGTTGCTGCTCAATAATCTCCCTCGATACGCTCAGTTGCTGCTCCATAATCTCCCTCGATACGCTCAGTAGCTGCTCCATAATCTCCCTCGATACGCTTACCGGTAGTTGCTGCTCCATAATCTCCCTCGATACGCTTACTTGCTGCTCCACAATCCCCCTCGATACGATCAGTGGCTGCTCCATAATCTCCCTCGATATGATCAGTGGCTGCTCCACAATCCCCCTCGATACGATCAGTGGCTGCTCCATAATCTCCCTCGATACGATCAGTGGCTGCTCCATAATCTCCCTCGATACGATCAGTGGCTGCTCCATAATCTCCCTCGATACGCTCAGTAGCTGCTCCATAATCCCCCTGATGCGCTCTGTTGCTGCTCCATAATCTCCCTCGATACGCTCAGTGGCTGCTCCATAATCTCCCTCGATACGCTCAGTAGCTCTTCCATAATCCCCCTGATGCGCTCAGTTGCTGCTCCATAATCTCCCTCGATGCGCTCAGTAGCTGCTCGAAAATCCCCCTGATACGCTTAGTTGCTGCTCCATAATCTCCCTCGATACGCTCAGTTGCTGCTCCATAATCTCCCTCGATACGCTCAGTAGCTGCTCCATAATCTCCCTCGATACGCTCCGTGGCTGCTCCATAATCTCCCTCGATACGCTCAGTGGCTGCTCCATAATCTCCCTCGATACGCTCAGTAGCTGCTCCATAATCTCCCTCGATACGCTCAGTAGCTGCTCCATAATCTCCCTCGATACGCTCAGTAGCTGCTCCATAATCCCCCTGATGCGCTCAGTGGCTGCTCCATAATCTCCCTCGATACGCTCAGTTGCTGCTCCATAATCTCCTTCGATACGCTTAGTTGCTGCTCCATAATCTCCCTCGATACGCTCAGTAGCTGCTCCATAATCCCCCTGATGCGCTCAGTGGCTGCTCCATAACCTCCCTCGATACGCTCAGTTGCTGCTCCATAATCTCCTTCGATACGCTTAGTTGCTGCTCCATAATCTCCCTCGATACGCTCAGTAGCTGCTCCACAATCCCCCTGATGCGCTCAGCTGCTGCTCCATAATCTCACACGATACGCTCAGTTGCTGCTCAATAATCTCCCTCGATACGCTCAGTTGCTGCTCCATAATCTCCCTCGATACGCTCAGTAGCTGCTCCATAATCTCCCTCGATACGCTCAGTAGCTGCTCCACAATCCCCCTGATGCGCTCAGCTGCTGCTCCATAATCCCCCTCGATACGATCAGTGGCTGCTCCATAATCTCCCTCGATATGATCAGTGGCTGCTCCACAATCCCCCTCGATACGATCAGTGGCTGCTCCATAATCTCCCTCGATACGATCAGTGGCTGCTCCATAATCTCCCTCGATATGATCAGTGGCTGCTCCATAATCTCCCTCGATACGCTCAGTAGCTGCTCCATAATCCCCCTGATGCGCTCTGTTGCTGCTCCATAATCTCCCTCGATACGCTCAGTTGCTGCTCCATAATCTCCTTCGATACGCTTAGTTGCTGCTCCATAATCTCCCTCGATACGCTCAGTAGCTGCTCCACAATCCCCCTGATGCGCTCAGCTGCTGCTCCATAATCTCACACGATACGCTCAGTTGCTGCTCAATAATCTCCCTCGATACGCTCAGTTGCTGCTCCATAATCTCCCTCGATACGCTCAGTAGCTGCTCCATAATCTCCCTCGATACGCTCAGTAGCTGCTCCACAATCCCCCTGATGCGCTCAGCTGCTGCTCCATAATCTCACACGATACGCTCAGTTGCTGCTCAATAATCTCCCTCGATACGCTCAGTTGCTGCTCCATAATCTCCCTCGATACGCTCAGTAGCTGCTCCATAATCTCCCTCGATACGCTTACCGGTAGTTGCTGCTCCATAATCTCCCTCGATACGCTTACTTGCTGCTCCACAATCCCCCTCGATACGATCAGTGGCTGCTCCATAATCTCCCTCGATATGATCAGTGGCTGCTCCACAATCCCCCTCGATACGATCAGTGGCTGCTCCATAATCTCCCTCGATACGATCAGTGGCTGCTCCATAATCTCCCTCGATACGATCAGTGGCTGCTCCATAATCTCCCTCGATACGCTCAGTAGCTGCTCCATAATCCCCCTGATGCGCTCTGTTGCTGCTCCATAATCTCCCTCGATACGCTCAGTGGCTGCTCCATAATCTCCCTCGATACGCTCAGTAGCTCTTCCATAATCCCCCTGATGCGCTCAGTTGCTGCTCCATAATCTCCCTCGATGCGCTCAGTAGCTGCTCGAAAATCCCCCTGATACGCTTAGTTGCTGCTCCATAATCTCCCTCGATACGCTCAGTTGCTGCTCCATAATCTCCCTCGATACGCTCAGTGGCTGCTCCATTATCTCCCTCGATACGCTCAGTAGCTGCTCCATAATCTCCCTCGATACGCTCAGTAGCTGCTCGAAAATCCCCCTGATGCGCTCAGTTGCTGCTCCATAATCTCCCTCGATACGCTCAGTTGCTGCTCCATAACCTCCCTCGATACGCTCAGTGCCTGCTCCATAATCTCCCTCGATACGCTTAGTTGCTGCTCCATAATCTCCCTCGATACGCGCAGTAGCTACTCCATAATCCCGCTGATGCGCTCAGTTGCTGCTCCGTAATCTCCTTCGATACGCTTAGTGGCTGCTCCATAATATCCCTCGATACGCTCAGTAGCTGCTCCATAATCCCCCTGATACGCTCAGTTGCTGCTCCATAATCTCCCACGATTCGCTCAGTGGCTGCTCCATAATCCCCCTGATACGCTCAGTGGCTGCTCAATAATCTCCCTCGATACGCTCAGTGGCTGCTCCATAACCTCTCTCGATACGCTCAGTGGCTGCTCCATAATCTCCCGCGATACGCTCAGAAGCTGCTTAATACTCTCCCTCGATAACCTCAGTAGCTGCTCCATAATCTCCCACCACAATCATAATCTCCCTCGATACGCTCAGTAGCTGCTCCATAATCTCCCACCACAATCATAATCTCCCTCGATACGCTCAGTGGCTGCTCCATAATCTCCCTCGATACGCTCAGTGGCTGCTCCATAATCTCCCTCGATATGCTCAGTGGCTGCTCCATAATCTCCCTCGATACGCTCAGTGGCTGCTCGATAATCTCCCTCGATACGCTCAGTAGCTGCTCCATAATTTCCCTCGATACGCTCAGTAGCTGCTCCATAATCTCCCTCGATACGCTTAGAAGCTGCTTCATACGCTCTCTCGATAAGCTCAGTGGCTGCTCCATAACTTCCCTCGATACCCTCAGTGGCTGCTCCATAACCTCCCTCGATACACTCAGTAGCTGCTCCATAATCTCCCTCGATGCGCTCAGTGGCTGCTCCATAACCTCCCTCGATACGCTCAGTGGCTGCTCCATAATCTCCCTCGATACGCTCAGTAGCTGCTCCACAATCTCCCTCGATACGCTCAGTAGCTGCTCCATAATCTCCCTCGATACGCTCAGTAGCTGCTCCATAATCTCCCTCGATACGCTTAGAAGCTGCTTCATACTCTCCCTCGATAAGCTCAGTAGCTGCTCCATAATCTCCCTTGATACGCTCAGTAGCTGCTCCATAATCTCCCTCGATACGCTCAGTAGCTGCTCCATAATCTCCCTCGATACGCTCAGTAGCTGCTCCATAATCTCCCTCGATACGCTCAGTAACTGCTCCATAATCTCCCTGATGCGCTCAGTGGCTGCTCCATAATCTCCCTCGATACGCTCAGTGGCTGCTCCATAATCTCCCTCGATACGCTCAGTAGCTGCTCCATAATCTCCCTCGATACGCTCAGTGGCTGCTCCATAATCTCCCTCGATACGCTCAGTAGCTGCTCCATAATCTCCCTCGATGCGCTCAGTGGCTGCTCCATAATCTCCCTCGATACGCTCAGTAGCTGCTCCATAATCTCCCTCGATACGCTCAGTAGCTGCTCCACAATCTCCCTCGATACGCTCAGTAGCTGCTCCATAATCTCCCTCGATACGCTCAGTAGCTGCTCCATAATCTCCCTCGATACGCTTAGAAGCTGCTTCATACTCTCCCTCGATAAGCTCAGTAGCTGCTCCATAATCTCCCTTGATACGCTCAGTAGCTGCTCCATAATCTCCCTCGATACGCTCAGTAGCTGCTCCATAATCTCCCTCGATACGCTCAGTAGCTGCTCCATAATCTCCCTCGATACGCTCAGTAACTGCTCCATAATCTCCCTGATGCGCTCAGTGGCTGCTCCATAATCTCCCTCGATACGCTCAGTGGCTGCTCCATAATCTCCCTCGATACGCTCAGTAGCTGCTCCATAATCTCCCTCGATACGCTCAGTGGCTGCTCCATAATCTCCCTCGATACGCTCAGTAGCTGCTCCATAATCTCCCTCGATACGCTCAGTGGCTGCTCGATAATCTCCCTCGATACGCTCAGTAGCTGCTCCATAATATCCCACCACAATCATAATCTCCCTTCAGTTCTCCATCATGGTTTGGAACAGAGCTACGAGGGCATATCAAAAAGTTAAGGCTTTTTTCTGAAGCTACGCACTTTGAAACAAACTCAGATCAGTGCAAAAGCCTCTGGTAATAGTATAACCTAATTCTGATAAAGACAAAGCTGTATTCCTCGCCCTAACCCAATCCCAATTTAGGGTTGACAATAGGTACCGCCATTTTGGCTAGAACCTGAAATCCTAAAGCAATTAGAACACCTTCAAATAGTAGTGAATGCTCATTTCAAGGGCGGGAGTCTGTTCTTTGTTTTCCAGAAAACAGCCTTTCGGGTTATAAACGAGCATTCAATTCATTTGGAAAGAGTTCTAATTGCCGTAGGATTTGGAGGTCTAGCCAAAATGGCGATACCTATGGTCAATCCTCAACGTTACATTCAATCCAATCCGAACCGTGTTTCCCCGAGCGTCGCGTAAACCGCATCAATGCCTCGGGGAGAGACGTAGACTCCGAGTGCCGTGTGCGCTAAAAACTTGGTCAGTAACATTGTCGGTTACATTTCAGGACTACAGTGTGAACATGTTCTTCAGGCAGAGATGGATTGACCCACGATTAGCGTATACTAAATACAATACTAGTTTGACCCTGGGCTACTCTCGGGTCTCTGAACTCTGGTTACCAGATACATTCTTCGGTAACGAGAAAAGTGGAAAAAGCCATAGCATTACCGTACCAAACAAGCTGCTCAGGCTCTATCCAAATGGAGAGATCCTCTACAGCCAAAAGTAAGTGTCATTTATTCTGCATTATTACAAACTGGACTTCGGTTCATACAAAATATGCGCTTAAGACTGTTTGGGTGAAACATCGGACGGTCATTGATCCCTCCACGTGCGAGTTAGGCCTATTGGGAAAGGTATTTAGTATGATGCCTTCGAAGAGAGCGGAGGTAGCAGCCGCGGCTGCGGTGTACATTATTCTACAAAAGAAGAGGAAACCGAAGAGGAAGCACAAGATCTGGGTTCACAAGTGGCTGATGAGAAGAGAAACCTATGGGGCTTATCATGCTCTTCAGCAGGAGTTACTCCTTGAAGATCCGAATTTTCGTTTATTGATGCTGGATGTAATGGCAGGGTTGAAGACGGAGGAGTTTTCGCGAAATGCTCATTGGATTTGGTTCTCGAGAACAAAACGCTTCATTTACCGCCCCCGGAAGTTCTCCCAGGACGAAACCGCAAGGTACCGGCGTTATAGTAGCTGATGATGCATTTCCACTTCGTGATAACATAATGAAACCGTACCCGTTACGTAATATCCCGGGAGCGATGCGTATTTTCAACTACAGGTTGTCAAGGGCAAGACGAATTGTCGAAAATGCTTTCGGACTGCTGTCCAGTGTTTTTCGAGTCTTTCGAAAGCCAATACCAGTAGGGCCGGAAAAAACGGAAACAATAGTGTTGGCGTCGTACGCATTACACAACTTCATGATATCAAAGAAAGCCTCCCGTCATAGGTATGCTCCGCGTCACATACCTGGTTCTTGGCGAAAAGAGGGTATGCCCAAAGATAACCTGCTTCCCATTGAGCAATTAGCTGGAAATCACCATGCGCTCACTGCTACAGCAATCAGAGATGAATTACGGGATTACTTCCTATCTCCACAAGGAGAAGTTCCTTGGCAGTATGGATTGATGTAATGATGCTAAAAGATGACAGTTTCATAAGCAAGAGCAAACACAATGTATGAAAAAATATGAAATAAAAATGCAGCGCTTACCAAATTAGTTGTTGAATTTCTTCCTGCCATTCCTCCCTTAATGAACACGAGCACTTGAAAGAACGGCCATTTTGACACGTAGTTTTCATCAGTGCCTTGCCCTGTCTTTTTTTCCCCCATCTTCTTTATCTCAGCTGAGTACTGATTTCGGAGGTTGTGTATCTTCCGTTGGTATTCTATAACATCTCTATCCACAACTGCCCCAATTTCTTTCCATGCCAACGCCTTCTTTCCCCTGTCTCTGTAGAGATTAGATTGCACATCCCATAGGCACGGGTTGCCCTCATACACAGCTATCAGTTGGAGTCGTTCCTCTTTGCTTGCTTCCATGTTGCTGGTAGCTATGCATATGCGCCAAATGACCAATGCATTGAATACTTGCTGGAAGTTTATTGCAAAATAGAACCAGTCCTATTCACTGAGAGAACTATCTGACTTAACAAAAAGTGTCCGAAATGACCTACCTTTGGTCCGTCCACATGACATAAGATCGCCCAGCTATACACTTCTGACATTTATTGATCGCTCTCGAACAGCTGCTCGCAGCGTCTTGTCCACATGCGATTTGGTGTCTGAGAGTGTCTGAGAGTGAACTTCTGAGAGAAAACTCTCACGTGGAATGTCGCCTTTAGAATACCTTACACTATCGTATAAAAAGGAGCAAGCTTGGTCAATGCCAAGTCCTTCACGGAACCCAAATAGGGTATTGCAACAATAAATAATTTCCATAAGCTTAGAGAAATTCGTACCAATGGTTATCCGCCGATAGTTAGCGGGATCATCAGGATCATTAGCCAATCGGAAGGCAGTGACGTCATATTTGAATTAATATGCGCATAATTAAAAATGGCCGATTTCTCGCTCTCGATTCATTTTCTTTTACTTCTCCTGTTCTTGCAAAAAATCGATGGAGAGGAATATACACGATTATGTAATTAACCGATCAGCGTAATAAATGCATTGGGTACATTGCTAAGGCCCTTCGCTATAACTCCAGTGGTGTTGCTGACCGCTTTGCCACTGAATGATAATGAGCTCTTCGACAACAATAAATATTAATGAGTTCGGCTCTACATTCAGGGCAAAAAAGTCGCTGTTTGGTAAGCCGGGCTGGACAAATACACTTCCATATTTGATATTTATAACTCACAGGACCGGAGTGCTGGTGGCTATCGGTTACGTCAGGAACCTCGACTACAATCATGACCATACCGTGCTCAAATAAACGAAATATATTACAAAATGACTCATTAGAAGAGATTTCAGGACTTGTTTTGCTGCATTCATAGTATAAGCAGTTACCTATCATAAGTTCATCAAGGAAAATGTACTTTTGCAAGAAAGGGATTAAATCCATGAGAAAGAGATCATGTACCTTCCGGTTATTGTCTTCGCATTATTTCGTAAGGGGTAACATATTTGAATTGTCTGGTAATCTTTGGCATCTTTCCCTCACTGCGTCGGCCTATCTACATATTCAATCACATCATCGTCTGGGGATGCAGGTTCAAGCCCACTGACTCCGCATGTTTGAACATGGCGCCCCATAACCTTGGGCGGCGCGGGGTCTTAGGCGGCCGTGCATTCTGGGATGAATTCATGATTTGCGAACTTTGGCCCAATGTTGACGTTCACCACCGTGCTTATTCGGGTGAAGAGCCAGAAAAGATAGGGCCACACGCCTAACTGTAAACCCGAATTGTATTCTGGTAAGAAGGTTTTTTTGGTGGGCTTAACGAAATTGTCTGGCCGGTTGACTGTTAGTCAGCGCATGCTTTCTCAAGCTGAAATACATTGATATGATAACGTCAAAATAGTGTTATGATTAACGTTAGCGGAACGATATCTCATCCTCACTAGTATTGCGATTTCATTATAAATCAAGCCTTGTAGCTTTTACACTGATTTGTTTACAATTTTTCAGGGTGACCTTGACTCTTTCCTGTCCAATGAAGCTGGCCACCTATCCACACGATCGGCAATCATGCAGAATTGATATCGAGAGCTGTAAGTACATCCTTTGACAAACCAACGTGTTGGTTTCTTATTTATGGTATAATCCACAAAAGTGTACATGAATGCATTTGAACAAATGGCTTACCGAACGGAAGACAAACATGTGCCGAAATAAAAGAAGGCACCTCCACCACAACCCTCCTACTGGGTACGGAGAACTCCACTTACTCGAAATATACTGTAACTGTAAGCCTAAGTGAGAATGGACCAGTGTTACACTATCTGGCCGAGTTCAGTCAATGCTGATGTAGAATCAACGACGTGCAGATAACAAAAACAAGCACTCAATTCAGCTTTATAAGGACAATAACTGCTCTCTTACCTTTGTAGATGGTCACACCATTGATGAACTCTCCTTCTATTGGTATAATGATGGTGATACCATCAGTGCCAACCCCAAGCTTGAACTACCCGAATTCACATTCGACCCAGACAACATCGAGCTGGGGAATTGTTCGACAGTCTATAATACAGGTAACTCAGTTTGGACCTCGTCTCACGCCCATCAAGCCCGTAGTGTAGTTGTGATTCTCTACACTCATCGACCTATATAACACCGGCTCATTATCTCTGGGCATGTCCGCCCCCAGCACAATGCACATTGAACAGGCCAGGCCCCTCCATACCTGATTGGCTCCAGGGCCTTAGGCTGATGTTACATAGGAATGAGCTACTCACGCCACATTTTTCATCGACTAACGGCTCATTTTCACGTGTCACTCCTCATTTGTCACGAGTGACCGCGGCGGTTTACATACAGATCACTTTTCGCTCGTTCATTTGTCACTTGGATTTTCTCGGCGACGCATATGGACTCAGAAGAAGAAGAGATGGCAGCCATGCTGCTCCTGATGGAGAATAGAAAACGAAAGCAGAGGCGACGGACGAGAACAATGTGGTACATAAAAGTGCTGCATTTTTGTTATTGTTTCTCATTTCCAATCGAAATTAGCTATTGTATTAATGTGTAAACTAATGAAAATGCCGAAAAGTAGCTATACTCACAGTTTCGAAGGCGATATCACTACAAATGCACATGGACGTCCACTTTCTTTGCCAGCTCATTTCACAAAGAATGAACATGTCCCTTCATCGCCTTACTCGTGAAATGACATGAAATGACTCGATACGACGAATGCGGGCAAAACTTACAAAATTCACTTCAATGAGAACAGGTCAATAGGTTTTCCAATGTCCATTCATCAGGTCACGAATGAAAAGTGACAAATGAGTCGTGAGTCGATGAAACGTGAGGTCTATGTAACTTCAGCCTTAGTGCCTGTCATTCAGAACCCTTGCTGTGAAATCAACACAAAAAACGCCAAGGGCAGGGCATGATGTCATGACCATCAGAAATGTTAGACAACTCGTTGTCACCCCCCTATACATGCTTCCCAAAATTGGTGGCTTGCATCCGAACTAACTTTTTCCCCGTGTCCGTCATTAAAGGCATTCAAGTGTGTTGGTCAACCATGACTATATCCTTTGTCCCTCCACCATAAGGCCTAGTTTCCCCTTATGACATCACTATTTCGGACACTCAGCGCCCCATTTCTGGAAAGGTGTATTGCCTGTCTCGATTGAACAATGTTGAATGTCATCGAACGACAACATACATTATGTCTTTGGGGGCTTGGCTTGCATATTCCAAAACAGTCTTAGGTCGGTGAGTCTAGAGTATATGCGGCCATAAGTCAGATACGACGATCTAATTTCAAAGTAAGAAACTCATTTTTACCTGATTTTGTTATGATACGAAACAGAATATGATCGTTACGCGTCTGATAAGAAAAGTACCGGTGGGAACATAATTCGACCACCTGCCCTATACTACTTGAGAAGCTACACTGCAGTAACAGTGAGTAAGGGTTACTTTCATTGACCTCATTCATCTCGTTGCCAAGGTTCCTATAGTTGCCTGTATGTGCAGTTCACCCTGAAGAGAGAGTTTGGCTACTACCTGACAGGCACCTATATCCCGAGTATGCTTATCGTGGTGTTGTCGTGGATCTCTTTCTTCATCGATGTCCGAGCCACCCCTGCTAGGATCTCCTTAGGTCTCCTCACTGTGCTCACCATCACGACAATGAACTCGGGCGTACGCTCAACACTTCCCAAGGTAAGTGTTCGTGGTTCACGTCCCCGTTGGCTAGAATCTTGCTATCTTGTGAAGGGCCTCAGTGCTCCAGTCAGCGGCGTAATGCCATAGCAACCGAAGCATATGATACTACTACTAAGTACCAACTTGAAATAACACCATCAAGTTCTATCTTTACTGGATTCGAATTTATCGGAGATTGTCTGCAATTTCACCATCGTCCACAGTGGTCCCTTCAGGACTGACGTTGTTCATGTCCGATATTGTAACGTGTTGGCAGCTGATTTCATTGGCTTCACAGACCGGTCCCATGGGAAGTTACAAGATCGGACGTGAACAAGGTCAGTCTTAAAAAAACATCGTGCCCAATGGTGAAAGTGTCCACAACTTCCAGTAAATTCGAATCCAGTGATCAGTTTACACTTTAATCGTGTTATTGTAAAACCGCCCGGATGACTGAAAGCAGAAGCAAACGAAAGGGCCTTTGAATATTCTCATAGCTGGCGGCATCCGCTTTAATTTGTTTTGTTAGGACCGATCGGAATAATTCCATAAATATTTAGACTTAGTCTACTATACATTGCAAATGCTTATAGCAGCTTCGGGCCTGTAGCAAAATTAATTTTAGGCCAATAGAAATGAATATTTCCGTTTCTCCCCCTCAGAAACTACAATATCATGATTTTTGGCTTCATCCCCTTACCATGGCCTTGTGTTGCACCATTTGACTTTTTGGCACTTTGTGACAAAATTCAAGGCGGGATTCTAATCTGCTTGAGGGCAAGTGGTTAAACAGGGGGTTTGAAAGTTCTAGTAGTAACAGGCTACCCTGGAAAAAGTATTAGGCTACCAGGCATTTAGGAGCAGATTTGGGCATTTGAGGGCCAGAAAACACTTCAGGAAGGTTGATAAATATATACCTCTAAATTTTTTTTAAATTTTTTGGTTATGATATTATGACCCCTAACCCCTCCCCCTAAACGAATTTTTCGTTTCTATTAGCTTCACTTTAATTCTGCTACAGCCCCTAATGCCTCACGTTCGCGATGCTGCTTGTCTGGAGTTTGCTTCAAATACTAAGTTCAGTTCCATAATTAATTTAGCCATTTTCTTTACATATTAGGTGTCCTACATCAAAGCTGTGGACGTATGGATGTCCGCTTGCCTGACGTTCGTGTTTGCTGCTTTATTGGAGTTTGCTATTGCCAATATGATGGCCAGGAAAGAAGACCAGGCCAAGAACAAAGTGACAGAAATAGCAGCAAAGAAAATCAAGGAGGTAGTTATTGTCAAACGTTCTTAGCATAAGTTATTCTTTCATCGTTTCTCGAATTCTTCACATCTACATCTCTGGTGTCGTCAAATAATATTCCTGATGACTTTTAATCACCACATGAGATAAATGCAGGTGCACACATCGCATCCAAGAGCATTCCGCGAAGATGACGTCATTGCAGCTGCTGCCCTCTATTTCCCCATCGCTGAATTACAGGCAATGTCGGACAAACATGCGGTTTCGTAATGGATTCAGGCTTTCTAACTAGGGCAGTTAGATTCAATCTGGCACATGTCCGAGTGTTGGAAATACTACATAATTGTTCTGAATATTTCTCGTTCTGACTCTATGGTATCATTCATGCTAAAAATAATGCAGGGTCAAAGATAATTGACTTTGAAATAAGCTCAAATGCGTAGAAATAAGTGTCGATGTCCGACAGTCACGTGACTAAAACGTCGAATGCTATTAGGCTGAAGCGCCAATGGCTCGTGGTTAACCCCGCTGGCTACCACGCAATAAGGCCCGGCTTCGATCCCAGGATTGTACTTCTGGATGAACCGACGTTGCCGCACACACACGCGCATCTCGGCCAGCCATTTCGCAAACCAGATCAGTTCTGCTATTCTATTGCAGGTCAAGACGACTGGTTCTGTAATGCATGTCCGAGTTGAGCCGCTGAGAGACCAAGAGAGCGACTCACAAGAAAGCACTAGCAATGAGGAAGCCCAAGAGAAAGCCAGTTGCAAAATGAAGATGAAAGCCTGCTGGGCGTGGCTCACAGCAGACAGACTTGAAATGCTATCATTGATGATCTTCCCGGTCATTTTCCTGATCTTTAATCTTACCTATTGGTGTTTTTATTTGACAGCTTAGATACCGTACTGGCGTAAAAGGAATGTATCATGGGACTGTAGATAGCAATATCTTGCCAAGACAATGCTGGTGTAACGGACTGCTTGAAACTCTATTTATGCTATTGAAATAACAGTACATGTTAGTTTCATTTAACGAATTGCTGTCTCCAAAACCTACGCCTCGGTTTGACCAACATTCTAGCTCCACTCAAGCGGTTTGGGTGAGACAATCAATACCGACAGTGATGTATCAATTTCTCTTCTAAAACATATCAAATTAGATAACGAATAATGTGGTTTTAAATGCTTTTTGACTGCTACAATATTTTGCACCAACCCAAGCGGTTAAGGTTGCCTAACCATCCGCTGAATTCAGTACGAGGTACCGTGGGCGCATCGTGCACTTACACTGTTAACTGCGGTTCATTATCAATCTAGATGTTTTAGAATTTCTCGTATATCAAAGGCTTTGACCAAACCACGATCGTAATACTTCAAATATACTGAACAATATTTTAGGATTATGTTTTTTTATACAAATAACATTTTTCTACAAATTATGTTGAAAGAATAATTTACAATTTTACAGACAGTTGTTTGAATGACTGTTCTGTTAATTATTTTTTACCCTTTTTCATATCCGTTGCTAGTGGAATCAAACACCAATCAAAAAGGCTTACAGCAACGCAGTTTCTGACTCTTGCAAGGATCTATAATAGGCGTACCCAGAGAAAACCGTTTTTGTGAATTTTGTAATGATATCATTGAAGACGAATATCATTTTTTCCTACAATGTCCAAAATACGATGTACCGCGGCAACGCTTTATTAAACCCTTCTATGCAGCACATCCAAATATGTATACATTGGGTGATATGAATAAAGACTAGCAAATGCTTTTATCTAAAACTTCATGTACATATACACTAGGCCTTTCTGTACAAAATTGAAGTAAAAGCATTTGCTAGTCTTTATTCATATCACCCTTTGTCATGTCTTTTAAATTGATCAAGCAAAGGTCAAACCTCTAATCTTGTCAAATACGTACGGGAGGCAGAACGTATCCGTGTTGCACGCAACATGCACTGCTAGTTCTGTCTTTCTTTACTTTATCGTTCGTATCTCACCATTTTCTTGTTAACCTTCCTCTACCCCCAGCTGTCTTTATACCGTCTGTCATCTTGTAATTTCTTGTAATTTTTGTGTTGAAATTTGCTCTGTAATCACTACAAACTATTAGTTTATGTGAATAAAGCTATTATTATTATGATAAGAATGTGAGTCCTTGAGTGTTTTATACTTTTGAAAATACTGAATTGAGTGTAGTTGAGCAATTGTTAAGTAGAGTTGGGAAGTAAAGAATATAGAAGACGTTTAGGCCAATATTCTATGACCAGATGGCAGCACCTTACGGTATCCTTTAATATCATATTGAAGTCAACTGCAATTAGAGGGCTAGTTTTGTCAGCAAAAATCCATGTTTTGAGGGAAATTTTGAGTTGCTGAAACTTGCTGATTTCTGCTGTTGTAATTTTGTAAATTTTCTGCGGTCCTCGCTCGTGACGACGGCGCGACGATATCAAGACGAGAAAATAATAAAGCGAAATTTTATCCGATTACAAGTCCTTTCTTATTCACAAAAGTGATAGTAGAGCAAAGTAATGAATATCAGCGATTACGGAGAAAAAGAAAAAATAGAAAGAACTTTGTAAATCCCACAAAAATAGCGCCCAAAACGCAAGGTCACGCCTGCCATCTGCATTGCCATGACCTTATACCTGTCCGACCAAGCGAAAGAAACCCGGCAAGGAGCCGTCCAGACTGTCGTTAGCGAGACTACCAGTGGTGAGGAGCAAGAGTCAGCCCAACCAGAGAAGATAGATATTATAGAGGAAAGGTCAGAACACTCAATATTGACTGCCAAAAATGTCATTGGCCATAATACTGGTATTGAAGAAGAGGTTCAGCCCCTTTCCCCTAAACACTTTTGGACAAATCCTGAAGATGAGATCACAGGTCAACAAAAGGATGATAGGGATAATCAGGTGCTTGGAGTTTTCACGGTTACAAGGGGCCGGATTAATAGCCTGAAATCTGCAGTAGGGCGAGAGCTGTCAAAGATGAGTTCAGCCATAGAAGGGAGAGATCAGAATGCGAGTTGGGAGGATGTGCGGTCCCATTCCTGGAGCTCTTTGCTGTTGGAAGGGGATAACACTTCAAATTTCTTTTGTCCCGTTAGCAGACGACAGAAAATGCCTCGTTTTGACTGGAAATGCCTCGCTTTGGTGGGATGTTTGGTCCAATACCCCCATCCTCCCACCACTGGTTACAGTCTGATATTGACTGGGTTGCAAGGCGGATGAATCCATGGAAACTCTCTGGATGGATGGAACATTGATGAGTAATCCCCGACTTAGATCTACGGATAGACACTTTTGCCTGCGTGGTATCTAAGAGTTGAAACAAAAACGGGAATAGGTCAAACGCTTTCAGATAATAGCTTACTAATGGGAAAGTAGAAGAAGGAACATCTTCATATCAATCCGCCTACTCCTTTGAAGTGGTCTTCTCCCACTGTAATATTTTTTTAATATAAAAAAAAACACTGGAAGCACGAGGCACCCCTGGTGCTGGAGTGGAAAACTACTTGGCACCTGCATCATAAGATAAAAAATAAACGAAAACGACACATTTCCTTGTACTGAAGAAGACTTTATTAAAAATGTATCATAGATGAATGATGTAAGATTTGAACATGCCTTACATACAATACATGACTCTGTACTCGAGGGATAAGGAGAATAATTATACACTCATTGTCAAGGCTTCTTTGCAAGACTTTCAAGTTCATTTCTGTCGAAATCTTAGAATGTCTTACATTTCGTACATGCAAAAGGGGTTGCCACCCCTAGCCAAACATGCTTCTATGTACTGGACAAAGGACAGCATCGTATCTGAGGTTACATTACATGCTTCTATGTACAAACACAGGACAGCTCCTAGGCCGAGGTTACATCACATGTTTCTATGCACAAAACACAGGACAGCTCCTTAGCCGAGGTTGCATAACTTGCGTGCATGTGTACAGAGCGCCGATAACAGCAATAGAAGCCGTTAATGTAGTGCTGCGCTGAAATCCCGCCCACCTGAAAAGATGTTCTCGTACGACAAAATAAAAAGGTTACCAGATGATCTATCGTGATCGTATGAATCTACGAGGCAGCTACTTCAGCTTTCCTGTCGGATGCAAACACGACATAATGTGCAGTAATTTGTGACATTCACCAGCCCGCTGTTGTTCATGTACCCCGTTCTGAAGCATCAGAGTTAATCGGTCCGTTGGTGTCTTCCCATTTCGCCATTTCGCCATTTTCCCATTTCGCCAATTCCCATTTCGCCAATATTATATTTTGCTTAACCTCCTGCACGAAATGGATCATTCAATTCTTTTTTCACTGATTTTTCCCATCTTCTTAATTTGATGGTTTCCCTCTGTGTTTTTGGAAAGTTATGAATAAAGGATTGTAAAAATTGGTTTGATGTTTTTCCAGTTTCTTCCTCTCTTGTTTCGAAGTCAATGGTTTCACGGTTACTTCAACAGGGGGCCCTTCTGGGCACATTCACTTCCTTCTCTCGCAGGGAGGTGCGTGGTTTACCAGGCTGGTTCAAATCTTCCAGAATTGTGATTCTTAAGAGATACTGAAATTGTTGAAATTATCCTAACGATCATTCGAATTAGAAATTGAACGCATATTTGGTTTTATGGTCGAACTCGAAATGGGTTTAAAGTATTAGTGAAAATGGACTTAGCGGACATGGAATAGTCCATTTTTGAAGAGGGCTATAGAAAAAAAGGCGAAATGGAAAACTGGTGAAATGGGAAACTGGTGAAATGGGAAACTGGCGAAACGGGAAATGGCGAAATGGGAAATGGCGAAATTGGAATAAACCGGTCCGCTACCTCCCCTCATACCTCTGAGGAAAAGCATGCCATAATTCTGTCTCTGGTGCGCCTCGAGTGGTGGTGAGCCAATCAGAACGCTGCTCTAAAATTTGTGATTTTTCATGAATGAGTCATTTTTATTCTCGCCTCCAGTCTTGGCATGCTGCCAATGAACACTTTCGACACAGCGTTTTTGAACGTAGAAGACTAGAAGCGAGGTTGCTTAGATCATGATCAAAGTGCGCTCTTGTTACAGGCCTTATGATTGGTTAATATCGGCGGTAGTGTGCGATCTAGTGAGGAATAACAGAACCAACTTATACAGGCAGATCTGCGTATTGTGTCAGGGGTTGATGTAACGGAGTCCGGGTCGGCGGAGTGGATCCAAGCCTTGAGAGTCAAGATGATGTACCCGTATTTCAAACTTACTCGAGGTTTCCTGTCTTTCTCTATTTCTCTGGTCACAAGGTTAGATTAATCTATGCTAAGTGGAAATGAGATAACATTACCAAATAGCCCGGGCTATTAAACAATTGAGCGCACCATGTCTACTTCTAAAGAATAAGGATGCTACCGGGGAGAGCACGAGGAATCGATACATTTACACATACTTCAAATTTAGTTCCTGATTCACAACAAAAGTTTGAAAATAAAGCCTATCACAAGGGTCATTTTAAACCCTACAAATTTAACAACTTTATATTATTTACATGTTACTTATAAACCATGCTGATGTACATGTGATACCAACTAGATATATTGAACTGAGTACTCCTTTCAACTTTCCCTTACAATAACAAGTCCAATTGATTTACCGTGGTGACATAATCGGCTTCCACCATCCATATTTGATATGAGAGAGGCTGATCTACGTACCCAGGCCCTGAAAGCTCAAGCCGCATGTCGAGTGCCTCTGGCCAGAGAAATTCATCGAGTGAGTTCAGGATGGCGAGGATCAGACACGAGTGCTTTTTTATTGATCATACCACACCTCCCCAGAATATATTTAAAAAATAACGATGAAAAGGTGATTTTTTTCATTTTATGGACATAAAATCTCAAAAAAGTGTGACAAATCTATTTTGTCGATAACAACCTGACGACGTCTCTACCTCACGAAATCATCGTAAAGCTGGAACGACTAGAATTTCAACGATATGACGTAACAAACGGCAACAGTGAAAATGTCTGAAATTGGAAAAGGCCTTCAACAGTTGGGATTCTGGATCGCATGAGATTGCACGTGATCATTTCTCATGTGATCCAGATGTTTTCATCGCAAGGGTGGATCATTCTCCTAGGTCATGCGATATGTTTAGGTTATGTTTACGCGACAGGTTTTGCAGTACTAGTAAACAATACCAAAGCGACTAGATGATATCGCATGACTGCTAGCTCCTGACAGGATTTGCAGTAATCCAAGATTGAGTCAATACCAAAGCGACTAGATGATATCGCATGACTGCTAGCTCCCGACAGGATTTGCAGTAATCCAAGATTGAATCAATACCAAAGCAGACTAGAGGATATCGCATGAATGCTAGCTCCTGACAGGTTTTGCAGTAATCCAAGATTCAGTCAATACCAAAGCAGACTAGATGATATCGCATGACTGCTAGCTCCTGACATGATTTGCAGCAATCCAAGATGAGTCAATACCAAAGCGACTAGATGATGTCGCATGACTGCTAGCTCCTGACAGGTTTTGCAGTAATCCAAGACTGAGTCAATACCTAAGCAGACTAGAGAATATCGCATGACTGCTAGCTCCTGACAGGATTTGCAGTAATCCAAGATTGAGTCAATACCTAAGCAGACTAGAGAATATCGCATGACTGCTAGCTCCTGACAGGATTTGCAGTAATCCAAGATTGAGTCAATACCTAAGCAGACTAGAGAATATCGCATGACTACTTGCTCCTGACAGGATTTGCAGTAATCCAAGATTGAATCAATAACAAAGCAGACTAGAGGATATCGCATGACTGCTAGCTCCTGACAGGTTTCGCAGTAATCCAAGATTCAGTCAATACCAAAGCAGACTAGAGAATATCGCATGACTGCTAGCTCCTGGCAGGATTTGCAGTAATCCAAGATTGAATCAATAACAAAGCAGACTAGAGGATATCGCATGACTGCCAGCTCCTGACAGGATTTGCAGTAATCCAAGATTGAGTCAATACCAAAGCAGACTAGAGAATATCGCATGACTGCTAGCTCCCGACAGGATTTGCAGTAATCCAAAACTGCATCAATGCCAAAGCAGACTAGAGGATATAGCATGACAGCCAGCTCCTGACAGGATTTGGAGTAATCCAAGATTGAGTCAATACCTAAGCAGACTAGAGAATATCGCATGACTGCTAGCTCCTGACAGGATTTGCAGTAATCCGATATTGCATCAATACCAAAGCAGACTAGAGGATATCGCATGACAGCCAGCTCCTGACAGGATTTGCAGTAATCCAATATTGAGTCAATACCTAAGCAGACTAGAGAATATTGCATGACTGCTAGCTCCCGACAGGTTTTGTAGTAATCCAAGATTGAGTCAATACCAAAGCGACTAGATGATATCGCATGACTGCCAGCTCCTGACAGGTTTTGCAGTAATCCAAGATTGAGTCAATACCAAAGCAGACTAGATGATATCGCATGACAGGCAGCTCCTGACAGGATTTGCAGTAATCCAAGACTGAGTCAATACCTAAGCAGACTAGAGAATATTGCATGACTGCTAGCTCCTGACAGGTTATGCAGTAATCCAAGATTGAGTCAATACCAAAGCAGACTAGAGAATATCGCATGACTGCCAGCTCCTGACAGGTTATGCAGTAATCCAAGATTGCATCAATACCAAAGCAGACTAGAGAATATCGCATGACTGCCAGCTCCTGACAGGTTATGCAGTAATCCAAGATTGCATCAATACCAAAGCAGACTAGAGAATATCGCATGACAGCCAGCTCCTGACAGGATTTGCAGTAATCCAAGATTGAGTCAATACCTGAGCAGACTAGAGAATATCGCATGACAGCCAGCTCCTGACAGGATTTGCAGTAATCCAAGATTGAGTCAATACCAAAGCAGACTAGAGAATATCGCATGACTGCTATCTCCTGACAGGATTTGCAGTAATCCAAGATTGAGTCAATACCAAAGCAGACTAGAGAATATCGCATGACAGCCAGCTCCTGAGAGGTTTTGCAGTAATCCAAGATTGAGTCAATACCTTCGCAGACTAGCAGGATATCGCATGACTGCTAGCTCCTGACAGGTTTTGCAGTAATCCAAGATTGAGTCAATACCAAAGCAGACTAGAGAATATCGCATGACAGCCAGCTCCTGACATGATTTGCAGCAATCCAAGATTGAGTCAATACCAAAGCGACTAGATGATGTCGCATGACTGCTAGCTCCTGACAGGTTTTGCAGTAATCCAAGATTGAGTCAATACCTAAGCAGACTAGAGAATATCGCATGACTGCTAGCTCCTGACAGGATTTGCAGTAATCCAAGATTGAGTCAATACCAAAGCAGACTAGAGAATATCGCATGACTGCTAGCTCCTGGCAGGATTTGCAGTAATCCAAGATTGAGTCAATACCTAAGCAGACTAGAGGATATCGCATGACTGCTAGCTCCTGACAGGTTTTGCAGTAATCCAAGATTGAGTTAATACCTAAGCAGACTAGAGGATATCGCATGACTGCTAGCTCCTGACAGGATTTGCAGTAATCCAAGATTGAGTCAATACCTAAGCAGACTAGAGGATATCGCATGACTGCTAGCTCCTGACAGGATTTGCAGTAATCCAAGATTGAGTCAATACCTAAGCAGACTAGAGGATATCGCATGACTGCTAGCTCCTGACAGGTTTTGCAGTAATCCAAGATTGAGTTAATACCTTCCTTCGCAGACTACAGGATATTGCATGACAGCCAGCTCCTGACAAGTTTTGCCGTAATCCCACAGAATCTCACACATGATTCCCTGTCATTTAGTCATGGTCACTGCATGACTCCGAGATAATTCATGGCTAATCCCACTTTCTATTTGGTCATAAGGTTACAGGATTGATTTAAGATAATCCATGGATAATCTCACCTAATGTTTTATATATTAAATCAATCTCCGTGCTAAATAAACAGACCCGAGAATATCATGTGATGGCATGAAGTTATGTGATCAGACTAAAACGTGCCTTCAAAGCATGTTCATTGAAGTCATGTGATTCTACTAATTCATGCCTTCAAAGCGCGTTCTTTGAAGTCATATGATCTGACTCAAACCTGCTTTCAAAGCGTGTTCTTTGAATTCATGTGATCTGACTTAGACCTGCCTTCAGGGTGTGTTCTTTGAAGTCATGTGATCTGACTTAGACCTGCGTTCAGGGAGTGATCTTTGAAGTCATATGATCTGACTCAAACCTGCTTTCAAAGCGTATTCTTTGACGTCATGTGATCTGAATGAAACCTGCTTTCAAAGCGTGTTCTTTGAAGTCATGTGATCAGATTTAATCCTGCCTCAGTGTGTGTTCTTTGACATCATGTGGTCCTACTTAATCCTGCCTTCATAGCGTGTTCTTTGAAGTCATGTTATCCTATCTTCAGAGCTTGTTCTTTGGTGCCTAAACAATGCACTACCTGTCTACAGAATGATCCCGATATTTCGTTACAACCTATATAATATCATAAGGGAAAACATGTCCAGCACCACAAATGACATTAGACTAAATGATGCCAACGGGCAATAGCACTCTTTGAATGCACCATATCATTCCAATGAGCCAGTTCTTCACCTGTTGATCGTGGGCCCACTTCGATATGTCCGAGATACTCCGTATTCCCAAGTAAATTATCGTGAATAACATTAATATGGACTTCAAGCTTATTTAAGTAGTCGTTGCCAATGTTAAAAACCAATGCTTCATTCCAAATGGGATTTAATGTGTTTCGTATCGTAGACGTCTTCTTCTTTTTAAGCTTTTTACCTGCATAACTGATGGAGACTTTCACGTACGGATCTGAAAGAAAAGGCTTACAATACAGTATCATGGTAATTCATGATTTATAGTAAGATCTTGACATGATTTATTAAGAGCTCTTGTAGGGTTTCTCACTGAAAGGTTTGGTAGTCCAAGGATCCAACAAACTATCACCTTTGTTTTAGTAGATTTATCATTTTTTCTCTTCAAATTCATTGTTATTGCTGTGGCTTTATGGTGCTCAAGCATCTTTGCTTTTCTCAAATTTTGCATTCAATATTGAGTCGTTCACCTCACACAGAGATGCAGACCTTGCTTTCAAGATATGGGACAGCATCACAAGCTATTCATGTGATGATGTTTTTTTTACCTCACACAGAGATACAGGCCTTGCTTTAGAGCTATCGGACAGCATCACAAGCTATTCATGTGATGATGTCTTTTTTTTACCTCACACAGAGATACAGGCCTTGCTTTAGAGCTATCGGACAGCATCACAAGCTATTCATGTGATGATGTTTTTTTAACCTCACACAGAGATGCAGGCTTGCTTTAGAGCTATCGGACAGCATCACAAGCTATTCATGTGATGATGTTTTTTTACCTCACACAGAGATACAGACCTTGCTTTAGAGCTATCGGACAGCATCACAAGCTATTCATGTGATGATGTTTTTTTAACCTCACACAGAGATGCAGGCCTTGCTTTAGAGCTATCGGACAGCATCACAAGCTATTCATGTGATGATGTGTTTTTTACCTCACACAGAGATACAGACCTTGCTTTAGAGCTATCGGACAGCATCACAAGCTATTCATGTGATGATGGGTTTTGACCTCACACAGAGATACAGGCCTTGCTTTAGAGCTATGGGACAGCATCACAAGCTATTCATATGATGATTGGTTTTAAACTCACACAGAGATACAGGCCTTGCTTTAGACCTATCGGACAGCATCACAAGCTATTCATATGATGATTGGTTTTGACCTCACACAGAGATACAGGCCTTGCTTTAGACCTATCGGACACCATCACAAGCTATTCATATGATGATTGGTTTTGACCTCACACAGAGATACAGGCCTTGCTTTAGACCTATCGGACACCATCACAAGCTATTCATGTGATGATGTTTTTGTTTACCTCACACAGAGATACAGGCCTTGTTTTAGAGCTATCGGACAGCATCACAAGCTATTCATGTAATGATGTTTTTGTTTACCTCACACAGAGATAGAGTCCTTGCTTTAGAGCTATCGGACACCATCACAAGCTATTCATGTGATGATGTTTTCTTTTTACCTCACATAGAGATACAGACCTTGCTTTAGAGCTATCGGACAGCATCACAAGCTATTCATGTGATGATGTTTTTTTACCTCACACAGAGATACAGGCCTTGCTTTAGAGCTATCGGACACCATCACAAGCTATTCATGTGATGATGTTTTTTTTACCTCACACAGAGATACAGGCCTTGCTTTAGAACTATAGGACACCATCACAAGCTATTCATGTGATGATGTTTTCTTTTTACCTCACATAGAGATACAGACCTTGCTTTAGAGCTATCGGACAACATCACAAGCTATTCATGTGATGATGTTTTTTTACCTCACACAGAGATACAGGCCTTGCTTTAGAGCTATCGGACACCATCACAAGCTATTCATGTGATGATGTTTTTTTTACCTCACACAGAGATACAGGCCTTGCTTTAGAACTATAGGATACCACCACAAGCTATTCATGTGCTGATGTTTTTTTTACCTCACACAGAGATACAGGCCTTGCTTTAGAGCTATCGGACAGCATCACAAGCTATTCATGTGATGATGTTTTTTTACCTCACACACAGAAACAGACCTTGCTTTAGAGCTATCGGACACCACCACAAGCTATTCATGTGATGACGTTTTTTTTACCTCACACAGAGAAACAGACCTTGCTTTAGAGCTATCGGACAGCATCACAAGCTATTCATGTGATGATGGGTTTTTTACCTCACACACAGAAACAGACCTTGCTTTAGAGCTATCGGACACCATCACAAGCTATTCATGTGATGATGTTTTTTTACCTCACACACAGAAACAGACCTTGCTTTAGAGCTATCGGACAGCATCACAAGCTATTCATGTGATGATGTTTTTTTACCTCACACACAGAAACAGACCTTGCTTTAGAGCTATCGGACAGCATCACAAGCTATTCATGTGATGATGGGTTTTTTACCTCACACAGAGATACAGGCCTTGCTTTAGAGCTATTGAACACCATCACAAGCTATTCATGTGATGATGTTTTTTTACCTCACACAGAGATACATGCCTTGCTTTAGAGCTATCGGACAACATCACAAGCTATTCATGTGATGATGTTTTTTTTACCTCACACAGAGATACAGACCTTGCTTTAGAGCTATCGGACAGCATCACAAGCTATTCATGTGATGATGTTTTTTTACCTCACTCAGAGATACAAGCTTTGTTTTAGAGCTATCGGACACCATCACAAGCTATTCATGTGATGATGTTTTTTTTACCTCACACAGTGATACAGGCCTTGCTTTAGAGCTATCGGACACCATCACAAGCTATTCATGTGATGATGTTTTTTTACCTCACACAGAGATACAGGCCTTGCTTTAGAGCTATCGGACAGCATCACAAGCTATTCATGTAATGATGTTTTTTTACCTCACACAGAGATACAGGCCTTGCTTTAGAGCTATCGGACACCATCACAAGCTATTCATGTGATGATGTATTTTTACCTCACACAGAGATACAGCCCTGGCTTTAGAGCTATTGAACACCATCACAAGCTATTCATGTGATGATGTTTTTTTACCTCACACAGAGATACAGGCCTTGCTTTAGAACTATTGAACACCATCACAAGCTATTCATGTGATGATGTTTTTTTACCTCACACAGAGATACAGGCCTTGCTTTAGAGCTATCGGACAGCATCACAAGCTATTCATGTGATGATGTTTTTTTACCTCACTCAGAGATACAGGCTTTGTTTTAGAGCTATCGGACAGCATCACAAGCTATTCATGTGATGATGTTTTGTTTACCTCACACAGAGATACAGACCTTGCTTTAGAGCTATCGGACAGCATCACAAGCTTTTCATGTGATGATGTTTTTTTTACCTCACTCAGAGATACAGGCTTTGTTTTAGAACTATCGGACACCATCACAAGCTATTCATGTGATGATTTTTTTTTACCTCACACAGAGATACAGGCCTTGCTTTAGAGCTATTGAACACCATCACAAGATATTCATGTGATGATGTTTTTTTTACCTCACACAGAGATACAGGCCATGCTTTAGAGCTATTGAACACCATCACAAGCTATTCATGTGATGATGTTTTTTTTACCTCACACAGAGATACAGGCCTTGCTTTAGAGCTATTGAACACCATCACAAGCTATTCATGTGATGATGTTTTTTTACCTCACACAGAGATACAGGCCTTGCTTTAGAGCTATTGAACACCATCACAAGCTATTCATGTGATGATGTTTTTTTTTACATCACACAGAGATACAGGCCTTGCTTTAGAGCTATCGGACAGCATCACAAGCTATTCATGTGATGATGTTTTTTTTACCTCACACAGAGATACAGGCCTTGCTTAGAGCTATTGAACACCATCACAAGCTATTCATGTGACGATGTTTTTTTTACCTCACACAGAGATACAGGCCTTGTTTTAGAGCTATCGGACAGCATCACAAGCTATTCATGTGATGATGTTTTTTTTACCTCACACAGAGATACAGGCCTTGCTTTAGAGCTATTGAACACCATCACAAGCTATTCATGTGATGATGTTTTTTTACCTCACACAGAGATACAGGCCTTGCTTTAGAGCTATCGGACAGCATCACAAGCTATTCATGTGATGATGTTTTTTTACCTCACACAGAGATACAGGCCTTGCTTTAGAGCTATTGAACACCATCACAAGCTATTCATGTGACGATGTTTTTTTTACCTCACACAGAGATACAGGCCTTGCTTTAGAGCTATTGAACACCATCACAAGCTATTCATGTGATGATGTTTTTTTACCTCACACAGAGATACATGCCTTGCTTTAGAGCTATCGGACAACATCACAAGATATTCATGTGATGATGTTTTTTTTACCTCACACAGAGATACAGACCTTGCTTTAGAGCTATCGGACAGCATCACAAGCTATTCATGTGATGATGTTTTTTTACCTCACTCAGAGATACAAGCTTTGTTTTAGAGCTATCGGACACCATCACAAGCTATTCATGTGATGATGTTTTTTTACCTCACACAGAGATACAGGCCTTGCTTTAAAACTATCGGACACCATCACAAGCTATTCATGTGATGATGTTTTTTTACCTCACACAGAGATACAGGCCTTGCTTTAGAGCTATCGGACACCATCACAAGCTATTCATGTGATGATGTTTTTTTACCTCACACAGAGATACAGGCCTTGCTTTAGAGCTATCGGACAACATCACAAGCTATTCATGTGATGATGTTTTTTTACCTCATACAGAGATACAGGCCTGGCTTTAGAGCTATTGAACACCATCAAAAGCTATTCATGTGATGATGTTTTTTTTACCTCACACAGAGATACAGGCCATGCTTTAGAGCTATCGGACACCATCACAAGCTATTCATGTAATGATGTGTTTTGACCTCACACAGAGGGCCTTGCTTTAGAGCTATCGGACACCATCACAAGCTATTCATGTGATGATGTGTTTTTTTTACCTCAGAGAGAGATACAGGCCATGCTTTAGAGCTATCGGACACCATCACAAGCTATTCATGTGATGATGTTTTTTTTACCTCACACAGAGATACAGGCCATGCTTTAGAGCTATCGGACACCATCACAAGCTATTCATGTAATGATGTGTTTTGACCTCACACAGAGATACAGGCCTTGCTTTAGAGCTATCGGAGAGCATCACAAGCTATTCATGAGATGATGTTTTTTTTACCTCATACAGAGATACAGGCCTTGTTTTAGAGCTATCGGACACCATCACAAGCTATTCATGTAATGATGTGTTTTGACCTCACACAGAGATACAGGCCATGCTTTAGAGCTATCGGACAGCATCACAAGCTATTCATGTGATGATGTTTTTTTACCTCACACAGAGATACAGGCCATGCTTTAGAGCTATCGGACACCATCACAAGCTATCCATGTAATGATGTGTTTTGACCTCACACAGAGATACAGGCCTTGCTTTAGAGCTATCGGACAGAATCACAAACTATTCATGTGATGATTTTTTTACCTCACACAGAGATACAGGCCTTGCTTTAGAGCTATGGGACAGAATCACAAACTATTTATGTGATGATTGGTTTTGACCTCACATAGAGATACAGGCCACGCTTTAGAGTTAGAGCTATGGGACAGAATCACAAACTATTTATGTGATGATTGGTTTTGACCTCACATAGAGATACAGGCCACGCTTTAGAGCTATGGGACAGAATCACAAACTATTTATGTGATGATTGGTTTTGACCTTACACAGAGACACATACCTTTCTTCTGAGATATGGGACAGCATCAGAACCATCACTTTGATGGGGCGCTTGCATGTTCCAGGGTACAATGCCTTTCTTTTGGTTTCTACACCTAACAAGAAGGATGATAGGTGAGGCATATTTATCGACTTACCTGATGTCCCCTTATCACGATCTATGATTTTTAGATTCCTAGCTTTCATTATAACGACAGTCAGCCTCTTAGCGCTTGAGAGATAGCCCAGTGAGAACATGAGGTCACCCAGCTCGGTGCACTGAAACAAGGAAGATACATTATTACTACAGCCAGCCTCTTAGCGCTTGAGATATTGCCTAGTGAGAACATGAGGTCACCAAGCTTGGCGCACTGAAACAAGGAAGAGACATTGATACTAGAGTCATACTCTTAGGGCTGTAAAGATAGCCCACTGCAGTATCCAAACTTACAACTTACCCGAGGTCAAACACAAACTATCCCAACTTACCTCTCTATTCTTTTCAAACACAGATATTCCTTTCCAAAGCACGACCCGCTCCGAGAAGTCAATCCCGTCCAGCGACACGTGCACCTGACCCAGCACCTCATCACGTGAAAACTGATCATAATCAAATATCAAAATTTGTAGCGTCCGTGTTGCTAAATTATTTGGAAGAACTTCAAAAAGGAACTCTTCCTCAAATTCCGGATTTAACGTCTTTTTCACATGTTTCGTCTGCATTATCGCCCTCCTGCTTGGCAGTATTGAAACTTGGCAGTAAGGATTAGCAGTTCCACTAAGATCCCTGGGAACAAGGTCCCGTGCTTGGATGACCCGTACTGTCATCAGACCCGTTTCGTAGTTGTAATCAAGTGAGAAATTGATTGAGCCTATGTTCTCCTCCTGTATGCTTCCGATGGACTGTTGCCGAGCTGGTTGCTGCAAATGAAGTGAGAAACACTGGAACTTTCATGGAAGCAATTAGAACTAACAATAATAATATTTCCGTGATGAAACTGTTCGCAATTTGATTATCACAGGGAAAAGATGAATATGGATTATGACATGCTGGCCTTATTAACATGTTGGCCTTTCCGTTAATCTTAAAGTTATACCTACTACCCTGTCGTAAAGCCTTGTGTTAATTTTCGTATGATCAATAGCATCGTGCATAGATGCTCGACGACGCTGACGATTAAATGTCGGTGGAAGCTGGACTGCTTGTTGGAGGGATTCCGTCAGTTTTTCCGTCGGAAGGTTAAATGAAAGTTCTTGTAATGATGTCGACATGATTGGGGTGCTGGAAGTTGGCGTTCCCTCTGTAAAGACAGTCAAGAAAACAATCATTAATCGTTGCTGACGTGTTACATTATAACCTGGGTAGGGGAGTTTTCTTAAAGGCCCAGTCTGGTTATGAAGTCTATGTAACAGGCTAGAAGGGTTCAGCCGGGAAACTAGTCATGATCTTCATTGCTGTGAAAGTGTCCTACTTAGTAAGTTTCTTAAAGACCCGGTCTGATCATGAAGTTAGTCTACATGTAGCAGGAAAGAAGGGTTCAGCCGGTTAAACTGGCTGGTACCTGAACTGGTTTTCATCTCGATTTGCTATGAAAGTGTAAAATCGGGCATTCTCGTCCTACTTATTAAAGAAAATATGAGAGTATTCAAATGTCATATTGCTAATGAGATTTTGCAGTTGATAGAAAATGTCATTCATCATTTGAATGATGCTCTGACATTTCCTTTATCTCATTCAATATAATGAAGCTCACTGCTCAAACCAGATTGACTCTCTTATTATATATGATACATGGATGAAGACCTGGTTGATAGTGGGACTCTGTTGAAGGAAGTGCTTGTCGCATCGAGAGAAAAGCAAAATAAGTCAAATAAAAAAGCAGTTCACACCAGTTGACTTCTCTTTAGGAAAGGGTTTTCTCAAAACTTAAGTTTGAGAGAAAGAATTCAGCTGAAGTGAATATCTCAATTACTTCTCAAACGAATATCTTGTGTCATACATCACTCTAATGGTAATTCTTGCCAATCACTTAGCCTGGCCTGCAAATTTGATAGAGGACGCATAAAAGGAATAGTTCCCCTGCTGCGCGAAATTGCACCAGAGTGGGGATAATCTACGTTCCTGGCCATGCAGGCATCACCTTCAACGAAAAGGCCGACAAACTAGCAGGCAGCGCCGATATCTTCGGGGACCAGGACCCGACGCCAAGGGACGTCAGGAACAGGAACTGCTAGACTCATGGTCTATATGGTATCTAGACAAGATGCTGGAGAGGGGTAAAGAGAGAGGAGACCGTATCAAGTGTCACCTGCGAGAGACCCGTAGACAGTTGGCCACACAACTGAAGACAGGAGCTACGACACGGAGGGGACTGCAGAGGTAGCGCTGATAGACTTATTTGAGGGAGAAGGGCCAGTGAGTTATCCAGAGCCCCCACTTCTCTGGTGTCCACACGCAAACAAACACACAACACTTAAGTTTGAGAGAAAGGTAATTCTTGTCCAACCAGCTCACGCTCTGAGCTTAGTATATTCTACTTTCATCAGACCTGGTCACAAATAAGTTTGCACTCTTTGCATCGTAAAATCCTTCACATGAGAAAACCCAACACTTGGGTGATTAAAAAGCTCCAAACTCATTAACAGGTGTGGCAAGAAACAGACAGTGAGATCAGGGAGATTTGAACGTCAGAAAACTGTAATAATATATGACTTGATTTTTTACACAATGAGTATTTGTCCTCATGACAATCATTTGTTTAGCCTTGGTTAACGTTGACTTGTATTTATGTTACGCTAGGACATTTTGCATTCACTACGAGAAAACGGCCAAGGAAACACTGGCAGAAACGTCGTAGTAAAAATACGATAGAGGAAGAATAACCAATGGGCCGAATTCATAAAGCTGTTTTATCTTCCGTACAGTTAAACAGCGTTTATCTGCTGAACAATGTTTAAAACAGACTTTAGCAGACTTTGGGCGCGTGCATTTAAAACACTGTGTAAACAGCTATTCACAATCGATGATTATCAGCGTTTTATCCACCCGCGTACAATCCTACCGATTCTTTGCCCAATTACGCAAGTCGCAGTGTATAAAACTGTGACCCGTTCTAGCAAAACATGTTGCATGTCGCACATAGGATGAGCCTAGATGACACTAGGAGATAATAGAAGAAATTGATGTCGTCAGATTTCATAAAAGGCAGACAATAGTGAAATAAACAAACAGTCCGTGTGAACCTGCCAAGCTCTGAGCGACATGCGACAGGTTTTGCACGAACGGATCACAACTAGGCCTATGGTCACGATTCTTATACTACTGCAAAATGCCTAAGGGGAAGAGAGCCGAATATTTTCTCCCTCGAGCAGAGGATGGGCCTTACTGAGCAAACAACAAGTTGTGTGCTGAAAGAACAACAAGCCAACGAAACGTATCCTTCCAAACACGGTATCGATGAGTGAATTTTCTATCATTGTATTTTGTCAGGGGATTAATTCGAATCTCAAATACCCTCGCCTCACGTGGAGGGCGCACCTCTTCCTCTTCTTCAGCCCGCTTATCCGGAGCGAGCTCCAAAATAGCTAGAGTGCGTCCATGCCAACACAAATGTCCTCACTGAGAGTACTAGATGACCCGTTCTCAAGGCATAATCGGCGACCTAAACATTCCCTCGCGAGCGTTTAACTTTATTTTTGTTTTTTAGACGCTAGTTTGTACATTCGATAGATAATCACTTGTTGTGAATTGGCGATTAGGTGAACAACGGCGATGATTCCTGTTTTAGGCTGACATGCATGCATAAAAATCCTAACGCCCAAGTTAGAAAACACTTACGCCTGTCCGTCCGCCATGTTTTTTTAACGACCGGTCAGCTATGTCTACAAACGCCCTCAGTTATGATCGACTACCGGCTGGCCGCAGTGGCGCTACCGTATTCACCAACAAAGCACAGGATGTGGAGCACAGATATGAGCATCAGTTCATGTAGCCGTTGCGACCTCGCGCGATTATTGTTGGAAATCGAATGCCACCTCATCAGATAGTTCCTAATACATGCATGGTTTTAATACTAGCAAAGTGGGAAATTGTTTTGCATCTTTAAAACTCGAAAAATAGCTGCGTGCTCTTATAATCATCACAGGATGTCATGTTCATCTCCTGGTTATGTATCTTATGAATTCACTTTGCCAATATTGTAAAAGGGCAAATTTTAGACGCCACTTTGAAACTGAAAATGGTACAGATGGCACAAAAAATTCTGTCGAGCTTGTATGCGAATGAGAAAAAAAACTGAAAAATATATTTCTTACCAACAACGGCTTCATGGTATAGTGGGCAAGACGGTCAGTATCAAATGACGAAGGTTCCGAGTTCGAACCCGCTCGAGGAATGTTTTTCATTTTTGCTCTGTGACCTGTCTCGTCAAAGAACTCATGTGTGACCAGTCGCTGGGTGTCTTTCATGTTTCAAGTGCAGTTGGGCGATTTGACCAATACTTCGTCCCCAAAAGGAACGAAGTGCGAGGTGCCTATTGCGAAAATGATTGGTTGACGAAACAATGGCCTGATTGGTTGGCTACCCTTGTGACGTCAAACTATTTTTACACCGAGGGGTTTTCCTGTTTTTCTTCATGGTTTAAGCTTAAAAGTGTTTGGATTGGAATTCCTGGCTTTTTTCGAGGTAGTACATAGGCTCAATGCACAGCGTAGCGGATCGAGGCTGTTGGTCGTTTGGTTGACGGGCGTTTGTGTTTTCTAACTTGGCCATTCGGGTTTTGTTGCATGCATGTCAGCTTTAAACACGGGTGACTGGTTAAAACAGCTTTATGAATTCGGCTGTCAATGTATTTGTGGAGTTGTTGCAAATTTTGGCTCTAGCATGCCTAAATCATCAAAAACATATAATTTAGTATCTGCCATGCATCAATGCACGGGTCACGATGAGGCTAAATGAATATGTTATTTGGGGGGAGGGGGGTTGGGGTGTCAGGGCTGAAGAGTTTAGTGACCCAAGAAGGATTTCACAGAACTGGTCACGTAAAATCTGCCAGCAATTCTTCCAATTCCTAGCCAATCAGCAGAAAACACCTCAACTACTCACTGGTCACAATACATCAACAATCAATTCCCGACGCTATTTACGTCTCGGCTCATCTTTCACTCCTGTATTCAGCGCGTGATATTGTACATCAAGCGTTGATTAGCCCACTTCACGAATGTTTGGGCTTACAGTCGACTGTGAGGGTTGATGAGCCGCGTAATGGAACTTCATGCGAGTTATTTTATAAAAGCACCGTCCATATACTAGTACATTAGGTCACCGTCATCCAAGTACAGTAGAACCTCTCTATTAAGGACACCCTCGGGACTGACAAGTGCTGTCCTTAATAGAGAGGTGTCCTGATTAGAGAGGTTAAATTGAATGAAAACAGCCAATTTGGGACCAGAACTAGTGTCCTTAATAGAGGTTGTCCTTAATAGAGAGGTGTCCACTGAGGGAGGTTCCACTGTAGTTGCTAGGTTTGCACTTTATCGCGGGCTGCAGTGAAGATTTGTTCTTGTCGCAGACCCAAATGCTCCTTACGTCCAGTCTATCTTGACGGTACCATGTGAACAACTATGGCATACTGTGAAAGTGCTGTTTAGCCCGCTGGAGGGCGCCTGTACAAAAGGTATACATGCATTTTATATACTTTAGTCCCGGTGTAGAAGTTTAAAATGTCCTGGGATAGAATGTCCGGGAAACAATGTATTCTATTATGCGCTTTAATCTCTGAGCTATTGGCGGTCATGGCCTCTATAGAACCAGATAGCGGAATACAATAGGGCCGGACACTTTTTCCAGGGGGACATTTTCTTCTTTTACACCGGTTTTAAACGACCAGTCCGTTGCCCATGCCCCCATCCACGATTATAATACTGCATGGCCACATTTATGAATGTAGGCATGTCTTCAAGCGCGAATTCTGCCTGGATTGGCTAGTTCAGCAATGAATTGACAGATTTGACGTAGGCCTAACCGGCTGGTCGTCATTCTGGTATGCTGACCAATCACTGGTAATCGACACCATTTCTTCAATAGCATTCCGCGAAGTTACTATTTATAGCTCACAAGGTCATTTGCATAAGATATCCCTGACGTTTTAGTCACGTGACAGTCGAACATCGACACTTATTTCTACGCATTTGAGCTTATTTCAAAGTCAATTATCTTTGACCCTGCATTGTTTTTAGCATGAATGATACCATAGAGTCAGAGAGAGAAATATTCAGAATAATTATGTAGTATTTCCAACACTCGGACATGTGCCAGATTGAATCTAACTGCCCTAGTTAGAAAGCCTGAATCCATTACGAAACCGCATGTTTGTCCGACATTGCCTGTAATTCAGCGATGGGGAAATAGAGGGCAGCAGCTGCAGTGACCTATAAGCGGCAAAGTTAAGATAACACACTGCGGGCCTATGCTCCGGATTGGCCTGAGCGTTATAGCAATGCTAAATTATGACTGCCTCATTGTTGAAAAGGGGCTAGACATACTACATGCTGAACTGGTCGTTTAAAACCGAGAATAAAGTATACGTGAACATGTAATATGTTGAACAGACACAAAAAAACGGCTAATTAGCGTCAGAAAGTATAATTGTTATTTAACATCACATGTAGTATACATGTACATGTAGTTTCAAATTCCAGTGAAATGGGCTTCAACGATAATGTTCCCAATTATGGTTGAGACTTGTTACCGTGAAAACCTGAACAAGATGTCGGAATGTTCATTCAGCATCAGTGCTTACGACTCTCCAGAAAGGGTTAGGTTTTATTTTATAAAGATCATATTTTGTTATTGATTGACAAAATAAAACGTTTTATGAAAGAAAGTGGCGCTAATTCGGCCTGAATAAGACTTACAGTCTGAACTGGTGACGCAGTATATGACGTAGGATTATCACACACCTGAATCTCATGATGCCGATATCCAAGATGGCGGCGATTGATCAATTCCAGTGTCGGAATTTTTTTAATTTCGGCACTGTGCGAGTTTGCAACCATTTCATGCACTGGTCAACTTGACACCCCTCATCAATTATAGATGGCAGTTTGATGAACAATATGGAACCAAAATCTCCATTTCAGTGAGAAAGTGTTCGTTACAGGATTCTTGGACGCACTCCCTAAAATTGAAAAAGTCCAAACTCTGAGGAACATTGAGTGATTTAGGACTATGCCAGTCATTATCACCATGGTCATTTGGCCTAAAGTTTAAGGTCAACATGGGCCTTCTATTCCAGTGCTAGATGTTTATGGATCATGCTTGAAATAAGAAATGCACTTATGCTTTTTACTACCTTTACTGCGTACAGGAAAACGTGAATCATGCGATGTGGAAACTCAGTGAAAGATGATACTGATGTAGCCAAGCGAAGCACCAGGACGTGGGAATGTAACATCCTGGCCGCCATCAGTGACATTAGCCACTATGGCAGTCCCGAGCTTTATGTAAATGTCAACATTTGTCACGTTGAAATGTAATCCTGGAAACAAGTTTCTGTGATATCCAACAGCAGTCACACTTAGAGCTGGTACAGTCTTAGTCACAAGTAGAATCAAATGTTCTGTCTCTCACTGTTTTGTGACGCATAGATATATACCCCATTCTCCATTCGGAATTTCAACCCAAGAGCTGTTGGTTCGTTTACAGATGTCCATTGCACGTAGTTTGATCACATTCAACTACGAATCCAATGATACACAACACCTATTTCGTCAATTGATGACCTCTTTTGGGCCATCCAGAGTAAGACCGAAGCCGAGCTCTCTGGAATTTTCGTGATGTGCATTAGGATCTTCAACTGAATACACCCATTACCCCCAGTGAACAAATCGAAAGCGAGGCAATCTCTGCAGACATCGCAGATACACATCGAGTGAGTGCGCCCAGAGAGAAGTGGAAAATATTCAGACGAAAAAGTCTGCATACGATTCAACGACGGACCTCCGCACTTATCGGTTAGTTTTTCATTTAAAACTTGGTTATGAAAAGGTAAATTGACCTTGAACTATTTGTATTTTTAAAACTAATCAGCGCCAACATATCACTTCACTCATCAAGTTGGTCTCGAAAAACATTCTTACGTTTTTGTCTATTTTGATGCTGTGACTTATTTAATATTCAAATTTCAAATATTCAAATTTCAATATCAATATCAGTGAAATCTAAAATTCGAGATCTCATATTAAATGCATTTGAGGAATTTACTGATGCATTTTAGGACCTACCTGCTGATAAACCCAAGAAATAAGAGTGATAGGTTGGCGCTGATTAGTTTTAAAGATACAAATAGTTTGGTCAAGTTATCTTTTCATTACCATGTTTTAAAGGAAAGCTTGAATCGTGTTCAGACTTTTTCGATCTGTGGACGCTCTCTAGTGCCTGCATTCGATATCTGCATTGGGGGTAATGGGTTTATTCAGTAGAACATCCAAATGCACATCACGAATATTCCCGAGAGCTTGGCTTCGGCCTTACTCGGGAATGTACATTTGACCCGTCAGTTTTAATCTCTGATCATGGCTCAACACTGAGGATTTGATGGCAAGGCAAAATAGATTCTAGGGGCAGGGAATGTTGCCTCATGTTGTCAACAACGATGACTGACTTTACAGCACTGACACAATGTAGATTTTCCTAAACTAGACTTCGAAGCCCTGTAAACCACTACATGCTGTTCATTCAAATTTCTTAGAAGTTTCTCCTTTGGTAGAACTTAGTACTTAACTAATTGACGTGATGTAAAAGAAACTCTACACTAAAAGCACTTTTTATTTGACAATAACATCAACAGTTCCCTCGAGCTCGCACCCAGGTGTACGGTGAATGAAATGTAAGACTGGTTGGTATGACATAGTTATGCTATTGGCCTGTAAATTACATCCTTTGCTGATGTGGCCTCAGGCGTACAGGACATGTGGGCCATTAATCCATACCAAGTGCTGTACCTTTCATTTAGCTCCTACCTCAATGAGAACTTGTCACTCATCTTTATTTCGGTGAAATCTGCGTATTGACAAGTAAATCTTTGGCAGGTAAAAGCACAAAAAGTTCATATGTCAAACAAACAACAATGCTAGAGAAAAATACTCTAGTTTCTCACTTCTAACGTCCAGTAAGATCTTTACACAGTGCACATTTCTAGGCCCGTGATGGGATAATTTTTAGGCCTTCTATTCAAGCCAATATTGCCATTGACGCTGCTGGTCAATCACCCGTCGTGGGCCTACCAAAATGTACACATACACTGGCTTACTACAGTGGTCGTTAGGCGTGCGAAACTAGATTTATATAATAAATGTTTACTGTTCATTGGTCGTTTCGCCAAAAAATTCTCTTGAGCCTGTTTTTGTTGAAAGATATTACGGAGCGGCCAAGCGATGCAACAGTATACCCAGATCACCGACACAATGCCGACACGGAGGATCAAACGCCACACGGTTCCTTAAAATATGTTGCTAATACTTGCTCAGTAATTCTGAAACTTCGCACGGCTCACCTTCAGTGTTTTCACACAACAGTCATCTAATTTTTTGATTTTTCAAATAGACACCTGGAACCTGGTTATTGGGGGGACATTTTCTAAGCTTAGCCAAGAGTCGCCTCACAACCCCACATACGTAGGTTGAGGGAAGCTAATCAAGGTAATGTGAGAATTTACAGAGGTGTGGTTTCGAAATGAAATAGGAAGCCAATGAAACCACAAAACACCTGCATGAATTAACATTCAATTTGACCTTCCTGTGTTATCTCGTTATCAAAGACAAACCAAGTGAACATTTCATCGAAATTGACAGCGAGTGCATTGTGCGGCAAACATGTGAGATACTCCGTGGAGAGACGAGGTTTAACCTACCTGGACCACTGCTGATATCTACAATGAAGGATAGACAAGACGTATTAGGATGAGGTTGGTGAGAGTATTATAGCAGGAAACACTTTTCACAATAAAATCATGGAAGCGAAAGCAGAAAGAAATGTGCATGTGATAGAGTGGTTACAACAGCATGTGATCGACACATGTTTAGTCCAGTCAATGTTCCTCAGTTGCCACAAAACTCACAACAAATCACAACAATATCGAAACCACCTGATTCCGTCTAAACACGATGACAATATTCTCAAACTCAGCTAAAGTCTTTGTTGCACGCCTTAGAATTTTTTCTAATAAACTGTTTGGTATTCAGATAATTAATATATTTAATATATTGACTGGACTAATAGTTACGGAACTAGACAACAAGGCTTACAACAGGTAAGTGCGTGGTCCAATCAAAGCTTAGAATCAAGGCCAAAAGCAACCCATTATTCTATTCTGTCAAGTCAATGAGGCAACACATATCGGAAAAGATTCCATACTGACAGAGGATGCCCAGGGCCATCATGATTCAATGTCCTCCCACCTACGTCACGCTGTACACCTGACTTAAAGGATGACTACTATAACGTTATTCTAATTGCGCAGTCTTCTTTTCACCTAACATCTTTAAAAAGGTTCAGAATGGAGGCCAATTCATAGAGCCGCATCAGGTTGGATCGGACATATGATGTAAGGGCTTTAGAATGGAGACAGGCTCATAGCCGCATCGTGTGGGCTCAGACATGATGTGTGGGCTTTAGAATGGAGGCCGAGTCATATAGCCACATCGTGTAGGCTCAGACACATCATGTAAGGGCTTTAGAATGGAGCTCAAGTCATATAGCCACATCGTGTGGGCTCAGACATATGATGTAAGGGCTTTAGAATGGAGGCCAAGTCATATAGCCACATCGTGTGGGCTCAGACATATGATGTGAGGGCTTAAGAATTGGGGCTAAGTCATATAGCCGCATCATGTGGGCTTAGACACATAATGTGAGGGCTTTAGAGTGGAGGCCGGGTTATATAGCTGCATCATGTGTGCTCAGACATACAACAAATGGGCTTTGTCATAAAGCGGCATTATGTGGGGTCAGACATACGGAAATATTGAGAACCACAAGATACTTGCATGAATCAACATTCAATTTGACATTTCTGTGCTATCTCTTTATATTCAACGACAAAACCAAGTGAACGTTTCGTCGAAATTGACAGCGAGTGCATTGTGCGGCAAACATGTGAGATACTCCGTGGAGAGACGAGGTTTAACCTACCTGGACCACTGCTGACATCTACAAAGAAGGATAGACAAGACATATTAGGATGAGGTTGGTGAGAGTATTATAGAAGGAAAAACTTTTCATAAACCTTAACATGTCTTCGTTGTTTTTATTAGAATTTGCTATCATGTGTGACACAGATACACTCATTGCGAAAGTTTGATACCAACTTAAAAAATAAAAAATTTAATGTTTTTGTCTTTTTTACTAAATCACTGTTGTAACAAGACAAACGTAAACAACGCACTTAAACTGACTGGGAAACGATCACTGAGTGATCCAAGGAAATTGAACAACTTAACAGTCATACATGATATTCAAGGCAACACCATGAAAGGCATGTTAAGGGTTTGAAAGTCTTCACGGGTTAATCGTGGAAACTGGAAGGGAAACTGGTTAGTGCTACCCTCTATTGGAGGTTGGACAAACATGCGGCTAGAAGATGAACATGGTAACAATATCTGGTCGAGGTTTCAGTAATACGTCAAATGTATGCAGTGAATCAGTAGCTATGGGTGAGCTATATAAAATATAACTTGATTGAAATCATGATTGAAATTTAGCCTGTCACTGAACTTTCCCAAGCAAGGCACACAGCTGAGAAACACATTTTGAAACACCCTGTATTAGAATTGATATCATTTCATTGAATTCATCTTTGCTATAGAGACCAAGTGCAGATGCTTGTACAAGCCAATATTCATATATATATATTACATTTCTTCAGAATAAATGGTGACCAGATGGGCTTTCCTGTTGACATAAAGCCCAAAACAATCAATTTGATGGAAAAGGAATATCTCGAGAAGAAGCTACGAGACCTAAACATTTCATCAATGTCTCCTCATATCACTGAGTAGAGACATGTATCGAAACTAATGGAGAACTCCGAAATAGCTTCATCAAAGACACTGGTAACTGCTAAGTTTCCCTTGACCAGTCTTGACAATGCCGCAGTGTGTTTATTCTGACATCACTGACCAATGAGGATGGTAAATAGTTGACTTTTCAGATAATGTTGATGGCAGCCGCTCTTTGTCTTGTTTTTTTGCTCATCCTAAGGGAATCATTGTCTGGGAGGTAATACACTGTCAGGACTTGCAAGTGTGTTTACTTGCACCTACAGTTTGGCACCATTTGGCTTACTCCTTTGGTTTTATGACTCGATCGAAACACAACCTCCCTCCCCCCCTTATTGTGAGACCTGCTAGCTGTCCTCCCATCCACCATGAACAGGTTTGCCTGTGAACTTGAAGGGACAGGGCAGCAGAATGCCAATGCCAGACAGCAGTGCAAACACCAACGCACATCCTACAGGACTGTCCCCTGTACCAGGATTTACGAGATAGATTCTGGCCTAAAGACACGAAGGTCGAAGAAAAGCTGTGGGGAACACAGCCGGACCTTCGGGCGACAAGCCGCTTCATCTCCGCCACAGGACTGAGGTTATAGTTTTACTTAGGCAGGTTGAACGCTGAAGAAGAAGAAGGGACAGGGCTGCCACATACGCCCCACATATCCTATCTCCTCATTTACTCAGACAATAACTGGGCGCAGATTTGAATAAACCGGTCACCTTGAATCAGGCTAATACTGTCAGCCCTTTTAAGCAAATAGACCATCACAAATTAACGAAGGACCTGGTTTCAGTCTCCCTCGAGAAACCATGCATACTCTATTGGTGTTCATCATGCCTTATGTATAAGGCCATGCATCTGACTCAAGGCTTCACAAGCAACTTTCCAATGAAGAGATTGTCCTGGGCTTTAAAGGACCATTGGCTTAATTAAGGCCAATATTACCCAGCCGTCGGCTGTCCAGTCACTTCCTATTCTACGTAAGTAGTTTATACCAACAAATTGCACAAAAAAGGAAAAATTCAAATTCTGACTGAATTATCACGCTTTCCGATGTTAACTGCGATTTGACCCGAGTTAGCTCGCCATGCATCGATTTATTCCATGTTGAACGATGCAATAGTATGGTGCTTCATGGAACCATGGATCTACCCTGTGACGTCTTGGTGCTGATATCGATATTTCCGACGTCACGGTGATGGCGCTTGATAACCCAACCACTGCGACGATAATGGAAATGACTTTGCGTCGTAATAGCGTGGTGAAGTGAACTCGGATCTGGGCTAGCACTCATGGTGGTGGGAAAGGTCTTTCGCGCCAGGACTTGCGCGTACTGAAAATAACGAATTACGCGTTTTTCTACTATCTATGAGCTGAAACAAAATTGGAAAAGCATCAAATAGTTAACTGATGAACCAGAAAAAGAAAATATATTCGAAAAAGGAAACACCAGAAAAAGAAAACACAGTCGCCCATTTGTTTAAGACAGCACTAACATGACAATGATAACAGATGGATAACTTTGATCACTCTAAGCAAGGCAAACTGCTCACATACTTTCTGTAAACAGCCTGGTATTAATTGATATTATTTCAACGTATTTCAGAACGTTCGCAACTATCAACTGCAGAAGAAACTAACTCTTGGGTATATAATGGACTGGTGCTTATGATGCTGCTTGATGGTGTGACAATGAGACGTAATGGTGTAATGATGTGAAGAAGAAGGCTTTGATCAGAGGCCAAGACCGCCAAAGATCATGCTGCATTTAGCAACTGGAGTCCTGTCTGTGAATGACGTGGATGAAACTCACCGAGCCAGTGGAAATCAGTTGCACTCTGGTGTAATGACAGGTTATGATCATTAGCAAAAATAAATACAAGACAAGTTCTGGCAAACACCCTTTAATCGTCACGAAGAAAGTCACACGGCTTTGCCGTATAGAGGGAGCCAATCATCCAGGATCCAGGGAGTTCATTAGTCTTTGCCAGAGAACGCCGGGACAAAATCATGTTATTGATATCAGAAAATGTCATTGCTTGGTAACGGCGCAACGACGTACTGATTAGCTAAGTATGTGGGTGTGAGGTAAATGATTTGTTGAGTGTCGTTGGTAGGTCAAGTCAATCATGCTTGTCGGGGAATGTGGTACTGCTAAAATGTCACGGCGTATCAGGCAAGTCGTGACATGTTGATCGATATTCAAGGTAACGTTAGGGTAAGGTTATGTAAAGGTAAAGGCTTTTTGTCATTTTGAATCCGGAGTGATTCTCTATCTCAGCCATAGGCATTGCACTTGAACTGTATTTTAGCTCAGCCACTACCGCCCGTCGCTGTTCATGGCAGATTTGTCAACGGAAACTTGTTGAATATTATAAGTAATATTGACAAACATGAAAGGCACAAAAAATCCACCCATTTTTAAACTATGTGCCCTTCTGGCAAACACTGATTAAAGTTGAGGATACATTGTAATTTTGCATGGTACTTTACGAAAATCAATGCAGAGCTGAAGAATGGCGTATTCAAGGACATCGTAACAATGCAGAGCACGAAGCCTCCGTATACCTCTGTAACATGTGGTGTTAGGGATAACTCTGGGCAATGTCCACTCTCCTTCCAAATCTGATGTCATAACCATTCTACCTCTGCTACAACGCTACAAGTTCAAGCTAAATCCAAATTTATTCTTCAAAACACCTACGCCTTTGTTTTGATGAAAAATGTTGCCTCCATATCAAAAGTTACATTAGAATAGCTCAGGTCACTTTTAATAACGCATTGAAAAGAAAATGGAAACACCTGAAAACTCGAGGCTGTCTTGAACCTGGGCTATCAATGGCATTAGGATGACAAAATCATTGGTCACCTATTTAGCTTACACTCTGTCTTGGTCTCACTCAAGGGTCACGCAGAGGGTTCCATATGCTATCACAATTCGGCTGAATAAGCTCGTCATTGTTAACAATATCTTCCTGACCTCGCCATAATTCCCCAACACCGCGTTTACTGAGCAGCCCTGTTAGGTATAATTTGACTTCAACAGCATTCCGCGAAGTTACTATTTATAGCTCACAAGGTCATTTGAATAAGATATTGATGACGTTTTAGTCACGTGACAGTCGGACATCGACACTTATGTCTACGCATTTGAGCTTATTTCAAAGTCAATTATCTTTGACCCTGCATTGTTTTTAGCATGAATGATACCATAGAGTCAGAGAGAGAAATATTCAGAACAATTATGTAGTATTTCCAACACTCGGACATGTGCCAGATTGAATCTAACTGCCCCAGTTAGAAAGCCTGAATCCATTACGAAACCGCACGTTTGTCCGACATTGTCTGTAATTCAGCGATGGGGAAATAGAGGGCAGCAGCTGCAGTGACGTCATCTTCGCGGAATGCTATTGGGGTCTACGACTCTGACCCAGGCGATCGGTTCAATTACTTAAATCAAAACACGATCCAGAATTTCACATTGATATCGTCCGGGAGGAAATGTTAAGGATACTAGCCGGGTGAGCGTCCAGCATGAAATGGGTCAACACGCCTCACGCCCACCGCTCAGCCGTTCCGGGAGAACACGACTGTAAATACTGTGCACTCCTATAACTAACAAGTCTGGCAGTCGTTTTAGGTTGTGCCCTATTCTCTCCTGCCATTTGAGATTTCTAGTTGAAAAACTGGCCCAGTGAAATGATCGGATTCAGGTCTCACACCACGAAGGAGATGAGAGAAGTACAGGGCGACCTGCAGCCTTGCTGCTGGCAAAGGGGCAGACACGCATGCCAGCAAGGCGTCCCAAGATACTGATGGCGAGACAACCAGAGAACGTTGGAGGCCACGTTGATGCCGGACACGCTGGATGTTGTAGCCCGAGATGCAGAGTGTGCTATGGTTGCAAACGGTGTTGACAAAAGACACCTCAGAACCTAATATCAGAAGGGATGTGGTGGCAAAGCTCAGTTCATAATTTTCACGATCTGTGATACGAAATTTAGACATTTTGGGAGGGGGGGGGGGGGGGATTTGTGCATGTATTGTAAGGAATTTGAGTTGCAAAAAACATCTCACGAGGGTTCATCACCCTATTTTCAAAATGAAATAATATTTTCAGAAAAAATTATGTTATTTTCTTGAAATTTCCGGGCAGAATTCCTCTCTCCAGTACAGCAACTGAAAGCTGGAAGTTGAGCAGGATACTTTAGTTCTCCTGATGCAAGACTCTATGCACGTTTTGCCAGACACGCGTGCCAGGGGTTGAGGAAATGATGCGCAAGATGTAAGCAATAACCTCGTCCCAGGCAAATACGGCCAACCAGTGATATGAATTGTACAATGAAGCCTCGTGGTGGTTAATTCGTCGTGCAAGTGATTTTATGTCTAGTAATGACCAATGAAAGTAGATTATAAAGAAGGATGGCTCTTATAAAGTTTTATCGAGGTTGGGTCAGTTTGATCAACCAGAGCAGTCATGTCTCTGGACTAGAGTTTAGTGGGCAAGGGTCGAATGATGTGCTTGGTTATTACAAGTCAGACTGCCCATGTGCAAAATATAGCAGTTTAAGGCGGATGGGGTGTGTAAACTGAACACATTCTCCATATTGTATTGCACTGCTGACTGCTTGTGCATGGTCTATCATATCTAAGGGCGTTTGAAACGTGGCTGTCGGGTGTTCAATATGGTGAACAGGTTTAAGCATTTTCTTAATTGGTTAGGGTTTTGATGTCAGCATGTCAGCTTTAAATACAAAACTGTGAAAATTTTACTTTTTTGATTTTGTTTTGCTAAGAAATAAAAGGTCCAGGCTTAGAAGTGAACACCTGGCCAAGGAATATCACCAGCATTCATCAAGTGCTCCACACTCCTCCAATAACAATCACCGACCTCTCAATTGATCACCCGCGGCCTCAACATCACGCCCGTCACATCAAGTCAGCAAATCATGTTCCTTCATGTTATTAATCATTAATCAGTATGAAAGAAACAATACGCAGAACAATTTCTTTCGTGGCACCTCGGGCTGTGAGGTGTAATCGGGCTGGTTGGCGTACGTCGCGGGAACATTCCATCTTGAGATCGTATGTGATCTGTTAATGAATTGCTACTCCTGGCCTCCAGCAAGTTGAGAAAGAGGGAACTCACGTTGTTCAATATGAGGAAAATACCATGTTTAATCACTCATTGGAATCACGAACTCAAACACTAGCCTGCTGGTTGGTTTGTGTTTGAACTGGATCAGGTTATCCCATCGTCACCAACTACGGCGCCAGCACCATCAATGAGATGTAGGTCTGAGGCGCCCTCTATAGAGAAACTCGGGGAATTATCCATCACTCACGACCAGTGATAGATAGAGCAAAGCCACGGGGTAACAACATAAGTTGGTCATTTTAACCAATTAAGGTCAGTCAGGATCTATGTCGTGCCCAGGAAATTGGTGGATTGACCAATTTTATTTTCTACTGGACTTCCAGGTCAACTGACTATTGAGTTGGCTAACTTGACTATTCGCCAACTTGACTAACTTTGTGGAGTGTCTCGCTTGCAGCTTTTGTGATTAACAATTAAAATTCCAAATCTATAAAACCAGCTGCCACCTCCACTTGAGAGATCCTTCCTGGGTGTTCTTATTAAACCATGATGACAATGTCTGAAGCCATAGCTGATAAATGTTGCATCCTGGTGACACAAACACCAATATTTGCATCATCAAATTACAATATATCTTTTGAGATAAAAGATATTATCAGCGATGTAATAAATGTCTCCCGCTGGTGACCCTGGGAGAGGAATCATTAAACAAGTTAGATCTATTCTCAGATTAAATCCCGTCGAGAAAAACGAGTTCGGAATGATTTATCTAGATATAGGTTCAATTCATGTGAAGAGTGTCACCTTTCAATCGAAATACAATATTCACTGAAAACATAACTTAGTCAAAGTTTAGCAAATTGACCAATTGATGATTAGCTGCTGGGAACCAAACTTCACCCGAACTCAAAAATCCATTTGGCTATTTTGATTGAGAGGAGCTTCGCGTCACCTCGGAAGCATATTATGGGACATGACTTGAGATGCTATCGCCTGGATACAAACAGAACTTTACAACAGCGTTCATAGAATTCTAAAACCAGATACTTGTGCAATATGTTTACCAGCCAGTAATGTATACAGGCACACTTGTTTACCTCCATCGAAGATAAGCAACAGGCCACACCCAGCCAGTAATGTACCCGAGTAAGCTTGTTTATTGCCATCAAAGATAAGCAACAGGCCACACCCGGCCAGTAATGTACCCAAGTAAGCTTGTTTATTGCCATCAAAGATAAGCAACAGGCCACACCCGGCCAGTAATGTACCCAAGTAAGCTTGTTTATTGCCATCAAAGATAAGCATTAGGCCACACCCAGCCAGTAATGTACCCGAGTAAGCTTGTTTATTGCCATCAAAGATAAGCAACAGGCCACACCCGGCCAGTAATGTACCCGAGTAAGCTTGTTTATTGCCATCAAAGATAAGCAACAGGGCACACCCAGCCAGTAATGTACCCAAGTAAGCTTGTTTATTGCCATCAAAGATAAGCAACAGGCCACACCCAGCCAGTAATGTACCCGAGTAAGCTTGTTTATTGCCATCAAAGATAAGCAACAGGCCACACCCGGCCAGTAATGTACCCAAGTAAGCTTGTTTATTGCCATCAAAGATAAGCAACAGGCCACACCCAGCCAGTAATGTACCCAAGTAAGCTTGTTTATTGCCATCAAAGATAAGCAACAGGCCACACCCAGCCAGTAATGTACCCAAGTAAGCTTGTTTATTGCCATCAAAGATAAGCAATAGGCCACACCCGGCCAGTAATGTACCCAAGTAAGCTTGTTTATTGCCATCAAAGATAAGCAACAGGCCACACCCGGCCAGTAATGTACCCAAGTAAGCTTGTTTATTGCCATCAAAGATAAGCAACAGGCACACCCGGCCAGTAATGTACCCAAGTAAGCTTGTTTAATGCCATCAAAGATAAGCAACAGGCCACACCCAGCCAGTAATGTACCCAAGTAAGCTTGTTTATTGCCATTAAAGATAAGCAATAGGCCACACCCGGCCAGTAATGTACCCAAGTAAGCTTGTTTATTGCCATCAAAGATAAGCAACAGGCCACACCCAGCCAGTAATGTACCCAAGTAAGCTTGTTTATTGCCATCAAAGATAAGCAACAGGCCACACCCGGCCAGTAATGTACCCGAGTAAGCTTGTTTATTGCCATCAAAGATAAGCAACAGGCCACACCCAGCCAGTAATGTACCCAAGTAAGCTTGTTTATTGCCATTAAAGATAAGCAATAGGCCACACCCGGCCAGTAATGTACCCAAGTAAGCTTGTTTATTGCCATCAAAGATAAGCAACAGGCCACACCCGGCCAGTAATGTACCCAAGTAAGCTTGTTTATTGCCATCAAAGATAAGCAACAGGTCACACCCGGCCAGTAATGTACCCAAGTAAGCTTGTTTATTGCCATCAAAGATAAGCAACAGGCCACACCCGGCCAGTAATGTACCCAAGTAAGCTTGTTTATTGCCATCAAAGATAAGCAACAGGCCACACCCGGCCAGTAATGTACCCAAGTAAGCTTGTTTATTGCCATCAAAGATAAGCAACAGGCCACACCCGGCCAGTAATGTACCCAAGTAAGCTTGTTTATTGCCATCAAAGATAAGCAACAGACCACACCCGGCCAGTAATTTACCCAAGTAAGCTTGTTTATTGCCATCAAAGATAAGCAACAGGCCACACCCAGCCAGTAATTTACCCAAGTAAGCTTGTTTATTGCCATCAAAGATAAGCAACAGACCACACCCGGCCAGTAATGTACCCAAGTAAGCTTGTTTATTGCCATCAAAGATAAGCAATAGGCCACCGCTGCCCGGATACCTCGTGCATTCAGTACCTCACCTGAGGGTGTCATCATTCAACGTGGCATCATGACACATGGTATTGTCAGATATCTTTTTTTGGCTCTATTATGCATCACGGCATGGATGTTTGCATCCCATTCCTGGCATGGTGAATATTTCGCCAAATAATATGTGTGACAGTATCCTGAAGACAAGTGAAAGGTGCAACGATTAGCACTTGGAGCACTTGGTGATGATATTAGCATGATCTAGGCGATGCCAATGCCAACCACTGTCAATCAACTTACCACAACGTAAAGACCCACACGGTCCACACCTAAAGGTCTTTGAAAGCACATTTCGGATGATTTATTCAGAAAAGGTAGATAGGAGGGATATATTCGAAATGTGCATTCAAAGACCTATAGGCCTAAACGCGTTTTTTTCTGTTTATCTGTTCTTTTTATTTCGAGCAATGCTAATGCCGCAAGTACCACGGCGCGAGATAAAACGAGATTGCAAGAAACGTCGTCCCTAAGATCCGTAAGCCAGGCAAAAAGAAGCTGGGTGCTGTTAGTCTAGTGTAATGGCACCCAGGGTGCTTATTGTCCAGTCGATCTCGAACCTGGGTACCATTTGTCGGCACCCAGGACAACATCCACCCTTTCAGCATCAGTGAGTCTAGAGTATACAGGTTCCCAGCATAAGACCAGGCATACTGCCAAAAGCCACCATCATGCCAACTTTCAGTAATCTCGCCCCAGCGGTTACGAAACGTGCTCTGCTTACGGACGACAGGCGTTTTTTTATAAGCTCCTCTAAAGGTGAGCTAAATATAAGACAGCGTTTCCATGTGTCTTTCAACCATCTCCTCCATGTTTAGCAAGTAGATGCAAAGGCAATTCATAACACAGTCAATCAAATCACTCTTCAATCTAACACAATCACACATTCACCGCAGAATAAAACCCTTCGCCTTCTTACACGAGCTTGCCTCAATATGATCAGCAGCCCGCCCACGCTCTCGTAAAGGTCAGCCGCGCTCACTGACAACAAATTATCACCAATAGAAGAGTAAGTCATATTCATGAAATCCTATCGCTATATCTGCTAATGGAGTAGTTCATTCTCCGCTCCCACGTGATTCAGCCCGCTCCCACGGGATCAAGACCACTCCCACAGGATCCAGCCCGAGAATGTTATTATTAATTTCGCTTATATCAAGGCACCAGCAACGCTCGCCCTTGTTCAGGGCACTCTCAGAAAATGGCGACGACTCTCAAAGACGGTCTACAAACAATATGCATTACACAAAATGTTTTGAAAGCAATAGTACATCAAATATAATGTCTTTACGTTGGGAGGGGGGGGGGGGATGCACATGCAAACGGCTCTCATCTAATGAGGCTTAGCCATGTAGGAAAAAAACTACCTCATCGCAAAAACATTTAGTGGTAGGGTTACTGCACTGTTTGAGGATTCAAAAACATTTATTGGTGTTTCGGCCTACACATCAATATTGAATTAAAGGCAGGATGCCATTTTTATCATCAAAGATGTTTGGTTGACCTTTTCTTCCGGGGTGACTTTTTTGTTATGTAGATATTTCGAACGAGAGTATTCAAAAGGCTACCTAGACATGCTTTCACAGACTTTATATTCAACAATGAAATGGTAACAAGGTGGGCACTAGTGATCAAGCCAATGTTCTGTTCGCCAGCTCCATTGGTATTTCTCATTAGCGAAGGAACGCAAATATTAGCGGACCCTTCACTACTAATAATAGAAAATCACTCATCGCTAATACAGCTGACCTTTTATTGTGACTGTGAGCTAACAATCCCTGACCTATCACTGTTGATAATGGTATGGGGATTCGGACAGTGTCAGCAAATCACTGTCCGCTATGGTTACCGAAGCGGCTAGCAGGCGACACCAAATAAATCGAAAGCACCAGCAGATTCAACCGCGAATATTTCCTGTTCTATGGCACTCGACGTGGATTTGCTGGTTGGTATTACGAGATGAAAGCTTAAACACACCTGGTTTAGATTGATGAAGCTGTCCTGAATAAGTAGATTGATCGGTGCTTTTGTAGCTCTATGCCAAATTAATGGCACAATTGCGCTTATTTCTATCATAATTGCCTAATAAGTTGTGGAGATTATTGCACGTGCTGTGTTGTGTTGCATGTACACCAGAATAGGAAGATGTGATAACAAGCACAAGCGGACAGTAGTGCACCAGTGTGACTGTTCGCTATGGTGACACCATAACCATAGCGGACAGTAGTGCACATGTGTGACTGTTCGCTATGGTGACACCATAACCATAGCGGACAGTAGTGCACCTGTGTGACTGTTCGCTATGGTGGCACCATAACCATAGCGGACAGTAGTGCACCTGTGTGACTGTTCGCTATGGTGGCACCATAACCATAGCGGACAGTAGTGCACCTGTGTGACTGTTCGCTATGGTGACACCATAACCATAGCGGACAGTAGTGCACCTGTGTGACTGTTCGCTATGGTGACACCATAACCATAGCGGACAGTAGTGCACCTGTGTGACTGTTCGCTATGGTGACACCATAACCATAGCGGACAGTAGTGCACCTGTGTGACTGTTCGCTATGGTGACACCATAACCATAGCGGACAGTAGCGCACCTGTGTGACTGTTCGCTATGGTGACACCATAAACATAGCGGACAGTAGTGCACCTGTGTGACTGTTCGCTATGGTGGCACCATAACCATAGCGGACAGTAGTGCACCTGTGTGACTGTTCGCTATGGTGGCACCATAACCATAGCGGACAGTAAAGAAAGTGTCCACATGATTCTGTGCTACTTATCGTACCACAGAATCATGTTTCAACATTCAATAGATATTTTGGCGACACACGTTTTTGTACTATAGTCTTCAGACAATCAAATTTAGTATAGATCAAAGATATTTCAGAGGATAACAGGGGATAACATTTTTGGGGCATAACATTTTCGTGAACACGTTGGACATATTTGCGGCAGGATATTTTCGCGAGTAAAGACATGATTATTTTCGAAAAAGGAAATATAGAGGTCTAAGTGTATCATAGGCGCCGTCATACATATGTCCTGCAGTACACTCAAACCACTTTACACAGGACTCACTGTGTTTAATAACTATGGCTACAGTACACAAAGATGGACATTACTTCGGCTATTCAAAAGGTGTGAAATTTGTGTTTGTTAGTTGTTATTAGACACTTTCTGATAGCGCTGGGTACATGAGCAGTCTCTTTAATCATAACTTCGTATATGGCTAGCGCGAATGGACAGAATTCAGAATTATGCCACGGCACAAATCGGAATTGTGGCGCACCATAAATAAACCAATCAAAACCTCGGATCTCGTGAATTATGCCGCGGCATAAATAGGAATTGTGGACAGAAGTGTCATATATGGAGGACGGAAGAGTTCACCGGAAATGAAATTGTAACAATCGCAAATCTCCAAAGATTTCCAGGGTAGTATGCTTAGGGTAGTTAAGAATATCAGGATTGTGAAGGGGCTTGAGATCAAGGAACGCATGCAATCAGAAGGAATAGAGAGAACCCAAGTTAAGCAATCCACGTGCGTTTGCTGACATTTGAGCTTCGCACGTGCGTTTTATACAATTTCTTTTCCACGAAATCTCAAAGATCACATGACCTGCAATCATGTATTGAAAATAACATCAATCCACAAATCGTGGCCACAATTCTCACTTCCGTCCTCCATAATTGGTTGACTGCTTCTGCCGAATAGACCTACACCACAATTCAGCATTATGCCGCGGCATAATTCACGAGATCCGAGGTTTTGATTGGTCAATTTATGGTGCACCATAATTGTGAATTATGCCACACCGCAATTCCGATTTGTGCCGTGGCATAATTATAAATTTTGCCCACTCGCGCCAGCCATATTCATATGGGTTAAAAAGTGATATTATCATCAGGGCCTAGCGAGATGCAGTGTCTCTGTAGAAACTTGCCACATGGAATTCTAGCTGAAAGCATGACATTGTCGCGGCAGAATATTTTTGCGAGCAAGACCCACTCGCTCACAATAATTTGCCTCACTGGCCCAGGCAATAAAGGGTTAATATTGTATTATCAAAAATTCCACGTGATTGGTCAGGTGACGATCACATGACTACTACCACGATCAACTTACCATGCCATGACTACACAAGTTAAACAAATCATGTTACAAAACACGGAGACCTTCCGAGAATATTTAATAAGCGACACCAGTTTAGTTTGACTAGTTTAATTGGGGCGATCATTCATTGGTACCAATGAATGATCTGAGAACTTGAACGGAGATGTGCATGCACTGGCAAACTGCCAATTAGTTGTCTTTGTTTATCATCAGTATAGGGTATTGTAAAATGTACCATCATCTCCACTGAATCACCCTCGATTGGCACTTAATGTTACCATATATTTTGAGTGTGGAATCGAACCAAAGTGTTGAAGAATAAGCTATCAACCCAAACGCAACTAGCTATCTTTAAATATCCACGATGCCAAGTCCCACCTACTCTAGCCTCACATGGCCCCACCCAGCCCTTTCTTTGATACAACCAGAGTGTTTCAAATAAAGAATCAGGCAACTAGGGAACGTATGGTTTCAACATCGAAAGCCACCGCCCGTTTCGAAAGAAGCGTGTTGGGACCGAGCTCTCTCGGTTAACGCGTTGACCCAAACCAATTCCGCAAAACTCATTCTGAACCATCAGAGTTAATCGGTCCGTTACCTCCCCGCATACCTCTGAAGAAAAGCATGCCATAATTCTGTATCTCGTGCGCCTCGAGTTGTGGTGAGCCAATCAGAACGCTGCTTTCAAAATTGTGATTTTTCATGAATGAGTCATTTATTTATTCTCGCCTCCAGTCTTGGCATGCTGCCAATATACACTTTCGACACAGCGTTTTTGAACGTAGAAGACTAGAAGTGAGGTTGCTTAGATCATGCTCAAAGTGCGCTCTTGTTACAGGCCTTCTGATTGGTTAATATCGGCGGTAGCGCAGCGTGCGATCTAGTGAGGAATAACAGAACCAACTTATGCAGGCAGATCCGCGTATTGCGTCAGGGGTTGGTGTAACGGAGTCCGGGTCGACGGAGTGGATCCAAGGCTTGAGGGTCAAGATGGCAAAACTGGAACTTGAACAAATTCTTCGATCAGCTGGACACAGCCATTACAAATGCTCCGTTTTAAAGCAAACGCCAGCTTCAAATTCACTGATTTCTATACTACTATTTAGATATACATGTAGTGTCAAAGACATTTTTCTTCTTCAACTTTTCGATAGTTTTAAGAAGTAGTGATGGCATTCTATGAGAATAACTTTCGAAATGCGTTTTTCTTCACCATCATTGCACATATTTCTGTGGTGTTGTCGGTGCTTAATGGACCATCTAAGGGTATCATATGGTTCCATTTGTTGTCATCTCATGGGATATTCGTATCTTATCAATTGTGACCCACTACAACAAGTTTTATAGGAAGTCCTTTTCACACCAAATAGGCCGCAGCCATCTTCATCTTGGATTTTGATGTGGTGACCTACTTTTCGATTGGTTTCTTACTTGTGCCCATATGTCCCCACACACCAAATTTGGCTTTGATACATCGGTGAATTCTCCAGATAAGTGGCCGGACTGACGGAGGGTATTTTCATGTCCCCATTTTGCTCCAAAGAGCGAGAAGGAACTATAACCCTGTGTCAAACCCTGACCCAGATACACATAAAACCCTTTATTTGCATCGATACTTAATCATTTAATGGATTACAAAGCCTCATTATGAACCAGACTGGCATGACTCAGCAAAATTTCAACAAAGGTTTAATTAAAGTGGCTAATCCTCCCCCCAAAACTCTTCTCCTTCTTTAGGTGATACGGAACCAAATATAGATCATGAGGACTATATTTGACGCTATTTAATCATAGCTAGTGGCATGCACATCCTCACTAAGACCAGACTTGGTGTCGGGTCAACAATGGTTTAATTAAAGTGGCTAACCCTTCCGAAATCTCCAGCCCGTTTTCTCTGGCGACATGGACGCCTCTACAAATACAGAATCTGTGCCATTCATCAAACGAGGGTAAGGTTAGTTGTGATGCACGCTCTGGTGTCTGCACTGAATAGAAGGCTGCTATCTGGAGTGGTCCATTGAACACACTTCAGAGAAGAATCGTATCAGTCTCCACCACCACAACACCCACTCCAAAATTCATGTCAGGTCGGTGCAAACATTGTAAGTGATTATTGTCAATGTTTGCTCACTTATCCGTGGATTATGGGAGCAGAATGTGGATGCTCCTCTAGCGGCACGGCATGATTAGGGTCTGTGGTGAATAACATGACTAGAATATAGCATCCAGGCATGGCAAGTGTTACCTTACTTTCTGAGAAATATCAGTTTTGACTCAAATTTCTTTGTTTTTAACTCAATTTCGATGGAACATACCGCCAGCAAACCTCAGTTGGGTCACTTACCATGCTACCAACCAGTATGATTGTTCAATCGCCGTTAAGAAGAGGGAGCAGAGGTCAAATTATTTGCGACCCGTCACAGCAAAACCAGGCGCATGTCGCACAGAAGATGAGCCTGAATGACACCAGGAGATAATGGAAGAAATTGATGTGCTCATATTTCACAAAAGGCAGAAAATAGAGAAATGAACAAACAGTCCGTCTCAGCCTGCCAAGCTCAGAGCGACATGCGCCTGGCTTTGCTGTGACAGGTCACATTTTTTAAAAATTACCGAATTTGGTCAAATAGCACAAATAAACTTTAATGTGGTTGTATTCTAAGTTAGATTACATATAGTTAATGCGGTATCATACTGAACAAGAGATTTGCGTTGAATCGGGTCAAATCATGTCAAGTCATAATCATCATGTATTTTCATTGATAAACCATGGCGGATTTGGTGTTTGGGAAAAAACAAGGTTTATACAATGTACAAGATAATCATATTAATGCCACCAAAATATACATTGAGCATTCTGGTTCGGTGTCAGAAAGTGCCCTGATGGTTTCAGTATATTCATTGGTCGATTACCCAGCCCTCATTTAAAGTGACAGCCCGCAGAGGAAGTACTGATGCGACTTCTTACAGTTCAACGCAGAGTACGTCGCCTTGCAGATTTTTGAACATCTACAACGATATACACATGTAAGTTGTTTTTTTGTTTTACAAGTCATCAGCCTAATCATCCGAGCTGGCACCATCACACCCAAGGGGACACAAGCCTACCTAATGCAATTATTTCAAAATGAATTCCTCACTATGGTAATTACTTCATCAGATGTGATCAATGAAAGAGGCTGATGATGAATCGTGATTGATCAGTGGAATGGGAGTCCAATAACTGATTGATGTATTTGGTCTTGTTTTTCACAACGTCACTGGGCAAAGGTTCGCATCCTAAAATCATTGCTACAGCGGGGGACCTCATACTCTCTGCGTTCAGATGGAGCCGCCCTGCTGATTGTTCCGCGCACCAAATGCAAGACATTTGGTGACCGAGCATTCTGCAGGGCTGCTCCATACCTCTGGAATCAACTCCCTTCGTCCATCCGCAAGGCGGATTCAGTGGTATCTTTCAAGGCCGTTCTAAAAACTCACTTATTCAGGCATGCTTTTTTCAACAGCGCCTGAGAGTCGAGGAAATTGTTTCCTTGAATCAGGCGCTATATAAATATTTTAATTGATTGATTGATTGATTGATTGATTGATGGGCCATGGATGGATGCATCTTTGACGATTATCACAAATCACGTTCAACATCATATCGCCCACCATCATGACAGCTCAAGGTAGATTCTACCTTGGAAATTCTATAATAGATTCTATAGAGTGGCACCATTATAGCGCGTGTACCCCTCAAAGTATATACTCATCAGAGTAGCGGTCTTCAGAATTCTGGAAATATAATATAATATAAATTCTATGATGGTCCAGAGCTACACCAGCATCCGGACAGAGGTTCGCATCTACAACTCGGTAGTAATCTCAACCTTACTGTATGGATCTGAGACATGGGCAACCACTCGGGCAGATGAGGGACGCCTAGACGCCTTCGACTCCCGATGCCTCCGTAGGATCCTGGGGGGTATGTGGTTCCACCGGACCAGGAATACAGTTATCCGAGCCAGGACTGGACAACCACCTGTTTCCGTGCTCCTGCAAAGAGGAGACGGAGGTGGTTTGGCGACGCAAAGACCATCGGCGTGGATGGAGACCTGCGGGTGCAGGGGAGAGACACTGGATGAGGTGGATGGAAGCGGCTGAGCGCGACGCAAGGACCATCGGCGTTGATGGAGATCTGCGGGTGCAGGGGAGAGACACTGGATGAGGTGGATGGAAGCGGCCGAGCGCGACGCAAGGACCATCGGCGTGGATGGAGACCTGCGGGTGCAGGGGAGAGACACTGGATGAGGTGGATGGAAGCGGCTGAGCGCGACGCAAGGACCATCGGCGTGGATGGAGACCTGCGGGTGCAAGGGAGAGACACTGGATGAGGTGGATGGAAGCGGCCGAGCGCGACGCAAGGACCATCGGCGTGGATGGAGACCTGCGGGTGCAGGGGAGAGACACTGGATGAGGTGGATGGAAGCGGCTGAGCGCGACGCAAGGACCATCGGCGTGGATGGAGATCTGCGGGTGCAGGGGAGAGACACTGGATGAGGTAGATGGAAGCGGCCGAGCGCGACGCAGGGACCATCGGCGTGGATGGAGACCTGCGGGTGCAGGGGAGAGACACTGGATGAGGTGGATGGAAGCGGCCGAGCGCGACGCAAGGACCATCGGCGTGGATGGAGACCTGCGGGTGCAAGGGAGAGACACTGGATGAGGTGGATGGAAGCGGCCGAGAGCGACGCAAGGACCATCGGCGTGGATGGAGACCTGCGGGTGCAGGGGAGAGACACTGGATGAGGTGGATGGAAGCGGCTGAGCGCGACGCAAGGACCATCGGCGTGGATGGAGACCTGCGGGTGCAGGGGAGAGACACTGCATGAGGTGGATGGAAGCGGCCGAGCGCGACGCAAGGACCATCGGCGTGGATGGAGACCTGCGGGTGCAGGGGAGAGACACTGGATGAGGTGGATGGAAGCGGCCGAGCGCGACGCAAGGACCAGCGGCGTGGATGGAGACCTGCGGGTGCAGGGGAGAGACACTGGATGAGGTGGATGGAAGCGGCCGAGCGCGACGCAAGGACCATCGGCGTGGATGGAGACCTGCGGGTGCAGGGGAGAGGCACTGGATGAGGTGGATGGAAGCGGCCGAGCGCGACGCAAGGACCATCGGCGTGGATGGAGACCTGCGGGTGCAGGGGAGAGACACTGGATGAGGTGGATGGAAGCGGCCGAGCGCGACGCAAGGACCATCGGCGTGGATGGAGACCTGCGGGTGCAGGGGAGAGACACTGCATGAGGTGGATGGAAGCGGCCGAGCGCGACGCAAGGACCATCGGCGTGGATGGAGACCTGCGGGTGCAGGGGAGAGACACTGGATGAGGTGGATGGAAGCGGCCGAGCGCGACGCAAGGACCATCGGCGTGGATGGAGACCTGCGGGTGCAGGGGAGAGGCACTGGATGAGGTGGATGGAAGCGGCCGAGCGCGACGCAAGGACCATCGGCGTGGATGGAGACCTGCTGATGCTGGTGACCAACCGGTTAAGATGGAGTGATCAAATGATCACACTGATGACGACCTAGGTCGCAACGTTGCGGAAAGTAAAGTGATATGGCCCATGAAAAATGATATGACAGATTTTATCATACATGTCATAGCATCAGTGATGGCCCATGGTAGATCTGACCTTGTGATTTCGTCAATGATTCACCACCAGAGAATGACTAACGGCCCATGGTAGAATCACGATTATTCTAACAAAACAAACAATTATAAAAAAAACTTATTATAAAAGTGACAGAGAATTTTATCCCCAGCTGTTTTCAATGGAATGTTTGCTCAGTGACCATCATATTTGCTTCCAAGCGAAACGGGCAATACATTTTAGCTAATATAGCTTATATAACATTAACAATTATGAGTTAATTTGCTAGATTCAGTGTCCCATACAGGTTGTGACGTCTTATGTGATAGATTGCAAGTCAATCTGCGGAATCGTAAAAAATATCAGTGCTCCTCGTGGACAAAGCAGCCATAAATTAGGCAGCGATATGAAAACAGTCCTACAATGGTGGCTGCGTAGGTGTTCTGTGCTGGGAAATCATTACTAATTTATAACGATTATTTAAAAACCCAGCAAGCAGCCTATTCTATTAATCGTCGCCCGAGACTTGCCGGAAGCGTTCAAGTTGTTTTATGACTTCCAACATAAATCTCTTTTCCCACAAGCACATCTACTAAGAAGTGGTTTAAGGACTTGATAGCAAGCTGGAGGTATTGGTCGTCTCACAAAATACGGCAGAGCTAAGGTAGGCTAACACTGGAGTGCACCTCACCAAGATCGTGGGTGAAATGGCATGGTTTGGTGAAACATTCTAAAATACATGGATTTAGCACTAACCGCACTTAACAGTGTAAATGCACTATGCGCAAACGAAGCCTCGTTTTGAATTAAGCGGGTAATGTTAGCCAACTATGACCGCTCGGGTTGGTGCAAAATATGGAAGCCGTCAAAAAGCATTTTAAACCACCCTTGTTAAATTTGAGATATTTTAAGTAGAAATTGATACCTCATTGTCGGTATTGATTGTCTCGCAAAAGCCGCCCGTGTGCAGCTGAAATGTTTGCCAAAAAGTCGCCTCTGCTTCGGTTTCGGTCTACATTTTAGCTCCGTCCTCGCGGTTTTGGTGAGACATCCAATACCGACAGTGAGGTATCAATTCCTTAAACCAACACCGAAAGTGTGCTGCCAATTTCTATGCTAAAACACCCCAAAATTAACTATGAAGGGTCGTTTTGTCTGCTTTGTTATTGAACGTCATCAAAGTGGTGGTGACATTAAAATTACTGCGGCCAAAATGAGGTGCAGTGGATGATAAACAGGAACGAGTAGCATCCTGTAAGCAGAGTTTATCATGAGACATCCGTCATCTCAAGGAATGAACTCAAGAAAAGAAACAATGAAATGCTACCAAAAGTTGACATCGATGTCTTTCACTTCCATGCAGGTTCATTGTGGGGCAAATACAAACAAGACTGTTCCTCCAGTGATTGAATTTGACTCAAATTTGAAGTTGAATACCCCAACCAATGCTTGGATTGCCGAGATCCAAAAACAAGTTCATCGCTGGCCTGCTAACTGGTTCAACAAGTTCCATAATATTCATAACACATACAAATATAATGAAGGAAATTCCCCAACCACAGCAAGCTATACAACATCATCCGTTTTCTGTCATCTAGTCTGTTTTCATCTTGCGCACCTGAATGTGATGTCAACTCTTTCCTCCTGATACAAAAACTCCATCAACTCTACGAAGTGCTGCCATCTCTGTTTTTCAGGTGTAACCAACCAAAGACTTGTGGGCCATGTTCGCCTGGGACCCGAGGGTAGAGTAGGAGTGTCACGTGGTAACACGTCATATTTAAGATGATCATGCCGTGTAAGATTTACTATCTCCTGGTTGTTGAGTTAAGGTGGCTTAGGTCTGTTGATTAGTTTGAAAAGATTCATTTAAACCAACACGAGGGTCCTTGTTAACAAAGTTATATTAAGAAAATGTACCTGGCATTAGCCAATGAAATGTAACATGGCACAATAGGTGACTAACATGAATAAATGATGTCATATTTCTCTTGGTCTTTGTTCGTCTTGTCATGTGCTTCCACTTATGGTCACGTGAAAAGCTCGGAAAGCTCGCAATCATCCATATTCCAAAGAGCGGCGTTAACTTATACATTACATTCCATTCCCACACCTTACCAAAATCGTTCACGATTTGCATTGAAGTCGGGACAACAACAGAAGAAATGTACATGTGGGTCGGTGAAGGTCTAAGAGCACTGTGCCGGTGTAAAAGTAAAAAGTGTCCCCCTGGAAAAAGTGTCCGGCCCTATTGTATTCTGCAATATGGTTCTATAGAGACCCTGACCGTCAATAGCTCAGAGATTGAAGCGCATAATAGAATCCTTTGTTCCCGGACATTTTATCCTAGGACATTTTAAACTTCTACACCGGCTCTGAGAGAATAGTAAGTGTGTTAAGTCTCGCGAGGAAAGCAACATGTCTCTTAATGCATGGATATTCTAAAGCTGCAAGCCATATAGGTGAAGATAGTCCAACGATTTCTCAATTTTGAGAGTTCTGTCAAGTCGAGCGGCAAAGTTAAAAAACACTAACGCCCGTCCGCAATGTTTTGAACGACCGGTCAGCCATGTTTCAAACTCCTTCAGATATGATCGTGAGACTACCAGCAGGCCGCAGTGGCGCTACCGTATTCACCAATAGAGCACTGGAGGTGGAGCACAGATACGAGCATCAGTTCGTATAACATTACTCCAGCGGCCATTGCGACCTAGCGCGATTCTTGTTCGAAATCGAATGCCTCCTCATCAGACAGTTCCTCAATACACACATGGTTTTAATACTAGCAAAGTGGGAAATTGTTTTGCATCTTTAAAACTAAAAAAATAGCTGCGTGCTCCTATAATCATCACAGGATGTCATGTTCATCTCCTGATTATGTATTTTATGAATTCACTTTGCCAATACTGTAAAAGGGCAAATTTTAAAGGCTTCTTTAAAACTGAAGATGGTACAGATGGCACAAAAGACACCATTCTGTCAAGCTTGTATACGTGAAAGGAAAAACTGAACAAAAAAGTTCATTTCTAACAAGGGCTTCATGGTATAGTGGGTAAGACGGCAAGGATCAAGTGGCGAGGGTTCCGAGTTCAAACCCGCTCGGGGAATATTTTTCATTTTTTCTTGACACGAGAGCATCTCTGTGACCTGTCTCGTCAATAAACGTGTTTGTGGAGTCAAGTGAGACCAGTCGCTGGGTGTCTATCATGTTTCAAGTGCAGTTGGCCGTTTGGTGGTCGGGCGTTTGTGTTTTCTAACTTGGCCGTTAGAGTTTTTATGCATGCTTCAGCTTTAAATGATAGAACTTGGGGAAAGTTTAGCAGTACGGATTATTGGGGGCCAGTGGAGAGGTTCGGCTGCGACGTTCCGAAATCGAGATCGGGATATGAATTTAGGTCGCGTCGTACCGCGACAAATCTTTAAATTGTGACATGCGTTGTGATCCCATCATAAATGGCCATTGTGACCAAGCCGTGGACCTGTTGTAGATTCAACAACAGTGTGTCATGACCTATCTGACATGAATTGGTATGGTTAATTTCACTAGCCAAAGGTGTGACGTCATCATTCCCAGGTGTGGTAGCGATAGGGTTAAGGGTGACCATAGGTGGGACTAGGAGAGAACGATGCACAGTAAAGCCCGCAGCACACTAGCCGCCAACTTTGGCGACAAGAACCGTTCAGCTGACGCCTCTCGACGCCGAAGTTGGCGGCCAGTGGATCCCGGTCAGAGCACACCTGCCCAGAATCGGCGTCCAGTAGCGTCTTTTCCGCCACATTGGCTGCCATTTTGAAATCATGTGACATCAAGACACATACTGATTGCCCATAGCCTCGCCGCCGACGCAAATTCAGGCGGCAATCCGTAGCCCACCTGGCTTCTTCTTGCGTTCAAACGCGGCGACACGCGTCAAAAATCAAACATGTTAGATATTTGGCGTTTAGTTGCGGCAAGTGGCGGCAAGTCGCGTTCGCCGACGCCGTTCGTAGCAGACTAGGGATTTTTCAGGCGTTCAGGACTCTTGCGGCAAAAAACGCCTGTGAACGCTGAAGTTGGCGGCTAGTGTGCTACGGGCTTTAGGGAGCTGGGGCAGTTTGAATTCGTGATTAAGCTCCGAATACAAGAAGCATAAATAGCACCAAGTGATGGACCTTGACAAAGTAGAGACAATCTCGTTGACTTTCTGTCCCTTAATCAGGCCAACTCATCTGTCTACTGCCTACAGTCTCCCGCACATGAATTGAGTCCACAACTTGAATGAGTCGATCTATTTGGAGTGTTGTGACTGAAATATGATTATAATCAATAGCGTTCATGATGAATAGGATCATTAGTAAATCGTGTTGTGATTTTTACTTGTTGGTGCGTGTAACTGGTTCTGCGTGGCCTTCAGATGTTACACTCCAAGGCCGCCAGGACAATGACTCGCGTGAAGCGCAGATGTCACACTCCAAGGCCGCCAGGACAATGACTCGCGCGAAGCCCACACGCGTAATCATCAACAGCTTTAATGAGGTGAGAGAAAACTTAAAGGCAATTTCTAAAAGATTTCCCTGGTTCTATTGCTTGGAGAAGTGTCAAGGATACAGCATGGGAACGGATTTTAGTTAAATAAGAAATTGAGAGATTGCTGTTTTGGTACTGGCTTGAGCGTTATAATTATGATGACGCGTTTAGGACGCAACCCTGAAATGTCCATCGCCTTTCTTTGAGCGCCAACAGAGAGCTTTATAATCATAAAATCAAACCAGATCGATCACAGGAAAACCCGATACTTAAACGGTTAAAGTGTGATTAGCAGCCTCCGATCTCATTCTTTCACTTGCGATGCATCTTCAGTTATTGCATTTCATCACATCTCATGTAGTCGTAATGAAGCAGATTAGATCCAGGGGTTGCACCCCGGAGAATAGACACGAGTCATGAGGCAGCTTTTACGACCTTTGTACGTCTTTGATGAGCTTTATCTATCAGAGGACCTCAGGACGATCGGAGGGATGGCTTCAAAATGTCAAAGGTCATTCATTACCTTGAAAGGTGGCGCTGCGGGAGGATAGTGGTACGGCTCCACATCATAAAGGCAGCAACTTCGTGGTTGGAACAGTACCAACTACGGCAACTATGAAATCATCGCAGCCAACGAGTATCTTAGTGCCATTAACATTTTTGTCATCAGTGTCTTATTTAGGAGACACCTGACTAACTGCCGCTGACCATTGGTTTTATCGCCTTGAAACAAGCAATGGTATAATGATTGTTTGCTTTATGTAACACAGCTTTGCTTGCGAGGAGCGCTTGGTTATCGTACCACTGAATATATCATCAAGATGTAATTGAGACAAGGAGGATATCTTCCCAAAGTCCTTCTTCACTCTATTGATTTGAGAAAATCGCTTTAGTGTCAAAAGATAAAGATATAAAGCTAATAAAAATACATTTCCTGGTGAAACTTTATAATCATGATCCTGCGGTTTTGTTTTTATACTTCAGCCAGGTAATGAGATTCCTTGTTTGGAAGCCTCTTCATCTGTCAGTTCTAATTTGACCGCTAAGCTCTCTGTGACCGACATTTTCACAAACCCTCGCGCCTTCAGGTTTCAATTGTACTTGGAGTACAAGTTGTTTCATAAAATTAATGATACTGCCCGAGTGTCTGATCCAAGTCATTAGATCACACAAGTTGGTTTTCTCCGGGTTCAGAAACCTTGAGACTGCAAGTCCAAAGTAAACAACAACTGGTGACGAGGATGAGACATCCCATTTCTTCATCAGCTTTGTTCATCCTCGTGATCAGCAGCATCGAGGGACATTTTTCATTAACTCCGCCGCAACCAAGGAGCATGACAGAGCATTCTGCCCAGCTATTGTATGAGAGTATCTTTTGTGGTTTTCTCTTTCAGGATGTTGATTACTTGGGCCACAGATCTTTAGCCCGTCATCTGGGATTCTGAAGGAGACATGCAATATAGACGACATTATTAATTGCTGCGCCAGGCCTGGGTGATGCATTGTGGGTAAACAGACGAGACATTGCGTCTGCTACAAACTATTCTCGCATCAATTCGTCAACATCGCTTATAGGGCATCCAGTTCTCCCATAATCCAGTTATGTCCTCAGAAGAGCCACTATCATTGCAAATCATGGTATATCATCATTTCCTAAAAACGCAGGATGCATGATAGGACAGTTTGACAACATGGCTACTTTGAGTTGTTATGTAACGTTGGTAAAAGAACAGTGTCGTGCCTAAGAACATGATATTTGTGTGTAATGAGGAACTCTTCTGATCACCATAGCGACACGAAAACAGCCCAAGCGAGTCTGGTAACAGCTTACCTCATACTCCTGGAGACAATGATATATCACAGAATAGGCATGGTGCCTTCCAAACGGGACGCATAGGGTTAATACCTGGTCACCAGACATGAGGGTCTTCACCTGGAACCACCCACGACAAGCTCTCACAACATACTCAAACTAGCATCATGTGTTGCCATGGTTACGGTATAGCGCTATCAAGAATGTGGCGGTCTAATTCTATTGGATCGCATTGTTCATTTATCAGGTGAAGGGATTTATTCGCTCGATTCTCTGAGATGAAATATCCATGTTTCGTGAGGAGAAATTGTTATCATGAACATGAAATCTGTTCACTAACTAAATCATTGAATTTGCGGAATATTCTGAAGTCGTATCATGTCGTCATCAATTAGATTATGACATACTCATGATTGACACCTGTCATGGGGGCTGGTATGCCCAAATGAAAAGTCAAGTGAAGCCACCGACACATTATAGTTCATTCGTAAATGTTATGTTCGCGTCGTTTGGGACTCTGGAGGGTAAACTACTGGTTGGATTTCTTTGAAGTTGGATTTTTATTGGTCTCCGACCAAAAACCAAACAGAATCTTTTCATTTTATTAACCATGGTAAAAAATGTGTATGCATTTGTGTACATTGACTTAGTGCACTAAATTCATACATTTTCCGCTCTGTACGGTTTATTTCTCGACCAATCTGGATGAAAAATTCAGGTTATTATTGTTTTTGTCCATCTACTCATAAGCTAAGAATGAATGAGATACATTAAGGAACAAAATATGATCTATCGGGGCCCCTCCAAATGACCATTGGGCAACAACATTACCGAATGGACTACAGTTGAAGAATGATCACTCATGATTCTTGCATGCAGACTCATACGACAAAAGCACGAGAGTAAATCCAAGCTTTTCTTAACTTTACTTGTAGCCTGTGTGAAATTCCTACATCTTGCCCCAAACCTATGCATCCATCAATAACTGCGATGCCTCCTCCAAGGTTAAGATATCCTGAGAACCAAGCCTCTGAAGCCGGTGGATCTTGCCCCAAACTCAACATCCGCTCAAGACAGTCCAGGACAGATTCAATGTGCTATCGCTTTATGAGACAAGACATGTCATTGGTCAAGGCGTACATCCCATTTCCATGTGTGCTCAGAGTACAACTAGTTGTGACCTAAGCAGCTTCACTTTTAAACCCCTCCGCTCCCCTCTGCTCTGGCCTTGACACAATTGTTGAGTGCTGGTTTTGTCAGTGTGTGGAGGGGGAGTACAAGGCACATGCAAGTCTATTAACCTCACCACCAGGCTTGGCCTTTAAGTGGAATAAGCGATGTCTTTATGGTTGTACACACGACAATTTTCATCAATTATAAATTCTCCTCAGACCTTAAATCGGAAATGAGCCCGATCTCCATATAACATCCTCTAAGCATTCTGACTGAAGCGGATCACTCACGAATGGCGGTCATGACTTTCGAATTAGGACAATTTGCAATTTCCATTGTAGCTGTGTGGAGTGTGGGAGGAGGATATCGAGTGAGGTCACATCAATGATCATACCTGGGGTGGAGCAGGAAGTCATAAAACACGAGGCGCTACTGGGAGAGGAGACGTGTTGGTCATGATGATGTACCAGGGATTCTCAGTTATACATCTTAAACAAACACCGCAATCAAATGAAAGTGACTTGCTAAATGTCACTTCAGGTATTGAACCCAAGATGTTCCAGGTCTTTAACCAATGGACCACACCAGCCCTTGGTTGACCTGTCAGCAACCAAGCGCCTCCTGACCTGTGGACGGAGTAGATGGTGTTAATAAACATAGTGGTACCAGTCTGAGTTGGTTCTGCATGATTTTCGTTGCCATGCATGGCATTCAATCACTTCTCCTACTGAAAGGTCATCACATTCACTCTGATTCTGTTATTGAGTGCGCGAAGCAAGAACAATTTCTTCAGCCACAGAATCAGCACTCTATCTGGTCAGAAGAATAGAGAAATGTGCGGAAAATGTGGGTTTTGTAAGAACTGTTGATGCACTATATATCAGTCTTACTCTTTGCTTTTAAAATCTCGAATGTGAGAATTTCCAATCAAAATAGCCAATGATCTTAGTCTACCAATAATAAGTAGTAACTGAAAGCCAAAACAATACACACAGTAAACAGTCGCATTAATTTGCAAAGTAAACCTTGTGATAACTTTGTGTTGACAATGGATTAAGGGGACAACTTGGGCCCGTGATGTACTTGGCAAGGAGGATAATGTGCCAACTCGACACCATGCGCCGCCACTGGTAGTATTACACTGATACCGTTCTCTGATAACATTTTTTACCAGTGTTGGAAGGCAGTTTGGGGCATGGCTTGTGAATTTCAGGCGGCCTAAGGTTTCATCCCGTTCTAGTGCATTGTTTACTGCAGTACAAATAGTTTTCATTAATCCTGTTAGGAGAAGTTACGGTCCTGCTGGAAGCCGTTTTTGAACAAAAAACCAACACATCGTCTGCCAAAGTCGGCCCTTTAAAATTCAAATTTTAGAAGTGCAGTGAACCAAAATGATTTTTTAGGCCTAAGTCCCCACCCCCTCTCTATTTTAAACCAAATATCCTCATGTCTCCACAACAAGGTAGGCCTAAATACTACCAAATGTGAAGACGAAGGAACAGAGACCATAAAAGAATGTCTGAAACGTGACATTTTCCTTTAAATTAAGCAGTATATACAGTGACTTCAACGTTAAAGATCAAAGACTTTCATAAACAAAATATATTTAAATCATAATTATCTTCAGAATGCGAGCCCCTGGAAGATCAGGCTGGCATTTCAGAAATGCAATAAAGAGCAGTTCTTTCGTCGAAGATATCAGCCCACATATCTGTGCCTACTTGTTTAACCCATTGATTTGCTTGGGGCTTGTGTAAAGTTCAAGTCAATTTTTTACCCTTTAATGAAGATTATCTCCAAACGCTTTAGGATCCAGGAGTCTTGGGAGGATGTAAAGAAACAGCTGAAGCATATTACCTAACCTTCCAAGGACCATTGCCATTAATTAGGGCAATATTACCAAGCTGTCGGCTGTCCCAGTCACCTCCTATCCTACATAAGTAGTTTTCATCAACAAATTGCACCAAAAAAAGGAAAAAAGTTCAAAATGTGACTGAATTGTCGCGCATTTCCGATGTTGACTCCGATTTGACCCGAGTTAGCTCTCCATGCATCGATCCTGTCCACGTGGAATGATGCACTATACCCTGTGATGTCTTGGTGGAGAATATCGATTTTTTCCGACGTCACGCTGATGGCGCTTGATTACCCCGCTACTGCGACGATAAATGGAAATAACCTTGCGTTTTAATAGCGGGGTGACGTGAACTCGGACCTCTGCTAGCACTCACGTGGCGGGAAAGGTATTTCGCGCCAGGAATCGTGCGTATTAGAAACAACGAATAGCGCGTTTTTTTACTATCTAAGAGCTGAAACAAAATTTGAAAAGCATCAGGCACGTTTAGAAAAATAGTTTACTGAAGAACAAACAGAAGAACAAACATACTGCAATGATAATGCCAATGGTCCTTTGAAACATGGGAACAACAAAGCGAACACATTTTAACCGTCACTCCTTGATATCGGTCATTTAATGTTCCGTAACTCTTAAACTCAAACTCACTGACCACGTATTGACATGACTGATTTTAAGCACTTTCTATCACTTGTGTCAATCCATTTTCCGAAATTCTCACTCTTCGCAGATAAATTTATTTTTGACCACTACTCTGATCATTGATTGCAAGGGGTTAAGGAAAAGGATAAGTGCTGTCTTTGATCTGGTAATTGCATCACTTTCTAAATTGTTTCCTTCTCACGATGATTGACAGCGTTGTCTCGGCGATATCCTATCCGATATTACGCGCCGTTTATGAGATGATGGATGGCACATTGAGTGTTGGTAATGTCATCAGCTTCATCTCCCTCCTATTCATCACCATCGTCATTAATCATCAACTGCGACTTAAACAATTCAAAGATTATCCACTTCTTTCTTGTCACTTGCATATTCACTCAGCGTGTCTCATTGCACCAAATGGAACTTTGTTTGGGCGGAACATAAAAAAATAAAAATCATTCCACTTCGTAATTTAAAGTTCATCACAGTTTTCCAACCGCTGCAATTCTGATGTCCAAAAGCGAACACTTTTGTGTTTTTGTGTCATCAGTCTTTGGTTGCGAGATATTGGCTGAAGACCTTCGTTGGACAAATGTTCGGGAGAATAATGTCAGAAGGTGGAAGCTGACTGAGTTTTTTAACACTGGGTAAGATACATTCCACTTCAAAGGCCTATATTTGAGTGTGATATCAATTTGACATTTGATCGACAACTTTTGAATACCGATCATTGTCAGTAAGTGTTATTTATTGCAAATATTCATCCAATATAGCCCTTGTCAAGGGCAATATGGATTTCTGTTGCCCAAGGTTAGAGGCCGAGGGTGACATTACACTTGGCAGGACAGAAAATGCATAATGCTTGAGAAAAAGGCTTCATCTTCTCTATAACATAACTTACATGGCTTCTTCTAATTTATAAACTTGGTGGTATCATCCATATTTGCTTTTAAGAACTTTTTGTCATGAAACTGGCCAGGTTCACTCGCTCACTCATCGCGTTGATATTCTGAGTCAGGAAGGCCGACCATTCAACTTTGGACATAAGCAGAGAAGCCAGCGAGTAACCCACGTAATACGACAAACCACCGAATTCCCACAAAAAAAATATTTTTGTTGATTTTTAAAAATAATCTAAATGTTTGCAAATACCATTATTGTAAAAACCTATTTACACCAAATGAAAAGGACAAGGGCCATTTTGCTCAACGTATGGAACTTTGATTGACAAATGTGCTATAGTTACACTCGAATGTAAAATAAACATCATTTGACCTTCGTCAGCTTGAAAAGTAGGTCAGTTCATAAACCCGGGTATAGTGTCATGTATCCCAAAAAGAAGCACCTGTGACAAAAAATTGAAAATTTCAGCCCCCTGGTGGCCAAGTTAAGAATCAGACCAGACAGAAATTTGTTGTCAGGGGTCATCTGGCCTAAGGGGTCATGCATACCAAGTTTAAAGTTCATAACCTAAGCGGTTAAGAAACGTGCTACTGTTTTTTTTAGAATACGACGACGGATGATGGACACTGCGGTATGGTACAGATTCACTGTACCGGCCACCAAAATCCACCAAAATAAGGGAAACAAATTTGATACAAATTAGTTTTACAAAGTGGGAATTTTCAAACTGACAGTAACTGAGTGTCCCCATGATTGGCCATGTGGCATAGACATGTAAACAAATAGAAAAAATTCCATAGCTCATTCCTCGTCATCTCTTCAGTCATTTTGTTAGGCTCTAATCATGTCGGCCGCTTCATTAAACATTTCTCTCAAATCTAGCTGACCACCGTGTGGACACTGCACACACTACGAGATTAAACAGCCCGTCATTCCTGAGATATCACATGCCTTCGATCAGGAACTATCCATCAAGTTCCTTCGTTTACCAAGGACAGGCAAAAAGATGGCACAAAAAGACGGCTATTTTTGCAAGCATAACAAATCAACCTTCGGCTGATGCATATTTAATCCCGTATCTCCCCGCTTATTGCGGGGTGACATTCGGGCTCCACTGATCAGAGCTCGCCTTTTTTCGAAGGTATAATCTGCCTGACAGGTTGCCACTGTACGTGATCAGTAACCGAGTAACCAAGTGCTTCTGTTGATTACTGCCGAGAATCTGCACGTTTCTTATTGAAAACTTCCTTAGTTTTGCAGTTGCAACTGTCGTAATTCATTACATAGTAATGTTTCATTTCCATAGTCACTGCAATTCGCCTTGCAGTCTTCCGGAGCAGCACACTTATCATCTGATACATTCTGGTTTAATTTCACGAAAAAAAACAGGAAAAACACTGCTACTTTGTCCTTATGAAAGCCCACAGACCAATGAGTAACACAGCATCATTCGCATAGCACACACTGACCACCTCAACTTCATGCGTCATCAAAAGATGAGCAACACGAATATTGAAAGAAAAAAGCACAACATGAAATATAGAAAATATGGCACTTGTATAGACATAAGAGCAAGATTTTGTAACAGTGTGATTACGAGACAACCTGTATATTGCAAGGAGAGAAGAATTGGTTGAAATTTTGAGATGCACCATCAGGACCACAACAAGGCAGAAGAATCAAGACCAGAAAGTCGTACATCAGACGGCACGCCGTTTATAAAAACCCACCACCGAGTCTGGTCACACGAGCGACGCCACTACTGGTAAACTAGAGAATTAAAATGGAAGACAGGATAAAATGGAACAGAGAGTTTTACCTTGGGGGGTTTTACCACGATCTCGTTCCCGTATGATATGATTGGGGGTGGGGGCCGATCGCAGCCGACTCACTCTCTTCTTCCCTACGCACGTAAAATAGCACATTTTAACATGGACATGGATCAGCTTTAGTGATGAGATGAATAAAATATGATTGGTCATGTTCATAAGTAAATACATCTGTCGAAAAAAAAAGATGATTAAAGTATCAAAATGATGAGATGAAGGGTTAAAAGGTGATAAATGAATAGGTTAAATTAATCAACAAAAACTGAACGACGAGTATAAATAATTATCGTGTAAATTCTCTCAGAGATGAGCAACAAGAGGTCCAAAGGCCTGGCGCTCAGCTGAAATACATGGGTCAGTTTACACAACTTGGAGAGTATCTGAAGCCAGTTTCAACATCGACTTTGTTTTAAAACATATTGAGATGCCTCTATCATGCATACATAACAGAGATCTTGGACAAATAATGTCATAAAGTGCCGTTTGTCAGTGCAATTTAAGAGGTTTGAGCTATATGACCTTGAGAAGTAGGTCAGATCGAAAACATGGGTGATATTTAATGGAGTCTGCAAAAATGGCATTTTTTTTCGAAAATGACCGCCTACCAAGTTAAAGAACAGGAAAGAAAATGTTAGAGCAACGGAGCATTGATTTGCAACCTTCAATCTTTACTCACAAACAACAAATTAACATTTCCAGATATATTCATTTGACTTGAGTTGTTGATGTTCAACTTATTCATCAATATTTTACACTATTAGACTGACCTGTCACAAAATGCCGAAAGCAACTGACTTCCTTATGTATCATTTATACATGTATATCAAGAACCCGCTTAGGGGTTAAACTGATAAGACAGAGTGGAGCCTTGACAAGCGTCATAACCAACAAACCTTAAATTGTGGGGTCAGACTCCTTTAGCATGTTTAGCAAATTGCAGCGGCACTCCCATTCCTTTCTCATTAGACAGAACTTCCAACAAAACATGTACACCCACCTCATTTCTGGTTTGAGAGCGCTACAATGTTACCTTACTGAATATTCATTATCATATCAGAGCTTATACGCGAGATGAATGCAATACCTGATGTGGTCAATATCACTTAGAATCATACCGATAGACTAGGATGATCAAAAGTTATACAGTCCTGGTTGGGAGGGTTGGGGGATTACAAAACATGAACCTGGTGTGTCTTTGCGATGGACAACCTTGTCCCCAACTCTGATGTGGTGTTTAGGGTTACCAAACCTTTTCACTGGTGTTTTATTTTCACAGATCATTCGAATAACTTTAATTCATGAAATAATCATTTTTTGATTGAAAAGGTCAAAGAAATGTCATTAGACATGGATCAAAAGCATATAGTAATGTTTCACTACCACAGTCACTGGAATTCGCCAAGCATTTTCCCTCAGCAACATTCTGATCATCCAGTATATACTGGTTTAAAGCGAACTGGAACCGCCAAGCCAGTTCGTATGACCTCGTTTTCATTTCCCGCGTATCGGGTGATCAGAACGAGGCATGAATGTAACATGGCGCCTAGCTGTCAATCATTCAGTGACGTCACTACTATGGAATTTACTACGAAAATTCATGAATGAAAGATCGCATGACTCACGTGATTCTCACATGATTCTCAATAATAACAAATTGAACTGCGCATGCTCGGGCACTTGGGGCGGAGCTACAAATCTGAACTCGAATAGGAAGTTGGAAGTTTGACTTTCTCGGGCGGTGAAAGTCGAAAAGTTGAATAAATCGCTCGGCGGTTCCAGTTCGCTTTAAGTTCCCATTCAGGCCCCAGGTTAAAGCGGCCTGTGCACGTCACTCCCAATCAGCAATCTGTGGTATTGCATCAGTTTGTCCTCCCTCCCCCCTGGACGAATTCGTTCACCAGTCAAGCATCAAGGAACGATGGCTGTATGTACTGTCTATGCTGAATGCACCGAAACGAACCCTAGGATCCTTCACAAAGAGCAGGCGAATCTCCCCAGTCACATGCTCTCATCTCAAGTCTGGCCAGCAGCGGCAAGACTCACAACATGATCATGAGGGGGAGGGGGCAGTGCACCAGCCAGTCTCATTACTATAGTGTCAACCAAGCGATCAAGTTCACATCATGAGACAACCTGAAACACACACACGCACAAGAAACGCAGTCCTCATAAATGCTCACAGACCATTGAATAACACGGCATCATTCACATAGCACACACTGACTACCTCAACTTCATACATCATGAAAATATGAGCAAAAAGAATATTGAAATAAATTACAACATAGAATATCAAATTGTGGCACTCGAATATATAGAAGAGCAAGATTTTGTTACGATATGTTTACGAGACAACCTGTAGATTGCAAAGAGACAAAGATTTGTTGAGAAACTCTGAGAAAAAAACACGGACAACAGAATTGCTTTGACAAGCACCAACTTTGATAAGCACCACCTTTTGACAGACTAGTAATTTTTGTCACACGCAATAACAATTGCTCATCTCTGCAATAAAACACTGCAGCGCTTCTTCCAGAATGTTCTTTTAATCCAAACAATCTAATTCCACTTTTTGATTTGAGCTGCAACTTACTCCAAAGAGAGGACACAGACATCGTTGGATTAGTTTCTTGCTACTGCCAAAGGTGGCGCTCAAGCTGTCTTTCAAAGGCGTGTGGCTACAGGATTCTAAGCTTACAAGAATCAGAGGAGGACTAGAAGGCAGAGAATCAAGACCAGTAAATCGTACATCAGACGGCACGCCGTTTATAAAAACCCACCACCGAGTCTGGCCACACGAGCGACGCCACTACTGGTAAACTAGAGAATTAAAATGGAAGACAGGATAAAATGGAACAGAGAGTTTTACCTTGGGGGGTTTTACCACGATCTCGTTCCCGTATGATATGATTGGGGGTGGGGGCCGATCGCAGCCGACTCACTCTCTTCTTCCCTACGCACATAAAATAGCACATTTTAACATGGAAATGCATGAGCTTTAGTCCTGTGACGAGATGATTAAAATCAGCAGGTAATATGAGAAAATGCATAACATCTGATGAGTCGTGTCAACAAGTCGTGAAAGTAAATACACCTGGTTGACTAAAATGAATAAATAAATATCACCAACACCAAAATCAACTCGCTCGTGTCATTGTTACCAAAAATAAGCATAAATTTCCTAAACCACACACTATCCCTTAACCAGCAAACACCCTTGATCGTCTGCGATTGAAGCAACTTATGATGCGTGTGGCGTTCACTGCAGACTTACTCTTTGGATAAGTAGCCATTGTAGTGACCGCCATTCCTTGTTTTTAGTCTTGGGTCACATTCCAAATAATGACTGTTGGAAGATGACTAAAATGCTCCAACAAAGTATATATTATTCAAATCCTCGCAAAATGAGTATTTTGAATGCATAATTTGCCTGTAATCAATGCATTCGCAATAACCTCAAAATTAGGGCTGGTCTCAATGAGCCGCTGCAGAGTTTTATAGCTTATGGATCGAGTGATGATGACACCACACTACATGACCAATGCAGAGCTGACGAATTCCTATAAAAAAAGCAATCACGAGACCGTTATGTACAATGCATACACGCACCCACTGCCCCCTCGCCCCATCACAACTCTTAATTAACCGGCGGATTAGGTTTGAAATGACTTGTCTCCTCGTTGCGCAGGCTATGATACCGGTATGACCTGATGATTCTCACTAGGCTGATCGCCCAGCTTACCGGGTCAACATCATAATCTCACGTGCTTAGATGGGCTTCCACCTGTCTTGATAGCAAAATCAATTTGAAGGTTAACATTATCTTCATGATCAGTTGACGGCAGATTTGACGGGAACTGCAGTAGACTTAAGTTTGATCATGGAGGATTTTCAATGTGGGATATTGAGTTCCTTCCACATCAATATCATGTGTATAATTATAATGAAAAAGGTATCCCTTTTTGTGGAAATGCAGTTCACGTCATACAGTGGAACGTCCCTTAGCAGACACCTCTCTATTAAGGACAATTTCCCTATTAAGGACAATAGTTTTGGTTCCAAAGTGGTTGTATCCACTCAATTTAACCTCTCTATTAAGGAAAACACTTGTTAGTACCGAAAGTGTCCCTGATAGAGAAGTTCTACTGTTAGTATTACGTGTTATGAAGACAACCCATTCAGAATCTGCCTGTTGCGTGTACCATCCCATAATGAGCATCTCCCCGATGATTGAATTAATGAGTATCAGCCTTGGTGATGAAACAGCCTCATCATACGTGTTGATAATGGCATGATCTATAGGTCACGTTAAGGACAGCGGCCAAAACATTCGTAATGCTAACTCAATCCTGTCTCTGGACATTCGCCATACAAGCCTGACAATCTATCATAAACAGATTAGACAAGCATCATACGGTTTTCTCCATGTACGTTTCGTGCAGGTTTGTAGAAATTCCTCTAACGTAAGATACGTCGAGCGTTCATTGTTTGCCGCCTATGCTTGGCCACCCCAGTAATGAGCACAGTGTTTCCGTCATTGGCTTAAGACGAGTCCATTCCAGTCCCTCAAGTGATACCATCTTTTATTTGCCCAGGCCAGGGGCCTGATTCAAGGGATCTCGCTCCAATGTTTATTAAAAAGAATGAATCAATATTGAAGTGAAGTGAATTGCCCAAGCAAAGTGTCAGTATTGGGTATCAAACCTCAACTTTGTTTCATCATGAGAGTGCAACGTCTGCCCCTAGAGCATTCCATGTGAAACAGTCAATTTTAGTCTCTCATTAGCCAGATAACCATCAGAATGATCGCACAAGTTATCTAACACCCATCCTGACAAGTGTTTCCCATTGACCGATCAGGGGAATGGTGAAGTGGTTCGACCGAGTAACCGCACACTTTCATAACAAGCCGCTCAAAGCGGACAGATAACAACACACAGACAACTTGTTGAGGAATTCCTTACATTTAAATGTTTTAATGATGATATTAATCTCAGAATAATCCCCTAATAAAATTGATAATTTCCTATCAGGCCTGTTTTGACAGATAATTGCTAGGCAGCCAGGCAATATGCACTATATACATAGCAAAATTGTAATGAACAATGTTTGGCCAACAATCATGGATCGAGAACCTGCATTTGAAACAAAAAAACTCAAAGATATACGAATCCGCTCTTATAATGCTAATTTTGGTAGAGAATGCATGAGTATTGTCATTCTCTGATTTTTAAGAATTTCACATCTCATGACTATACACAATTGAAACTTAGCACTTATCTTTGCAACTTCGTTACACACGAGGGACTTCTCACCCTCATCATAACGTGCCTCGAAAAGGAATTGTCATCTAAATATACAAATACTGCCATGTTTGCACAACAGCTTCAAAAACTGCTTTCCAAACATCTGGTTTTGAAACAAATGTTAAACAACAACAGCTTTTATCGGTGTAAACAGACAAATTCATTCTGTATGATGGCGGCATCTGTTCAGAGATATATCATTGAGATGCAGAGAAATATGGATCTCAATTCGGAAGGGGTTTCACAACGCCAAAGGTCGAGGTATGACCATTGTACCAAAATTATGATAGTGAATATCGTCGATTCTGACCATTTCAGGGTTAAACACAGCTTTCTACTTTCTGTGCAATGTAGAACGTGTTCACTTGTAAAGTACGTGGCACCTTCTGTTGGCAACAGGAGGCTCGATTTCTCAACCAGGATTTGGGTGGTGAGGTGCTAATGTTGGTTTCACCAAAAAGGAGACACGGCCGAAGATAGTTTTTGGTACCAGTCTGTCTTGAGTGGCCGTTTTTCAGGCTCATCATATTTTCCTGTTGAGTCTTGGTACTCAAATTGAGGCCATCGAGTGTCGTCAAATTCCTCCCAAAGACCGTGGGTGGAACGTTAACATTTGAAATATGGATGGGACTGAATAGATGGACATAAAAACTCAGGTAACTCGGAAGAAGCATCCAAAGATACCCCAAGCAATAATGAATGCCATCACCAGAAAGGTGATCAGGTGAAACATCACCAATCAATTACTGTTTGAGACCATGCTGAAGATATATAAGTATCACTTCAGGACCTAAACCTTCAATCAATAACTTACTAGCCGAGTGGCCCAACTGTGACCAATCCCCGATTTTAACACATAAATGAATATTGTCTTCTTAAGCGACTTCAAAGTACCGGGATGAAAGATGATGTCATTGCATCGGAAAACCCATAAAATATGTTCAATATATATTATTGGATTGTTTGGTGTTAAACATTGATTATTGTCAAGAAAATATATTGAGTTGAAGGTATATTTTCGCATGCTTTCTGTAAAGATATCAGGGAAATAAATTACTGCAGGAAAACGTGATAGATTTATCTGAGGATTAAAGAATTTGGTGAAGAACATATGATTTCCTTTTGAATCGAATCACAATAGGCTAATTAGCATTAGTCGAAATGGTACGACACTAACTGTCTTAGCGCACTAATGTAAGTAAATGTCCTATTCTTATATTCGTATCTGGCTTATATGTACGTAAATGTTTCATCAATTAACTGTTAAATGCTTAGAAAATGCACTCTCCCCGTTGCAACACACAACATTCTTGCATCGGACCTTCACTAGCCCCTAATCATGTTTCATTAATTTGGAAAGAGAAACTGTCCTAGTTGTGAACTAAACATTAGAGCAATACTGTCCGATTCAAAAGTATTTAAAACGGGATTCTACAATGCACGTGGTGGGATAATGAAATCGACAGACTTATGCTGTTCTGCAGCATTTCCAAAAATGTGGTGGAGGATGTTTCTTTTAAATAGTATGTTCTTAGTTGTTAACAATGTATCATCTGAAAACAGGCTAGAGGGAATTCCCTTTAGCTCAGTCGGTAGAGTGATGGCCTTATAAGCGAGAAGTCCCGGGTTCAATCCCCGGTTGGACCTTGATGTTTTTTCTCTGTAACATTTGGCGCCCAACGTGGTAAAAGGGCACTAATAATTTGTTTATATGCTGGTGTGTCTTTGGACAATGAATTAACCCTTTGTATCATGGAACAATCCGTTTGTGAGGACACAACTTTCCCGAACAGGGGGAGTATGTATGTAGTGGTGGCATCATTCCTACTGGCCCAGGCTAGAGGGAAATTCCCTGTAGCTCAGTCGGTAGAGTGATGGCCTTATAAGCGAGAGGTCCCGGTGTAACATATGTGAGTGTTTCTGTTTTTGAGTGTTTCCTCTCATTGTTTGGGAACGCTCAAAAATTGACTGACAAGTTTTTCTGTGTATCCCTCCTATTGAAAAGTCGTGGTCTCTCTAGCTGCCTATTGTTTGGAAACACTGACACATGGGAAACAACCACAGATGTTACACCGGTATCAGCAACTTGAAAATGACGTATTTCTTTTTTCAGATGATATTTGAATAATATGCACTGGTGTTTGTTTGTTACTCAAGGTAACAAAGGGTGTGCCGAGTCAAATTATGAATCACTCCAAATGTTGACTTGTTCTAAACTCTACACAATGCTTGATGCAAGCTATGACACATTTATTACCCCTCATTATTAGATTTGTGATGGATGTAAATAGGCACAGATAAATGATTGTTTGAATAATGATCAGAATGATAACATTATTGTGGCTAAATTAAACATGATCGGCCGGACTGCGTCAATTCATATGCCATACGAATCAACCTCGTTAGAAGCCACAGAGTAATAAAACGGCCGCAAAAAAGTATGTAGAAATATAACAAACGGTCTCTACGCGAACATTTAATTAATGCCAGCTCGCAATGTATGGATCACTTTACTTCATGCAAGCCTCATATCTGATGGAGAGACATCAACAGAGAACAAGAGGCCCAAGGGCCTGGCGCTCAGCTGAAATGGATAGGTGAAGGCAAGGGCCAAGTGTGTGTCGGTAACGTTATTATGAGGCAACGTGAAGCTATAACGTCTAGCACGCAGAAGTGCTGATGCGAAAGACCTTCTTGCTATATCAGTGCATGCTGAAGTACTGAGTTGACGTCACCCTGGTATTATGACGTAAAGTCATTTCTATTGCCGTTGCAGTAGTGGGGTGTGTGATGACGTCAAGGAGTTGTATGGTGACGTCAAAGAGTGGAGTCCTTGTCTTCATGCAGCGTAGGTGGAACTAATAACATGCACATGGAGTGTATTTTGTGAGGTGGGGCCTGGTGCTTTACAATGGTCAAATGAACCGACTGTTGTCTGGACATTGATGAAGTGGATGCAGCCAAATGTTTGGGACGGTCTTTTTTGTATGTGAAGAAAAGAAGATAAAGAGTTGGTTAACAAAATGAACTTTATTGGTGCGGCAGATATTTGATGCCTTTCGGCAGATATTTGAAGCGCCTTGCGGCAGATATTTGTTGCCTTGCAGCAGATATTTGATAACGCTCTCCGGGAATGGAAAGCAGTAAAACGAGTAAGCACACCTCACTCTGAATGTGGGAACAGCAAGTGCTTGACTTGAAATGTGCCAACGACTCCTCTTGCAATAACCAACAACAGTTAATCTGTAAAAAAAGAGAAGAGAAATTAACACTGACTGAATAAAAAAGGGTGACATAGACGGGGAAATGTACACCACCGGATACAGTCTGTGCTTGATCAGGCATCGGTCAGATGATATCCTGAACAAGGCATCTATGGAAGCAAATCCAGAAAGAGACTTTACCTTCGAAGGGCACACTTATTACTCAGTGAAAAGTCAGTCCTGTGGGCTGTTTTCCAATTCAAAATAAAAGTGTAACCTCTTTAAATTAGTCTCACAGACTGAACCATAACACTCAACAGCCAACCGTGCCCACATGATGTGAGCCGAGAGCTGCATGGGCTTAAAGATGAGCGAGTGGTGTACTACATTTTGAAAATTGTCTATCGTCTACGACATGTGACAGAACAGGATCTAGTGGACTTAATGATGAGGTACTATCAAATAAGGTGTCCATCAAATGAATCATGAGGGCCTGTTTGTTGAGTTATACTCTAAGCCTGTCCTATAGGGCTAGGCTATGGTTTTTGTCTTTTTTACACTACAGCTACAGTACAGCCATGCACAGCGCAGTGTACAGACAGTACAGGATTGCAAACCAAAAACATGAGCATTGCTGCGTAACGAAACTGCAGTGGAATTCATACTACGATGTCATAATGTGACTTTCAAAATAATTGTAAACAAACGTAGCCTAAATGGCGAAATTTGTTGCAAAATTGCCAACCACAACAACTCAGGGACCGTAGCCAAAATGGCCGACGGCGAATTCTCCGGTCGCTAGCGCAGTCCATAAACAAGCATCAATTTCACCAACTTTGGGCGCAAGCTTGGTCATCAAAGTTACAGAACTGTTAGAAATACATCCAAACAACATATATATACAATTAAAAGTGCATAAAAATCCCGTTTCAACCTCCGGCCGCTACCTTTTTTTCTCCGCCAGACGCCGGGCCCTACCGGTCGTTATTTAGTGCGACCGCCACCAGAGTGTTTATCACGATCTTTCGCCGTTTTAATAGCGCGTTTTAGGTAGATTAATCAATTATTACATGCATGCATTATATATCACCGAAATGATAATTGCGTAGGCTATTTGAAACTAAGTTCAGATATTATTTTTGATCTTTGAATTGAATTTAGGCGAGTGATTTTTGACACCCGGTCGACATATCAGGACTTGCAAAATTCACGCGAGATCGCTTGCATCATCGGCACGTTTGAAAACCGAATTTCACAAATTCCACAAATATTTATCACATACCATATGTATCACCACAAAGGTAACTCTCTAGACTATTTGAAACTAAGTTCAGATACTTATTTTCACAAAAATTCGAAGCTATGCAAGCGATTTTTCAGTGGTAGAGATCGACGGAAACAAATTTCTCGCTCTAAAATGACATGAGACGAGCACCAACTTTCGCTAATTTGTGCACAAAATTTCCGCAATATTATAAAAAACTATCGATAAATCTGAATTATATAGACTCTTTTCAGTACCTAAACAAATTTCAGGTACATGGTCATGTTGATTAAAAGAGTATCAACCGATTGAACATGAGAAAGTTCACTCATCTTCATTGAAGCAGCGACTACCGCCATTTTTAAATGGTGGCATCTCTTCTATCGATCGGCCAATCAGCGGCACTGCTTGCAAAAAGTTGAGCCACCGCCAAATTTGAAATCGCCAAAATTCAGTCAATGTGCCTGCAGCGCCAACTGGCGGTGAAAACCATATTAATTCCATTAAAAGTAAAAAATGAAAAAATATTAAAAAATATTCAGCCACATTTAAAAACAATATTTGCTCTGTGGACCGAGGTAAAAAGGGAAAGAAATCTACACGCGAAATGACCTCATTCTCTTAATACAGGTCGGATCGCGCTGATTTTTCGTTTTTTGAGTTCACCTTGGGCAACTCCTAATTTAGCACCGTCAACGAAGTGGCTAGGCCTTCCCAATCAGAAATGTCCAATTTTGTCCACAGATGGGTCCCTAGATGGATGGATTGCAGGACGGACACCATTTGAACAGCTATTCTACTAGCTCCGCTGACTATGTCAGCTGAGCTAAAAAGTCTTCATCGAGAATTACAAAGGCATGTCAGCAGACATTGCGTATTAGATTGCCAAGATAATGAACGAAGTTATCCCCACCCCCACATCCTCCGATCTGATATGTTATGAGCACCTCTCTCGCCGAGGCGTTCGTGACATCACCCCAAACCAAGGCGTTGGTGACAACAACACACACCAATAGTTGTCATGTTGAATAAAGGAATCGAAACGATCAAAACAGATCCGACCTCTTCAATAGAGAAGGTACAATCACGGTTATCTTAAAGGGGGGCTATGGGCAGGAGCAGCAGGGTTGAATTGGCCATCTTCGGGTGACTCAGATGCACAATAAAGGCACTGGATCATGTTAGACTCAGCACTAAATATATTCATTATCTAAGCCTGAATAGTTTTGAGGTACTGTGAGATGGAGACCCCTATTGGCGACATTGTGTATCTTTACCTCACCTACCTAACTGCAGCCTTTAGTGTCCCTTTAAAGGTTTAGTATCCTCAGTATACATTTAAGAAACGTCTTCGTTATTTCTATAGCATTTTAGTGAGGAAGGGTTAAAGTGGCATGTGAAAGATTGGAAATATCATCGTGTCAGAATTTTGATATAATTTCAATGAAAGACCCAACATAACAAGAGTGACTCTCCGTATAAGTAGCATGAAGTTATCGAAATATTTCTTCTAAATTATGATTGATGACAAGACAAATATCTGTCAATATGAATGTGAATATCACAAACAGTGATTGGTTCTGCTCTAAATTTACATTCTAACTTGAGAGAAATTTTCAAAAACAACCTTTCTCACAAATCTGCAATAAAATCAAATATGAACAATCAGCAAGAAAGTTCTAAAGAATAGTTAGCCTACCTTCATCGCTCTCCTGGTGCAGCATGGCCGCAACTAAACTCTGCGCCCGTTTCTTTTTGACCACGTCGGGCGGAACCCAGAAGTTTTCGCTGCTATCCGATGACTGCGCATCATTAGTTCCACCCGGGGTGCTCGCATGGCTGGGGTTCGAACCCATGCTTGTCCTCGGTGTCGCAATCAACGGTCCATACTTTAGACTAGTCCTGCGCAGCGACCCGCACGATAACCTTGGCGCCGTGTGCGAGGACGGTGAGTGCGAACTCACACAGTTAATCCTCTGGCATTCCTCCTGATGGTCGAGAAGCGATCGCTCGAACCAATTTAAGCGGAATCGTTTTGAACAGCAGATGTAGATTAGAATGACGAGAAGGACAAACACTATGACCGGTATCAGTACGTAGACTGCTATCAAGTAGCTCGGCAGGTCGGAATATACCATTGTCGGGGTGGGGCAGGTTCAACCAAAATATCAAATGATCCTCATTGCCTTCCTAATTGACTGGTGGAGGTTGTAACTTGTGGTCATTATGTTAACCCTCTAAGGCTTTCATGGTGCCAGGAATCTGCAACGAGAAGACGGAATAACTTTAAGAAAGAGTTTAAAGAATCTGTTTAACCTCTTTACTCAGATTGTAACGGGCCTGAGCTTCCTGTGCATTCAAAACAGAGCGTTATCAGCATTATATACCGCTTATTAAGTTGTATAAGTTGTCATTAACCCTCTGACGTCCAATGGCTGGAGGAATCTGCGCAGGGAAAAAAACAGTTCTACGAACATGAAGAAGGTGCTGAAGTAATGCTATGGCTGAAACGTTGATGAAATGACGCTTTAAAAAGTGCGTTCAGTTATTGGTACTGAAATCTCTCTCTCTCTCTGACCTGCTCTGGAAGTCATTTCAAATACAGACTACGATTGATGGTAAAATCACATTATAGGACATGTTAGAATAAATTGTTTGCTTTCCTATTTCAAGGAAGCACAAAGTTTGTGATAGTATAATTTTTATAATTCGAAAAGTCAAGATTCTAGCCTGATTGCTGTGCATGACGGAATAGATTTAAAGGCAGAGTGTCTCGAGATAATGTCAGGTCGGCACTAAACCATGTTTGCTTATTCCTGTCTAAGAAACATGTAAAACAAACAGATGTCCTACATCCTGTTGACCTTTGTGACCTTGAAAAGCAGGTCAAATCAAAATCCTATCACAGCATTATCCTTATTAGACACGTTAGATGTGCCAGTGACAAGCACTTGATGATGATACATTGGCATCAACTAAGGGTACACGCAGACTCAGTTTCAAGTCCATGCAGTCTAGAAAGATGCCAACCACTGACAGACTATTTTCAGTTCATTTCAAGAAAATTGCAACCAGAATTGTGGTGAGTTCACCCTGAAAATACAGCAGCTGTACAAATGTCATATTCCATCAGAAACTTCAAATTTCAAACTACATGTAGTGCAAACACGTTAATGTTGCAGAATCAAGACATGAAAAAGATCAAGTCATTCGAAGCTTTTGCTGGACATTTTTTTCTGTGTGCAGTATTCTTATCTCGTGATATGGACTATAGTGTGTCCGTATCCTTATCTTGTGATATGGATTATAGTGTGTCCGTATCCTTATCTCTTGATATGGATTATAGTGTGTCCGTATCCTTATCTCTTGATATGGCCTATAGTGTGTCCGTATCGTTATCTCTTGATATGGACTATAGTGTGTCCGTATCCTTATCTCTTGATATGGACTATAGTGTGTCCGTATCGTTATCTCTTGATATGGACTATAGTGTGTCCGTATCCTTATCTCTTGATATGGATTATAGTGTGTCCGTATCCTTATCTTGTGATATGGACTATAGTGTGTCCGTATCGTTATCTCTTGATATGGACTATAGTGTGTCCGTATCCTTATCTTGTGATATGGACTATAGTGTGTCAGTATCCTTATCTCTTGATATGGATTATAGTGTGTCCGTATCCTTATCTTGTGATATGGACTATAGTGTGTCCGTATCGTTATCTCTTGATATGGACTATAGTGTGTCCGTATCCTTATCTTGTGATATGGACTATAGTGTGTCAGTATTCTTATCTCGTGATATGGACTATAGTGTGTCCGTATCCTTATCTTGTGATATGGACTATAGTGTGTCCGTATCCTTATCTCTTGATATGGATTATAGTGTGTCCGTATCCTTATCTCTTGATATGGATTATAGTGTGTCCGTATCCTTATCTATTGATATGGACTATAGTGTGTCAGTATCCTTATCTCTTGATATGGACTATAGTGTGTCCGTATCCTTATCTTGTGATATGGACTATAGTGTGTCAGTATCCTTATCTCTTGATATGGACTATAGTGTGTCCGTATCCTTATCTATTGATATGGACTATAGTGTGTCCGTATCGTTATCTCTTGATATGGACTATAGTGTGTCCGTATCCTTATCTTGTGATATGGACTATAGTGTGTCAGTATCCTTATCTCTTGATATGGACTATAGTGTGTCCGTATCGTTATCTCTTGATATGGACTATAGTGTGTCCGTATCCTTATCTCTTGATATGGACTATAGTGTGTCCGTATCCTTATCTCTTGATATGGACTATAGTGTGTCCGTATCCTTATCTCTTGATATGGACTATAGTGTGTCCGTATCGTTATCTCTTGATATGGACTATAGTGTGTCCGTATCGTTATCTCTTGATATGGACTATAGTGTGTCCGTATCGTTATCTCTTGATATGGACTATAGTGTGTCCGTATCGTTATCTCTTGATATGGACTATAGTGTGTCCGTATCCTTATCTCTTGATATGGACTATAGTGTGTCCGTATCGTTATCTCTTGATATGGACTATAGTGTGTCCGTATCCTTATCTCGTGATATGGACTATAGTGTGTCAGTATCCTTATCTCTTGATATGGACTATAGTGTGTCCGTATCGTTATCTCTTGATATGGACTATAGTGTGTCCGTATCGTTATCTCTTGATATGGACTATAGTGTGTCCGTATCCTTATCTCTTGATATGGACTATAGTGTGTCCGTATCGTTATCTCTTGATATGGACTATAGTGTGTCCGTATCCTTATCTTGTGATATGGACTATAGTGTGTCAGTATCCTTATCTCTTGATATGGACTATAGTGTGTCAGTATCCTTATCTCTTGATATGGACTATAGTGTGTCCGTATCGTTATCTCTTGATATGGACTATAGTGTGTCAGTATTCTTATCTCGTGATATGGACTATAGTGTGTCCGTATCGTTATCTCTTGATATGGACTATAGTGTGTCCGTATCCTTATCTTGTGATATGGATTATAGTGTGTCAGTATCCTTATCTCTTGATATGGACTATAGTGTGTCCGTATCCTTATCTTGTGATATGGACTATAGTGTGTCCGTATCCTTATCTCTTGATATGGACTATAGTGTGTCAGTATTCTTATCTCGTGATATGGACTATAGTGTGTCCGTATCGTTATCTCTTGATATGGACTATAGTGTGTCCGTATCCTTATCTTGTGATATGGACTATAGTGTGTCAGTATCCTTATCTCTTGATATGGACTATAGTGTGTCAGTATCCTTATCTCTTGATATGGACTATAGTGTGTCCGTATCGTTATCTCTTGATATGGACTATAGTGTGTCAGTATTCTTATCTCGTGATATGGACTATAGTGTGTCCGTATCCTTATCTCTTGATATGGACTATAGTGTGTCAGTATTCTTATCTCGTGATATGGACTATAGTGTGTCCGTATCGTTATCTCTTGATATGGACTATAGTGTGTCCGTATCCTTATCTTGTGATATGGACTATAGTGTGTCAGTATCCTTATCTCTTGATATGGACTATAGTGTGTCAGTATCCTTATCTCTTGATATGGACTATAGTGTGTCAGTATCCTTATCTCTTGATATGGACTATAGTGTGTCAGTATTCTTATCTCGTGATATGGACTATAGTGTGTCCGTATCGTTATCTCTTGATATGGACTATAGTGTGTCCGTATCCTTATCTTGTGATATGGACTATAGTGTGTCAGTATCCTTATCTCGTGATATGGACTATAGTGTGTCAGTATCCTTATCTCGTGATATGGACTATAGTGTGTCAGTATCCTTATCTCGTGATATGGACTATAGCGTGTCCGTATCCTTATCTCTTGATATGGACTATAGTGTGTCAGTATCCTTATCTCTTGATATGGACTATAGTGTATCAGGTAGAGTTTGGCTCAGACCCGAGGGAGATCACCCCCGAACTCGACATCAGTGACCGTCTCCTGATTCAGCTAATCATGCGTTTAATAATCGAGAGATACATGTAATTTGTAAAGCCGCTAACTAGCATGCCTAGTTCTGGGAACGGGTATGTCTGCATATTGGTGAGAGTGGTGCACAGGAAACCTTCACAAAATACAAATGGTGTAACTTTTGCTATCGCCACTGTAATATAATATAAGGGATGTAATATAATGTTACCCAAATATATCAACTGTGGAGTTCTTGAAAGGATTACAGGCTGCTAGTCCGAAGGTCCGCCAGTCCAAAGGCTGGCTAGCCTGAATGCCCGCTCGTTCGAAAATGGAAAAAGGCCTCCTAGTCCGAAAGCGAAATAAGGTCCACTAGTCCGAAAATGGAAACGCCCGCTCGTCCGAAAATGAATGTTTCCATTTCGGATGAGCAGGTCTTTCCCTGATTACAGAATAGCGGGTCAATTTTTTCATCCTGGATTAGTGGGTATTTTCCCTTATTTCGGACGAGCGGAGTCACAATCAAAATGAATATGATAGTATACTTTTGGACTAGCGGGCGCCCAGACTAGGGGACGATCACACTTGAAACTGCAAAGATTTTTACAAATAGCATTCCGCGAAGATGACGTCACTGCAGCTGCTGCCCTCTTTTTCCCCATCGCTGAATTACAGGCAATGTCGGACAAACATGCGGTTTCGTAAAGGATTCAGGCTTTCTAACTAGGGCAGTTAGATTCAATCTGGCACATGTCCGAGTGTTTGAAATACTACATAATTGTTCTGAATATTTCTCTCTCTGACTCTATGGTAGCATTCATGCTAAAGACAATGCAGGGTCAAAGATAATTGACTTTGAAATAAGCTCAAATGTGTAGAAATAAGTGTCGATGTCCGACTGTCACGTGACTAAAACGTCATCAATATCTTATGCAAATGACCTTGTGAGCTATAAATAGTAACTTCGCGGAATGCAATTAAACTTTACTGCCGTAGGATGTTTGACGTGCTGTTTAAATCTGCCAATCTGCATGACAACAAAGGTCAGGAATGTGTTTTGTCTCCGCTTTGTAAGAATGAATATAATGTCATCGTACTATTGACAGTAATTAAATGCCATGATCAATGAATCTTGAAAATAACTGACAGTTTAAACAATTTTAGCAAGCCATGCGATTTCAATATGAGACATTCAGCTGGAGTCTTCTCAGGTGTAAGTCCTAAGAACAATCACACATCCAAGAACGAGGTCACCAATTCCGCTCGACAAAACCAATTTCACAATATAATGGTCAGCCTGGGGTTGTCACGGTGATAACGAGGTGAATTTGCCGTCTGATGAGAGTGGTTGGGTCCTCAGGGCAGATGACCTTCCAATAACACCAATACAGAGTCCTTATTGGGAGGTGTTTTTAGAATGATTTTGACCATTGGAATTGGATTTTCTGGAAAATTCATTCATTTATATTATCAGCTCGTTCGAAAAACAGTCTATCAAATGAGCATCCGTTCGTCAATGAGAGAGAAAATGCAACCACCCACGCCACTCTGGAACTGTCACAAATAGATATTCTAAAAGGCCTTAGTCACAGTATATCATTGTTTCTAATACAAAATACATTACGCCTCGTTTTGATCGGAGCGGTCTTGGTATCGTAACCAATGACCGCCTGGATAGGTATAAAATTCTGAATTTTAGCAGACGAATTATTTTCACCAAACAGCAACGACTCAGCCCCACAAAACAATGTCAAGAACACGAGATTTTGAAGTATTCCCCGATATTGGGATTTGTGAAGTAGGGAGGATACCCGAGGACTCTTTCGAGGTCGTCAGTCAGGATTCAGAAGAGGTCAAAGACGAGGAAATGGGAATTCCCTTGCTGCGTGACGTCATCTTCACAAGCAACAATATGGCGGAGTTCCGGACACCAGGCTGGATCATTCTTTGACGAAAACGGAACATATATACCTTTCAAATCGTATCTAATTTGTTTAATTTTGAAACCTTTTAGAATAGAAATTAATACCTCGCTGTCGGTCACTATGATTGGTTGTATAATCAAGACCGCTCGGGTAGACCTCAAATTACGTCCAAAACCCTCGGCGAAGCGCCTCGGGTTTTGGACTGCATTTTCGGTCTACCCGAGCGGTCTTGATTATACAACCAATCATAGTGACCGCCAGCTCGGTATTAATTCCATAAACAATAAAATACATGCTGATAATAGACGGTGATGGTGAAATAAACGACGCTTCTCCTAATTCCGATTTTTCTTGGAATTGAACAGAAGACATTTTATACCTACAAACACAACAAGCAGTGTTTATGATTCCCCAATTAGCAGAGCTGGCCATGAAATGGCTTCAAATCAACTGCAAACCATGAAATATTTACATGACAAATGGCAATGTTTTATTCATTGAATAAAATAACTAACTCTCCGCGCTATTTTTACTATGATATGCTCATGGTGCTGAACTTATTCACTCATTACAGATCAAAACATCAGACAAGTGTGTTCTAATAAGACGCAATACTGTGTTATGTAAATTGCTAAAACAATAGAGGGTGGCCAAAAAGATAAAACTCCAATATACTCTAGTAGCATTTCTATTATGTCCATCCGATTATTCCTTGAGCAGCGCCTAGAGCGGTGTGGACCCTCCCATCGTCCGCTTGCATTGCATCAGTTGAGAATAACAGAAGCCAACAATGATTATGATATCGAATAGAAGGACAAATTGACATGACGTTGTGGGAGTCGGGGGCGTTGTCCATCCCTGCAGACATACAGTCACGATAACAACAGCTTAAGTATTTTTTTTCATTTTATGACCTCAATCATGACCTTGTCATTATTTACACTGTATTTCTTTCAATTTCAAAGCTTGGTTGACGCTCAGGAATTGTGTCCTCAAAATATATATATGGAATGAAGAAATTTAGTGAAAAAATTTCAAATAACAAAATCAAAAATGACGTTTGCAATGGTTATGAATTCATCCTGAAACTGACAACACTTTTCTATCCCTTGCAGTATAATCTATCTCTAACCTGATATGACCTTTCAGAAATAAAACTTTACGTCATTAACGGATTTTTGCTGAAATTCACAAAATCTAGGCCTCAGAACTCACAAACTCCCAAAATATTGAAAAGATTGCCCTTGCAGCAGAAATGATTGAGTGCATTGCATGTTGAACCTATTACAACTCTGTCCTTTCCCTTTCTAATATCGACTCCCAAAGAGTGATCGTGATGTATTCTGTAGGAGGTGGGGGCGGGCACTCAAAGCCAGGGTATTCATGTCATTTAGCTACACAATAATTGATGGATGCCTTTTTAAAAACCACTGATAATGTATTTATTCCCTGGAGAATAGTGTTCTGACTTTGTTTGTGACTTACATTTACTCCAATGGGAGACAATTGATTGAATAGTCACATGACATCACGAGAGGGAGGCATTTACTGAAACGAAAATGCCGAAAGGAGAGTTGTCGCCATGGTTTAAATGTCTCAACTTGACTAGACAAGGACACACTATTGCCATGAATTCAAAATTTGGTTGACTCTGACAATTACTGTACGTTTGTCAGCTTCTGCCGGTGTGCCACTTGCAGACCTGCATAGTGAGACGCCGGCAAAATTCTAGTCATTCTCCCGGAACTTCGCCATTATTTTAGGAGGCACTTTTACAGGTCGGTTATCACCTTTGTGTTCCTCCTTTTAGACACTGATTTTATTGTTATGATGTGCCATATTTGTTCTTGTGTTTTATGCATTGCTATGTTTTATAAGTAGTACATTTGTTTTAAACTTATCTAGTGTCCAATAAAGTATTCATTAAAAATAAATAAATAAATGTACTACATTTTTAACAATCATTTTTAAAGATGTGTGATATCTCGCTAAATCTTATCGCTTTTCACCTGGTTGTAAAAGACAGACATACATGAAACTGAGAAAGCATCATCGAAACCAACAAGGACATTAGGAGATGTGCACTTATTTGTGTAAACCCATCTTCTGACTAATGAGAGTGCAGTCTGGATTACAGAAGAGGCAGAAGAATCAGCAAGTGTAAAGGGTAAAACTTCTCCATTTGCCAACGACTCGCAGATCAATGATCAATGCGTGAATGGCTCACCCCTGCTCTTGATCTTTCTAAGGTAAACCAAATCATTCACCACCACCCCCCCCCCCCCCCACCCCAAACCGGTGTTTCTTAGACTCTATAAGGCTTTTCACCTCCCCTTCAGTGTGAGCCCGCTGCGGAATGGTCGAAAATGACTAAAAATCCCCAAAACTTGGCCAAATCAAGAAGGCATTTTTTTCGTTTTTTCGTTAGCTAAACGACACCAGAACTATTTAAATAATTCACACCGTACCATTGAAGGTGCCTTTGAAAAAAGCATTTAATCGCTATGATTAAATGTATCAACTTATTTGATTTCATCACAAATTGCTGCAATGATTGATAAAATGTTTGCTTATCTTCTAGTTAAATTGGTGGTCACAGTAACTTTTGATAGTTTTGAGAGTTGCTTAACTAATTAGTGACAGTTTCAAAATCGTGTGTGCGCTCTAACCAATATTGTAAAAGATACATTGCTGAAAAAAGCAGAAAATTGCCAGTCAGCAGACATTTTGCAATTCAACAGCTTTCCTTCGATGGGTAAAGTGATAAATATGACAGGTCCACACATTGCAATTACCAGTCTACAGGCAAAACCAACTATCATTTCGATTCCCAGCTAAAGTTGCACAGCTAACTGTTATAGGAGGTGCCACTGTCAGGAAAAATCCCATCGGATAACATCAACCCCGCCTTTAAAGGTCAATTGTCGATAATGCAGTCATTTTACAAACCAATGAAATGAAACTTGGCATGGATATAATTTCCTCCTTATTATCCCCAACAGCATTGAGAACCAATTACATAGTAACATAAGGGGAACATGAACTACCAGATTTTAGATGGGTAAACCGTACAATTGAGAACGACCAGTTATTACTGAAAAGGTCATCAGCATTCTATCTCTACGCCTAAATAAACCAACCCGCTTTTGAGAGAGAGAGGAGATAAAAAATATTCGTTTTTATTTTTGTTATCACTGATGTTGTCAATATCCAGTACATGGTCACATGATCAGGACATGAAATATCACGAGGAGACCGTACCTTTAAGAACACCTAAAAAACAACATCGCTTTTGAGAGAGAGAGAGAGAGAGAGGAGAGGGAGAAAAAAGGTATTTTTCATGTATAACTTTGCTTCCGCTTCGATGCTGTGTCCTATTCCTCTCATGATAAATGATCGTCCTCAGTGCACAGAAGAGGAGCCTAACTCATAAGTCATCCGAGGGTCATTAGGTGAGGATTTGCGGCAAACCAGCAGAAAGATTATACTCTCGACATTCAACACCAGATTCACTCTCTAGACAATGCTGGACCAGATTCACTAGTCATTTCTGCCAAAAAAACCTGAATTCTCAAAGGCCTAAAATTCGAATTTGGAAAAAAACGGATCCGGAATCGGACTCATTCAAGTCACAAAATAGAGTTTAAAACACATAACTGGAATGCATCTGTAATTTGCTTCTGACATATTTTATTATTTCTAAAGACTCAAGCAGAATAAATGTGGTCACAGGGTTAAATGAATTAAAACAAATTCGGGCTATTTCATGTAGCAGAGGTTGATGCTTCGAGCCATTTGTGTCATACCACCTGCGTGTGGAGATTGACTTTTCACATGAGAGACATCTGGTGGAATTTATTGGAACTAGAAATCAAGGGCACTGTGTCAGAAATAACTGTTTGGTGGTGTCACGGGCGAGTGCATACTTTGAAGCGCCGCGATGCTTCTGATAATTATTTCAGTTGGAGGTTTGCAATCTGGTGATTTTGCTTCAGGCTAGATGTGTCTAACACGTCTCAGACCAGGATTTGATTTATTCCTATTTTCCTGTTCTTGGTAGGGGTGTAAGGACAGTTGTTATGATTGAGTAAACCGGTGTGCAAGGGATAGTAGTCCTAGGGCTGATGTCCGTGTAACAATAGCCCGCATTGCTAAATGTTTTGGTTAGGGTTAGCGGTACAATAGATCATGCTGCTTAATTGGTCAAATACAATGCTACCGGACTATGACTCCAGGGGGACTATATATCCGCTGTCACACCGGTTGCAAGTTTTCGTCATATTTCATATTTGACCACAGTTTAATAGATTATAAAACGAATCAGAATCATTACAATTTGATGAAACTTTAGTATACTTATACCGAAAGATACGGCAGCTAGCCTGCAAAAGTTATTAATGAAAATCTATGTACAGTCGTTGTATACAAAATTAACGTTAGATTTAGTCGTGTACAGAACCTTTTATTACTCCAAACAGAAGCTGGGTTCAATACCTCACTGTTTACAAAATAGTCTCGTGCACAAGTCGTCACCCGAAGGAAGAAACGAAATGAATCAGTGTGTTTATAAAGCCTGGTATGCCTAAAAACAATAATACAAAACAATTAGTTTGACCTGATGACGTCACCCAGAGAAAAAATTCACCTCGTCCTCGTTCTCGGATCAAAATCTTAACCTCTCTATTATATGACAATTTAAAGAGGTGCATCGTTTGTATTTACAGATGGCTCAGGAAAATAGAAATGCAGTTGTACACAATGCCATAGTGCAGTTATCATGTATGAAACTTGGTATGTATAGTATTTATATATCTGTCTACACAACACTGCTGAAATTCGAATTCAGTATGTGTTCACCAAAATTTAATTTTTTCGAATTCAAATACAAATTTCAAATTTCTTACAAACGGTACAGGCCTTTAAAGGGCATGAGGCACAATGATTCAGAGCATAGTAATCTGACATGACTATGTCACATTTTCACGTTTTAACTCAACAACTTTTTCAAAGAATGTGAATAGTTGTCGACAATACGAGCAGATAACAGGAGACCGCTTTTCGCTCATTCATCTGTTGGCACCAGCACATCTTGAGTAGAATCTCCTGTTGGAAGATGGCATCTATTCCTGTCAAAAAGTTGTCATGGCGACAAATCAAAGGCTCCAACGAGATGGACAAATAAAACTGCGGGACAAGATCAGTTCCACCTGTAGCTTATAGATGGCACTGTGGCAGTGTTTCCATAACAACCATATAACATCGAACCGAAGGTATGAACGAACATAGCATTGCTCTGATGATGCGAGGTCGACCATTTTGTTTGATCTTTCATGTCCCCGGTTTTTTAAAAAGCAAAATTATCAGCTAATGCAGTGTGTATCACAGAAAATTGTTATCATTTGGACATTTGATATAAGACATCGGCTACAAGACAACTCTCCCATTGCTCATGCTCATCATCAAGAATCTTTGACCGAATAACAGAGTTATTAGTGCATTTTCTAGCTGCAACAGGAAGTCTACAGTACTTGAAGTCCCCTCCCCTAGTAAACGAATAGTTTCAAAAATCAACATAATCACTGTCTAGAACTGAATAGTTAACTGAATTAAATTGATTGTCAAGTAGTTTTCGTGAAATACAGACGCAGCCAACGTTGCAGAACGTGTGTGTGGAATAAATACACTGTGTAGATGAGTTTAAGCTGCTACAGAGACACCAGGCCTATCACAGACCGCATAATCCCATTGACACAGCATTGAGATCGTTTTCACATTCATTGGGGGTTTACATTCCAAGGTGAGGCTTACATTGGAATCATGTCACGTTTCACTCGTCACATATGACATGAAGACATGAACAATTCCTCACTTTCACGTTCATGTCATGCCATGTCATGGAATCATTTGACGTGCCAGAAAAAAAAGTGACATGTGACATAAAAAAAGATGACATCAATATAAACAGAATGTTAGCCAGACTTATTATAACACCCCCCCCCCCCCCCCCGACAACCCCTGAAACCTGTACCTGTAGAGACAAGACCACTAATGAATATTCATAGGTTGGAGGGTCGAGGCCTATCAATTAGACGAGTGCATGTTTTTAACTCTCAAGTACATATTTGGAGAAGTATTGAAAAAATATTTGCTGTGGCAAGTCTACAGATATAAAGAAATTATTTGATGAAAAAATTAATTTCGATTTTGCTAATTTGGTAATAGGGGGCGTGTTTTGAGATTTTTCTGCCAGTTGGCTGAAAAGAGTGGAAATATCAATGTCTGTCTAATTTGTCGATTATCAAAAAAATTCCGTGGTCAACTACCAGTTTATTTTTCACCATTTACTTGCCCGACTGTCCTAAATATCATAACAAAATTTCAGATTCACAACCCCACGCATTCTTTGATGCGTCGCGGTCAAACATTGACAATTTAACTGCTAAAAGGTTTAAAAAATCAATTGTGGTCTTGTCTCTACTTGTAAAGTCATTGGCTATAGGGGACTGACATGACTGACTGTGTAAAGTTACAAGTTTTCAAGGGCAAAAGTAAACACTGATCAGAAACTGATGTAGAAACTAGGCTAACGAGATTCTGGTTTTACATAATTTCACACAAAGAGACATAAAATATGAAATGTGTTGCCATGGTATCATGTAGATTATTACAAAAATTTGAGAATAGCCCCAAGAGATAACTGTTGAGTAAACTCCCTGGATAATGAGTGACAGAAACTACTTCATCTCAGCCTTACTTGGACTCAAGTTGATGTACATGTATGTTTGTTATACTGTGGCTGATATGATATACATGCGTTTCGGTCGCATGAGAGAAGTGCCTTTTATGTGGTACTAAAACCATTAGATTTCAGGGGAAAATGTCCATTCAAAGCTTGAAGCAAAGGAGCCGACCAATTTAATGCGTTTTCCAATAGACATTTGATATATTTTTCCTAAAAATGACAGAAATGGAAATTGCTGGTTTCCATTTAAAGTTTAGTGCCATTATCTCGATCATGATAAGTGGTGTAGGCCACGTAGACTACCTGTAATAAACGGCTAAGCATTTTTTCAGTTAAATTGGCACAATCCACAAGCTCATAACTTTTTCCAAGAGTTTATCAGCGAAGAAAGCTTTCACAGCCAAATAGATTCATCCAAACCTTGAAATTTGCGTTGTACGTTGTGTGTGATACTTTCAGGGTTTGGGGTCTGAATTTGGGGGGGGGGGGATTTTGGACGGCTTTTAACCCGCGAATCAGGTTTTTGACCACAACGGGTTAATTTGAGGCCCTAAACCGGATAAGAGGGCCAACTGGACTGAAACTTCATCATGTTCTTCATTTCAAACACATCTAATTCTCAATTTAAGAAGAAAATATATTTTAAACGGAAAATACCATTCAACCGGTATGGTGAGACCACGCATTGATCTCAAACTGAACTATTTTCGTGACCTGTAGAGGAATTGAGGATACAATCCCAGGCTAACGACATGAGGTTGTCTAATGTAAAAGTCTCGCAAGAAAAACACTGTGCAGCAAGTCGTTGAGACAGATCCTTAACTCTCCTTTTTCTCTCCAACCAGCTGGAGTTATTGTTGTCTCGCAAATCCAACATTCTCCCTGAAATCGACCTAATCCAATTATAAGATGGATGCCAACATGACATGGTACTTCAGGCCAAGCTTCCAGTGCCACTCCCAAATCCAATAACCCACATGAATGATCATCACTGCAGCAACATACCATGGTGCTTCAGGCAAAGCTTCCAGTGCCACTCCCAAACCCAATAACCCACATGAATGATCATCACTGCGGCAACATACCATGGTGCTTCAAGCCAAGCTTCCAGTGCTACTCCCAAATCCAATAACCCACATGAATGATCATCACTGCGGCAACATACCATGGTGCTTCAGGCCAAGCTTCCAGTGCTACTCCCAAATCCAATAACCCACATGAATGATCATCACTGCAGCAACATACCATGGTGCTTCAAGCCAAGCTTCCAGTGCCACTCCCTAATCCAATAACCCACATGAATGATCATCATTGCGGCAACATACCATGGTGCTTCAAGCCAAGCTTCCAGTGCCACTCCCTAATCCAATAACCCACATGAATGATCATCACTGCGGCAACATACCATGGTGCTTCAAGCCAAGCTTCCATTGCCACTCCCTAATCCAATAATCCACATGAATGATCATCACTGCAGCAACATACCATGGTGCTTCAAGCCAAACTTCCAGTGCCACTCCCAAACCCAATAACCCACATGAATGATCATCACTGCGGCAACATACCATGATGCTTCAAGCCAAGCTTCCAGTGCCACTCCCAAATCCAATAACCCACATGAATGATCATCACTGCAGCAAACTAGACAATGACTTTGTTAGCAGAATACTAATTGAATGATAGTTATATCGGGGGCTCAACCAATCAGAGATCACGACCGGATGATTTGTTTTGCCTGTAAGTTCATTTGTTGTAAATACTTCAGTAGCTTCATTCTTGTGGTTATGATTGGAACCATCTTGCACATAGGCCCGCCTTGAACGCCTCGAAATAGTGTCGACTTGAGTTTGTAAAGTTCGGCTCAGTGTTTTTCCGAACAATCTCTATTTAATGCGGGATATTGCGATTTCAATATACCAAGCAACATAGGTGAATCATATTCTAAACATAATCGCCTGGCACTGTTAAACTTTTCACAATCAGAAAAGGAAACAGTACTTTATGTATGTATATAGTAAAAAATATGCATTTTGTTAAAAGGAAGTGACTATTTGGCAAGGCCGGCTCACCAAACAGCGCCTTTTTTCTGCCCTAGATGGTGAGCCGAACTCAGGCATATTCAACCATCCAGGAGCTCATTATCATTCGTGGCAACACGGTCAGCAACACTGGAGTTACAGTGAAACGCCTTTAGAAATGCACACTAATGCATTTAACATGCTTATCAGTTAAATCACGTTTATGACTTTTTTTGTAAATCCATACAGTCATGTACATGTACATGCTTCTTCATGGATTATTGACCAAAACCCGAATTTAGTAACAGAAATTGAATCGAGAACGGGAAGTCGGCTATTGTTAAATATGCGCATATAAATTCGAATATGACGTCACTGCTCTCTGATTGGCCAACATGTTGTAACCTCTCCGGCTCGCCAAAGAGGGTAGTATTTTTGCCCTGTTTGGCAAGCCCGGCTTGCCGAACAGGGTGGCTTTTTAGTGCTGTTTGGCAAGCGGCTCTCCAAACAGGACAAAAAAAGATGCCTGTTCGGCGAGCGGATTGCCAAATAGACCCGGCCTTTGTAAAAATGTAATTTAAACTGTCAACCGCACTTGTGTACTTATCTTACTCTTTGAACGAGGTGATTCTGGTAAGATCCCAGTAGAGATTACAAACCGAACAGAAGATGCTACTGGGCCTAATACCCTGGTATCTTGTCCCCAGGACGAAACCAGGGAGTTGGACCAGGTTATATGGCTAATACTTCAGGCATAACTCTCGAATATTCATTAGCATACCGATAAGTGGCAGCAGTGATATGGTACAGAACATGAAGTTGAAGGTGATCTTGAGAACTGGTACAGTCTCCCTCAATATACTCTTGTTTCAGTGGTCTAAGACCGTTTCTAAAAACTCAAGAATCGGGAGATACCACGCACACTGTCATTTTTGATGCCATTAAAAATGTTCACATTTGGATAGACAATGGGTTGGCACCAGTAAATTCCGACCAGCGTGAAATCATGTTTCGGATTGGCCTTGTTGTTGATATATCATAGAAATAAAACAGTCTTATGTTAGTGAAGCTAGAGCATTAGCATTCATCAGGGGCCATTCATTTAGTACGTAAGCACTGGAGGGGAGGGGGGGGGTCTAGGAATTTTGGGGAAAATCGGTACACCTGTACATTTTGTCCAAAGTGGAGGGTAGGGACCTCAAAATCCCCAGTTTTATGCGTATAGTACATACTTTAAGGATGGCCCCGCAGACACTACAATGCGGCATTTTTGGTAATATCCATCAAACTTTTGACCTTTTACCTGTCTGATCCACTATAAGGTCTCCCCTCAGACCCATATTCGTTATTTATACCAACCAATCCAAAATCAATGAAAATGGCCGTATACTGCGCCTATTCCTGATGTTCATAATCATTTTATGAGGCAACAGGGCACTGGTGATGATTTATAGTAATCACTCTCTCATCATTGAGCTGCTCAGCATGCTTTTATGATCTTTGACCTCCTAATGAAATGGCCATCTTGTATAACATTCCGCGACGTTACTATTTATAGCTCACAAGGTCATTTGAATAAATTATGGATGACGTTTTAGTCACGTGACAGTCGGACATCGACACTCATTTCTACGCATTTGTGCTTATTTCAAAGTCAATTATCTTTGACCTTGCATTGTTTTTAACATGAATGATACCATAGAATCAGAGAGAGAAATATTCAGAGCAATTATGTAGTATTTCCAACACTCGGACATGTGCCAGATTGAATCTAACTGCCCTAGTTAGAAAGCCTGAATCCATTACGAAACCGCATGTTTGTCCGACATTGCCTGTAATTCAGCGATGGGGAAATAGAGGGCAGCAGCTGCAGTGACACCATTATCGCGGAATGCTATTCAAATGTCACTTCCAGTCAGTAACTCGGTATTGAGGAAAAGGAAGCATGGCCATTGAGTAGTAATTACGCAAGCTGGCATATTGAAACTTGGCTTGAACATTCTTTTTAAATCCATGTCAATTGATGGATAACTTTGTTTACACAATGACGTCATTTTGACGCTATTACCGTTGGCTGCGCGCGCATACTCGTATCTCAACAGAGGGGATGACGTGACGCAACAGTATCAACTTCCGGGATAGTTGTTTGTTTGACTTAAGGAATTGAACCCGAGGCGGAGGACCTTGGTTGAGTTACCAAGACACTCTCGGGTGGAGCTAAAATACAGTCCAAACCCGAGCCGACAGGCGAGGGTTTGGACGAAATTTTAGCTCCACCCGAGAGTGTCTTGGTAACTCAACCAAGGTCCGAAGCCGAGGGTTCAATTTCTATTCTAAAATACCTCAAACTTAAAAAGATAGGCCACGAAAATAACTTGAATATGTGCGAATTTGGCAAATTCCATCCATCGCCGGCCCGGCCGGAGCGCCGGTAGCGCCATTGTTTACATTATATTACGGCAACGTTACAGAAAATGAGACCTGTACATTTTGTACAGCGCGCATAGGAAGTCCGCATCGGCTCGCTCAAGTGATGCTAAAATCCGCGCAAATGGGCTATTTGGAGCGTTTTTCTCGGCAAATATGTGTAGTGCTCATTAAAAAACTTAGGGTGGTTGATGCTTCCTTGACTGATTTGTGTTTGAAGCAGTGTTTTGAGCGCCTCAAACTTCTGAAGTGAGCCGAAATTCCATTGACGTGACGTGTGCATGGTTCCACATTTTAGTGCAACCCGAGGGAACTTTGGTAGATCATCTTGGTTGCGTGTCCAAAACACTCCGCTCTCAGAACGAGGCTTATGCATTTTCCATTTAAAAGTTGACTTTACGGTACCAAGGTATTTTAGAATAGGATACAAGGCGTTTTTCTCGCCCACCTCGTGACTTACATGACATTTTAGAATAAAACTTGGGTACGATTTTGTTACAATGACAGTCGTACATCTTCGGTTAAAAGCATCATTATGTTATCGAGAGAAATCTCACCAGGACGACAGTTTATCGCCACTTTTCTTCATGAAAACCATGTTGAAGAGATACGAGAGTGCGCGCGCATGATGTTTACAAATGAGCCTTGATGCCAGCAGATTATCTATAGCTATATCTATAGGATATCTATAGGATATCTCGACTCTGTTCGGTCGAGAGCCTATTGCGTGTAGTAACGCGAGAATCATTCTGAAGTCGTTCAAATAGCATTCCGCGAAGATGTCGTCACTGCAGCTGCTGCCCTCTATTTCCCCATCGCTGAATTACAGGCAATGTCGGACAAACATGCGGTTTCGTCGTAATGGATTCAGGCTTTCTAACTGGGGCAGTTAGATTCAATCTGGCACATGTCCGAGTGTTGGAAATACTACATAATTGTTCTGAATATTTCTCTCTCTGACTCTATGGTATCATTCATGCTAAAAACAATGCAGGGTCAAAGATAATTGACTTTGAAATAAGCTCAAATGCGTAGAAATAAGTGTCGATGTCCGACTGTCACGTGACTAAAACGTCATGAATATCTTATTCAAATGACCTTGTGAGCTATAAATAGTAACGTCGCGGAATGCTATTCAGTCTAAACAAACTGATTTGACAATGTCCCAAAATATACTGAACATGATGAAGTTCTAAGTCAGGCCAAAATGGCCATAACTACAACCACTTAACCGAAGCAAGTTCAGCATTCATAAACGCAGAAGAATTGCTCACTAAATACACCGATAAAAATAACGCTTAATTACTGCTATTCAGATGAGTGGCTTTCGATTGATGCGAGGATTAGCTCGATTGGCCACGGATGATTAACGCCTCATTTAGACCATAAGCATCGATTATGGGATGGTTGATATCGCGATTGGACAGCTTTCTAGTAAACGGTTCTAGGACATTTACCCCCGGACATTCACCCAGGACACTTACCCCCTGGACACTTACCCCCAGACATATATCCCCGGACACTTACCCCCGTAGGACACTTACCCTCAGACATATATCCCCGGACACTTACCCCCGTAGGACACTTACCCCCAGACATATATCCCCGGACACTTACCCCCGTAGGACACTTACCCCCCAGACATATATCCCCGGACACTTACCCCCGTAGGACACTTACCCCCAGACATATATCTCCGGACACTTACCCCCGTAGGACACTTACCCCCAGACATATATCCCGGACACTTACCCCAAAGGACACTTACCCCCATAGGACACTTACCCCCATAGGACACTTACCCCCATAGGACACTTACACCATTCTCGCTTGTACGAATCGTTACCAGTACTTCAGGTTAATCAGACCAAGGCTCCAGACTGCAAGCACCCGCCAAACCAAAAGGGAAATCTTCATCACCGTGGCCTGCAATAATTCTCACTGTAACATGAGTTACATGTATGTGCAACAGAAAAAACTCGTGTCTGCAGGTCGTTTAGTTCGTAATTTATTGCAGGTCACAGTGATGATGGATCAAAGAATCAGTTGACAGCATTTAAAACTATTAGATATACATGTACAGTTTACCTGAGAGACAACAGCAAGGTTAATCCCATTAAGCATTGGAATGAGCCGTTCCTTGGGCAAACTTCCTGGTGCAAAAACAAAGACGACACCTATTCGCAAAAATTACATCATACAATATCCCCCCCCCCCCCCCCAAGAAAAAAGAGGCCAGCAGCGGGTCAGCCACTTACAAAACAATGTATCCTGCCACAATAGAGATCGCAATAGATCATCTTGTGATGTCACGCCATATAAATGAATGGTGGCCTCCTTGGAGGATCGAGTGCCACCTTTTTGGTGAAAATGGCCAGCCAAACATAAATGGACCCATCGTAGCCATAAGAGACCTGAAACCAGCACAAAAGTTGCTGGGTGGTTTAAAAGGCTCACAGTAAATATCAGCAGTGCAGCTCTGATCTACCTTCTCTTTAAAGGCCAGAAGCCGGTATAAAAGGAGCTCCTAATGGCTGACATCCAGTCACGTGACCAATAACCGGGGCATTCAAACCTCCGACACTTTCTCCAACAATCTCACAGATATCTCTGGCACCAGTCCAAGGTGTTCCTTCAGACTTGTCTACCAAACTCATGAATATCTAATCTGCATGTCTGTCAAAATACAGCCCTCCCTTTGGTACAGTTGATGAGATATTAAAACATTTTTATCTGTAATGACCGTTAGTACATCAGGTTGATGGACAGATGAGGGAGGAGTCTGCCATATTTGGCTAGTCAACTGACAGATGAGTCAGTCACATGATCTCTACACTGAGGTTATTTCAGTGAGTAATAGGTGTAATGTATTCATAGCACAGAGAACTAGGACAAGTGGGACTGGCCTGCTGTGCTACGTCACACCTTGAGATAATTGCCATACCCGGGTAAATCTGAGCGTGGGGCTTCTGGCCTTTAACTCTTGGCTGAGTTCGACTGTAACTCTAGGGTCGGCTTAGAGTTCCTCAGGCGATGACATCATGCCTTAAATGCGCATGTCGAGTAGGGGTAGCACGCGAACGCAGTCGAGTCGGTTCGGGTTGATTTGGTTTGTTTAAACATGGCGGATATAGCGGCAATATACGAATTTTTAGACTTCATTTTTCCCAATAGTACAATAGATGTAGAGCTGACAAGTCAAGAACATTTATGGACACTATGTTTGTTCGCCAGAAGGAAATGGGTGCCCAAAATAACTGGATTTGCAGAAAATGTTATCCCGCAATTCAGTTTGCAGGACTTCAGAGCCCACTTCAGAGTTGGAAGGGGGGTGTTCGAGACACTTTTGACCGAACTTTATCCCGATCTGGTTTCCGAACATGTCGGTGGTACAGAACCTGTTCCCCCAGAAAAGCAATTGCTGCTTTAGCTATCAATATTTATCAACAGCGTTATTACAGGAGTACACAATATTGGATATAACAATGTAAAAATCACGAATTTATCCCTTACGTTTTCGAGGCCGCCATTTTGTCACGTGGTTTTTGTCGAGTCTGCTGAGTTCAACGCTCATGCCATCGAGGGTTGAGCCCGAGTAGCTAACTAGGTCAGATATGACGTCACTCGGGTCGGTACCCGCGGAAAAAATGAAGTTCGACTGGAGCTCGACCCGACCGAGTCCAACCTCGGGTTACAGTCGAACTCTGCCCTTGACGCAAGGGCCCAAAGCGCCGCGTAGCGGCAAAAAAGCGAAGCTGTCGAAACATTTATAACGGGTCACCGTCACTTATTATTGGACTTATAGCGCATTTACGGGGTTGCAACTATTTTGCTTTATAGTGTCACCAGGAAAGACAAGCATGCGACCTAACGCCGATCTATTTGTATAAAGTGATAATTGGAAGGTATATAGCAGGAAATATCAATAAAATAATCATTCCATGTCGTCTTTTGAGGGCATTTTTGATTGTAAAAAATATATGTGTACGTCACCGGAGTCTCTGCAATGATAATTTTATCACAGCAGTCTCGCGCAAGTAGAAGTTCTTTACCTATTAGTTCTTCACTTATTAGTCTCAATGTCTGGCGCAAAGCCAGACGTTTTCCATTACGATTTCACTACGATGTTTGACAAGAAGGAGCAGTGCGCGAGATATGCTAATGAGCAGACTTCCCTCGCTTGAGTTTCGGAAGAATGTTCCATATCGCGCTAAGCTGACCACTGCTGACCATGACAGGCGTGCATTGGACTGGTGCAGGTTGGAACTGAACATTGAATATGCTGGTGGTGACGCTTTCTGATGAGAAGTTGGTCGTGACTGATGCAGTATCCTTGGACTTGTCCACAGCATCGTTCAATCATTGCTCTCTGAGCTGCCTTGATTCTGTACTTACCCAAATACTGAGACCAAATGCCTGTTGACTGTGCTTTAAGAGAGACTGGCGCCATGCCTCGTCTCTCTTAAAGCACAGTCAACAGATACCAACCCCCTCAGACTCAGAAACCACAAACGCCCAACCCTTCCTGCTACCTTAATACTTCTGGGTAAACTCACCCTCACAGTCTCGCTCAAGGTAATCCATCGATCAATGGAAACATGACCTGGCGTTTACTATTTCATTCCAATAACTGTAGACGAGTCTCTCCCACGCGACAGTCTTGGAAATAGCGATAGATGCCTAAGACCAGCCAGCCCCCACCCCCGCCCCGTTACCACCGAGTTTATAATCATTACAATTGCCATCTTTGCAACCTGACCTCTAGGTACTCTTAAACATGTTAAAGGTAATGTGCACATATTAACATCACAAAGTCCAAATTAAATCTATCTTGAAAGTAGTGTGGTGTGCCAGTGTGTGGCAAACTGCGTTAACACCAACGTTCTCTACTCGCACCCAATAGCATTCCGCGAAGTTACTATTTATAGCTCACAAGGTTATTTGCATAAGATATTGATGACGCTTTAGTCACGTGACAGTCGGACATCGACACTTATTTCTACGCATTTGCGCTTATTTCAAAGTCAATTATCTTTGACCCTGCATTGTTTTTAGCATGAATGATACCATAGAATCAGAGAGAGAAATATTCAGAACAATTATGTAGTATTTCCAACACTCGGACATGTGCTAGATTGAATCTAACTGCCCTAGTTAGAAAGCCTGAATCCATTACGAAACCGCATGTTGGTCCGACATTGCCTGCATTCAGCGATGGGGAAATAGAGGGCAGCAGCTGCAGTGACGTCATCTTCGCGGAATGCTATATATAGAAAACCGGACGAGGTTTACACTATACTGTCAGTGTTAGACCGTATGATACGTACCACAATAGCACTCAGATTGCCGAGAATCAGGCAGGCTTTCCAGTTTGCCGAGCTAGTCTGTCCTTGGAAAGGAAAAGTTATTCAAAAAGTTGATGAAACTGTGTTGTTGGAGTCAAAATATTGTTGTGCTTGTCTGGTAATAAGGTTCTTCAAGCAAGATTTGCATCAAATATAGGGAACTTCGCACCACCTGTTCGTCCTATGGATAGCCGACAAATAGAAAAATATGAACTGATCGATTTTGTTTGTTCATCACAGAGTAACCTGCTGGTACATTTACCTCGAACTTAGTGCATATGGTTTTTAGCGAGTTTCCGCATCGCTTACGATTACGATTACGATTACGATTTGTGTTTGACGTCATCGATTTTTGGTGCTACGTCATCCCCAGCGATATCGTCGATGGTACTTTCGTCTCGTTCTTACGAGGATTCCGGCTGATCTTCGTAAGTCGAAAACGATTACATGGATTAGCGAAAAGCCTATTTTCCACGCTACATATCAAATTCAAGGTGAAATATTCATTGAAGAATACTTAAGAACATATCTGTCAAACACAGGAACTGCATTTAATGTGATCAACGGCGATTTTGATCATGTTTTAGAGCCGAGAAAAGTGCACCCAGAGCATGAGAGCAGAGTATAGGGCCTATACTACAGTACCCCAAGTCGTTGGTGTGAATGCGGAAACAAAATTTCTGGTTCATGCCCGTTTTGAGAGTATTACGATTACGACTTTGAAATCGTAATCGTAATCGTAATCGTAAGCGATGCGGAAACTCCCTATTGTCGGACGGACACAATTTATTTTAGAACATTAATTTACCAACGAGCACACATTTTGGTTGTTTTTCTTGTGAGGCTGCCATTCTTCCAGGGCTCAAGAAGCATTACCCAGGGCAGTCTGCTCGGTAAGCTGGAAGACCTGATAAGATGCTCGCCAATCTGGAGAATTGATTCTCCAGGGTGAAGAGGGAGTGGGAGAAACCACATCAATCACGTGATCAACTTCAAGTGGAAAGGGAATATTCATTTTGCATCAACTTCAAAAAAGGAAAGATGCAAGTATTCCAGAAAAGATCTGTGTGCAAGAGACTTAGTTCATTGAAAAAAAAATCTTTTAACAATTTAGGAAGCTAACTTTGCAAACCGGTAGGTTTTTATATAAATATGATAAACATCAGCACATCGTCCCTCTTTAATTTGACTGAAATTTGCTATCATGGGCCATAATTTCATTCGACTGTCTTATGGCAACAAGCCGTCATTGGTACAATGCAATGCAGTACTCAAAAGATCTAATTGAAATAAGAGATACCTCGCTAACTCAGCATTCCTTTGAGTGGCAAAGAACTGTGCAAGAAAACCCCGAACGAATTTAATCCTTCCTTTCATCCTATTTAGAGGTAAACTCGACTCCAAAAAATCGATAAGGATTATTAACAGAACGGCTTTGATATGGTCTCTCCCACGCCTTGTTCAAGTATACATCTGCAACCGGAGACCGACGAGACATGATCACAAGGAATATGACATGATGCAGTGTTTATTTCACACTTATCCCTAGTCAGTTTCTTATTTTGTGAGAATAAAGAAATGCTTGACTTGGAAATTGATAATCTGCGACAACCATTTTAGGGGGTGTTGCGGTCTTCTCTGAGTCGATTCTGAGTTTAGGACATTTACGTTAACCCCTCCTTACCCCCTCCATCCCTGGCTCCTAATCCCTGCAAAACCTGCCAAGATACAGTCCCCACCCACCTTGGCTCCGACCCCCCCCCCCCCTTCATAAATTGCAAAGACGAGGTTTCTTCCAAGTTAAACTGAAAACAGTTGAGCTCAGCAGAGTTAAGTGACTTGCCCCAAAGATAATCCATTTGCCACTAGCCGCCCCCGCGAAACCATGTGAAAAACAAAACTCTTCAACGTTTCCCATCGCCCTCGCTCAACCCATTTGCCAGCTTCCGATTGTGAATTAAAGACTGCGCGTGCTGTTTGATGTCTCCGGCTGTTAGAATGGAACAAGCTTCTCTGACTGACTGGAGAAGGATAATGTCATTGTTAAAATACCTTGATCATCAATTATTACTCTTTACTGGAAAGGGCGGATTTTACTTCAATATGTTTCTTCTTCTCCTGTTTCATTAGCAAACTGTGCTTCTGAAAGTTTTTGATGATTTTTTTACATTTTGTTCTAACTATTTTTCGTTAATCATCGCACTCGAAGGGTTAATGAATTCCTAGCGCGCATTTTCACTCCCGAGGTGGGTGGAATTCATGTCATTTCGATTTCACCTCGTCAACCAAGTCAACAGGGTCACTGAGGGCAGTGAAGGCAGTTTTGTTTTGCCGACATTTAGGGGGGCTGAAGCTTTGCAAATTACGCCTCTTTTTCCCATTTTTTAAATATTCCGAAGAATAATGGTGACGATTGCATGCAATACACTTGTATATGTTCAAATCATCCACCGAGGTCCCCAATTCGCTTAGCAACAAGGCAAAATTCATAACTACAGCATAACGTCAGGCAAAACGCCAAGGTGTAGATCTATGGCTCCAGGCAGCGCCTTACTGGTGCAACAGTCCGCATGGGTATGGTCAATGCAGGGAGGGCTAACTCGGGTCAAATCGGAATCAACAACGGAAGAGCAAGATAATTCAGTCAGATTTTGAAACGTCCTTTTATATGTTCAATGTACGACACCGGGAAATCAGCAACACTTTGAACTACTGTCAACTTAGTCAACCGTAGTATTCGCTGCATCGCTGGCGAAAATCGATACGATTGAGCAAGCTATCACATATTTTATTGACAGCAGTAAGTAGCGACTACTCCTACTCAAAGTATCCTTGCCGGACTATATTCCAGACGCAGTGTGGACCAGTCTCGTCCTGGCGCCCTATACCACTGCGGCAAGTCATTAGTTTTCTGGAAGTTTGCACTATATCGGTTTCGGGCAACCACAACAAAATCTGGCAGGATGCCAACAATCACAAAGGGTACCTTCCTATTTGGTGTTGTATGCATGCCAAAGCAGCACGACACTACTTCAACACATTCTTACCTCGGTTATAAATCGCTTAGAGTTTGGTTTTACTCAGCGCTCATTGGCTAATCTTCCAGGCTCCAATGTACTCACCAGTTGTGATGGTCCATGAGAAGTGATGATCAGGATGAATAAATGGACTGCCCCAGGAGTGTTTGCTTGAACTCCTGCCAGAACTGGAAAACACACTTGACCGGTGATGGGGTAGGGGTTGGGATGGTGTTGGTGGTGAAGGGTTAAGGCTTTGCATAAATATAATAAAGACCTTCAAGGTCGATGATCAGAAGGCCTGCCAAAGAGCATTGACTCTTATCCCAGAGTCAAAGTATTGATATGTTGAATGAAAGACCATGGTAAGCAATATAAACCACACACTTCTTTTCTAATGTGGTATAGACATGGAACAATGGATATTATGGATGAAGCTTTATGTCAAAATATATTTTTCCCTTTAAATTTGATAAGGTTATTTATATATGATTCTTTTTTTCGACTGAATTTGAATTTTTTTATTCATGAAGATGAAAATGACATAATCTCAATTGGAAAGACCTGGTTCTACCTCGATGAGAGATATGAGGGTATGTTTCATCACTCTCTGTCAAGATGACCCTCGGATATGTAGGATAGATCCGCCTCAAAGCACCCTGCAGGGAAAATATTTTCGTTTTGATATCAAACCCAGCCACGACCAGTTTGACCTTTACACAAGTGATTGTTTTGACACTCAAGACGTGATAATTATTGCAAGTTGCACCAGCAAACATTCGCATCAACATACTGAGCTATGTAAACACGATGAATAACGGCGAGGCAATATCTGCAGACACCGTAGGTGCACATCGAGTGAGTGCGCCCAGAGAGAAGTGTCAAACTCGCCCCAGTGCCAAAATTGAAAATATTAACACTGGAATTGCTAAATTGCCGCCATCTTGCTGGATGACGGAATCCTGAGATTCAGGGTTTGATATTCCTACGTCATCCACTGCATCACCGGTTCGGACTGTAAATCTTATTCAGGCCGAATTAGTGCCACTTTCGCTCATAAAACGTTTTATTTTATTAATAACTAAGAAAATATGATCTCGATAAATAAAATCTGACAGTTCCTGGTGGGTTTTAAGATGATTGTATGGAGAACTATAAACGCAGCGTAGTGCAGCAATTATTTTCGCGGGCTTAGTGGTGATGCGCTGCCTCATTATAATAAGAAAAATTCTTTCCTTTTCTATATCCGCGGTACTGCTTTTCAAGATGGTGGCCAATAACTTGTTCTGGGTGAGTTGTAAGGAACGAAATCAGCGCCTCTCGTGTCAAGATTGAGAGAATTGTGTAAAATATTCGGACGATAAAGTTTGCACACGATTTAACCCCGAACCTCCGCACTGTATAAGTTAGGCTTTCATTTAAAACATGGTATTGAAAAGGTAAACTGACCAAACTATTTGTATCTTTAAAACTAATTAACGCCAACATATCACTCTAATTTCTTCGGATTATCATCAGCTAGGTCTTAAAATACATTCTTAAATTTTTCAAAATGCATTTAATTTGAGATCTCGAATTTGAGATTTCACTGATATTGATATTGAAATATCAAATTTGAATAAAAAGTTTACACCATCAAAATTAACAAAATAAAAACGTTAGAATGTATTTTGAAACCAAGCTTTTAGTATAGCCGCTTACATTGGTAAAGGCCGCAAGGAACATGCACCTCTGAGGGTTAATGATGTTGTGGTTGTCGTCAGAATAAGCAAGATCGCCTGATACGCGACCACAAATAATTGTTATACACCCACAAACCTTGACAAACGAGCCTCAAGATCACAAGAAACACGCACTTTCCTCATTCAACTCAATCTATAATCAGCCATATAATCTTTTTATAGCCGAGATAATGTATCTTGCAGACAGACTCGACTGAGATGCTTAATTATCCTTCTATTAATTTACTAGGTGTTTCATGAAACGCCGAATCTGGCAACAGGTGCATTGCATTCAAGACATTTGCTTTTTCAGCATTCTCGAGATATTTCCGTTTATAATACGTCTCATTTTTGGTATTTGCCCCGATTTATTTCAATGCCCCCCCCCCCCGACAAAATTGGGGGCATTTGGTCGTGGCCCATACATCGGTGTCTATTTACTTTCCAATTTCCATCAATGATCAGAGAAACGCCTCGCTTTAGCCATCCGATTTTTTTTAGCTCATTGGGAGTGACAAGGGAAAGTCCTTTTCGAAATCGCCGCGATCCAATAATCAATATGCCAGCCACGGCAGCCATCTTGAATTCCGTTTCCGTTTGATAACTGACAAACATCTTGGGCGACTGACCCTAATAAAGCCGGCCTCGTTACTTTTCAAACATGGCCGCCACGGCAGCCATCTTGAATTCCGTTTTCGCTCGATAACTGACAGACGCCTCAGGCGATTGACCTCAATTTTTTGTGGTTTATTTGGAGTCATCAAGGGATGATTGCTACGAAAGGGCGGGGTAGGTGTTTGAGGGGGTGTGAAAGGTACAAGCCACTGAACTAGATATCGAACTATAAAAACTTGTCTGTGCTGAATGACGCTAAAGCGGAGGTCAACAAAGGTCGTCATCGATCTGGTAATGAAGATTGGGCGTGGTGTGCGGATCACTCGGCAAGATGAGTCATCCATGAGGATGTAGGTGACAGTATATAGATGACAATCATTGCGAACTAGCTCCCACGTTCATATCATTCACCAGAAAGATCAACATCAATTAGCTAATTAATAGCGGGCTGCGCATCCAAGCTGCATGTCAGTAGGCAACTTACCAATGGAACAAGTTGGTAGTGACATGCATCTGCCACGGGGGCTTAGACCTGCTCGGGCAAAAATTGACACTTGATGGTCAGAGGCAGATATTGAGGTTTTATATTTGCATGGTTGATTGTGCATAAAAATTAGTTATCCGCATGAGAATTGATTAAATTTTTTATTTGACTTCAGTGTCATCATCAGTGACAATGGGTGATATGAATAAAGACTAGCAAATGCTTTTACTCCGGTTTTGTACAGGAAGGCCTAGTGTAAATGTACATGGAGATTTAGATGGTACGGATTAGGAAAACACATCCAGTTAAGACAACAGAGTAGGCCAAATAGGCCTAATCCTTGCTATTTGAAAGACTCTGGTTAAATGATGTACAACATGGGTGAAGTAGTTCAAACAAAGCATCAGCGGATGTAGTATATTACTGTACTTGCATCACCATTGGTGGGAAGATGTATGATGCTGACTGAAGGTGAACACTATAAATCAGACTTTAACTGACAGTTGCCTGCGCCGCGGTCGTACATCAGGAAGGTCAACATCAAATAGTACTTTCGTGTCCATGTCCTGGCTTTGAACAATGAAACGCAACGGAATTTGGCCACAGTATATATAGTGGTTGAGGTGACTTTCTTATATTTGAGTGTATTAGTCACTAAAGGTCTTTGAAAGCACATTTCGGATGATTTATTCAGAAAAGGTATATAGGAGGGATAATTCCGAAATGTGCTTTCAAAGACCTATAGGCCTAAACGCGTTTTTTTCTGTTTATCTGTTCTATTTATTTCGAGCACTGCTAATGCCGCAAGTACCACGGCGCGAGATAAAACGAGATTGCAAGAAACGTCCTCGTCCCTAAGATCCGTAAGCCAGGCAAAAAGAAGCTGGGTGCTGTTTGTCTAGTGTAATGGCACCCAGGGTGCTTATTGTCCAGTCGATCGCGAACCTGGGTACCATTTGTCGGCACCTAGGACGACATCCACCCTTTCAGCGTTAGTGAACTTCACTGAGTGACTTTGCGGTGGGTGGTCCTTTGCTGAGCGTTAACACTCTGTTGAGATGACTGACAGTAGCAGTATGTGCATGGCTGTACAAACACGAACATCACTCATTCACCTTCTAGCTTTACGAGACTGAATGAAATGCATCATTCACAAAGCCAGGCACTGATCAATTTTTTGGGTAAGGTTCCTCTGATCAAAATCTTGTATTCGTTCAATCAGCAAGGACGGTGTTTTCAGCAAGCCATGATATCTTATTTAGGAATTTTGGACAGACATCTACATTATTTGGCGACTTGCGAAGCTCCCTGCAAACAAGAGATTTCTGTCTCATGCAATATTTGTTGCAGGTCGCTGCAGTAACTATCTGTGGTCTGGGATCCTGAATGTGAAATTGAGGTCAGCTGACCTTGCCAACTGAAGATCATCAGATGGATTAGGGACAAAAGATTGTTTGAACTCCTCCAGCATCCAGGGCTTGCCTCGAGATGCATTTGCGCTGAATAAGCTGACCTTTTTTTGCGACTGTGGTTATGTGTGGCCGCCGCTTGAGGCTTAGTAATCCTGTCTTTGAATATCCAGGTTGCGAGGATGTCACAAGAAGTAAAAGTGTGGGAGAAAAAACTCTGGAGAATGTTACTTTGCAGAGGATGTTTTAACTTTAATAAAAACCTCTCTAGGCTATGTCTGCGTAGCTTGGGTGTTGCGGTTTCCTAGCCTAGGCACGCTATGGTCTACCAAACATGCAAAACCTTTATGTCAAGCTTCCTAAAGCACATGATAAATGGGACTGGTCTTTCTGGATGCCGAGACAGACCATGTTGCACCATTCATAATGCAGTCTTACAAAGGCCTCGGGATTCTATGCCGAATTCCCTGCCCTGATGATCGGGCCCTTAGTCTCTCCTATCACCGCTGAACACATCACTACTGTTTCTAAGCGATATGCTGCCATCATGATAAGGCAGCCAATCAGAATCATGAGAATGATTCAATTAGTCAATTAATACACCTAACTGTCACACACAATAAAGCATCGCCTCTATTTGGTGCGTCGTTAAAATCTCACCAGGTAGGGTATCTGCTACAGGATCCAGAAAGCTGTATAATACTCTGATCTACAAATGATGCCACAACGACATAATTCCCCTATTCCAGAAACTTGTGTCAGCTTTTACATGAATTCTTTGTATATTTTTACAACATTAAGGTGAAAAATGAACACAGGTCAATATTCACAATAAAACAATGTGGGGTTTGGATTGTCAACCACATGCACCATATTGAATGAGATGAACCTGCAGATCATCTTCAATGAAAACATTGGTGAAATGGGTTAGAGCTAGGAATTTGAACCCCCAAAAATTGGCGAAATGAGTTTAGGTTAGGAGTTTGAACCCCAAACATTTGTGACATTGGTAAGGGTTAGGGATGTCAACCCCAAGCAGTGCTGAAATGGGTTAGGGTTAATGGTCTGCACCCCCAAACATTGGTGAAATTCTGCCACCTGACCAGGTTGACATACCCTGATTTTGATAATTCCTCCACGACACCGTTTAATGATTAGCCTCAATACCGTACGTGATATTCAAAAAGCCAAATTGCATTGTGGGTGGAGATCGTTAGAAAGCATTGAATCCGTTTCCATGCCAACGTGATAGTTACCAGAGAAACGATGAAATTAGGGGTAAAAGTGATGCTTTGACCCTTAACAACTGATGGCATGTGGGAGAGACGACTTTCTGCGCCATATGGAGAGCATTCAGTGTTTCTTGTGCAAAATCCCACTGGCAAGCCAATCAGCTCTCCATATTGATGCGTTATATCTGCCAACAAGTGGACTAACTAATAGGAGTGAATGGATCAGGCATTACCCACAATTCTAAAAGGCCTTAGTCACAGTATATCATTGTTTCTAATACAAAATACATTACGCCTCGTTTTGATCGGAGCGGTCTTGGTATCGTAACCAATGACCGCCTGGGTAGGTATAAAATTCTGAATTTTAGCAGACGAATTATTTTCACCAATAAGCAACGACTCAGCCCCACAAAACAATGTCAAGAACACGAGATTTTGAAGTATTCCCCGATATATTGGGATTTGTGAAGTAGGGAGGATACCCGAGGACTCTTTCGAGGTCGTCAGTCAGGATTCAGAAGAGGTCAAAGACGAGGAAATGGTAGAAATCGAGCTAGCAGACTGGGAATTCCCTTGCTGCGTGACGTCATCTTCACAAGCAACAATATGGCGGAGTTCCGGACACCAGGCTGGATCATTCTTTGACGAAAACGGAACATATATACCTTTCAAATCGTATTTAATTTGTTTAATTTTGAAACCTTTTAGAATAGAAATTAATACCTCGCTGTCGGTCATTGGTTGTATAATCAAGACCGCTCGGGTAGACCTCAAATTACGTCCAAAACCCTCGGCGAAGCGCCTCGGGTTTTGGACTGCATTTTCGCTCTACCCAAGCGGTCTTGATTATACAACCAATGACCGCCAGCTCAGTATTAATTCCTTAAGCAATCGCCTCTCCGTCTTGCCGTGTAATAACAGAATGGACCAGACAGTACCCCGAAGCAATCAGTTCTCCATCTTGCCACGTTACAGCAGAAAGGACCAGACAGTACCCCGAAGCAATCAGTTCTCCATCTTGCCACGTTACAGCAGAAAGGACCAGACAGTACCCCCGAAGCAATCAGTTCTCCATCTTGCCACGTTACAGCAGAAAGGACCAGACAGTACCCCGAAGCAATCAGTTCTCCATCTTGCCACGTTACAGCAGAATGGACCAGGCAGTACCCCCGAAGCAATCAGTTCTCCATCTTGCCACGTTACAGCAGAAAGGACCAGACAGTACCCCGAAGCAATCAGTTCTCCATCTTGTCACGTTACAGCAGAATGGACCAGACAGTACCCCCGAAGCAATCAGTTCTCCATCTTGCCACGTTACAGCAGAAAGGACCAGACAGTACCCCGAAGCAATCGGTTCTCCATCTTGCCACGTTACAGCAGAATGGACCAGACAGTACCCCGAAGCAATCAGTTCTCCATCTTCTCATGTAAAAGCAAAATGGACCAGGCATTACTCCCAAGCAATCACCTCTCCATCTTGGCGTATTATAGCAGAATGGACCAGGCATTACTCCCAAGCAATCACCTCTCCATCTTGCCGTATTATAGCAGAATGGACCAGGCATTACTCCCAAGCAATCACCTCTCCATCTTGCCGTATTATAGCAGAATAGACCAGACATTGCTCCCAAGCAATCACCTCTCCATCTTGCCGTATTATAGCAGAATAGACCAGGCATTACTCCCAAGCAATCACCTCTCCATCTTGGCGTATTATAGCAGAATGGACCAGACATTACTCCCAAGCAATCACCTCTCCATCTTGGCGTATTATAGCAGAATAGACCAGACATTACTCCCAAGCAATCACCTCTCCATCTTGCCGTATTATACGACAAGATGACACGTATCTGTGAATGGACCAGACATTATCCTTGGTAACCAGCTCTCCATCTTGCTGTGTTAGACCAACCAGTAAGTGGCATGCCATACAGCAGCGAATGAACCAGACATTATTCCCAACTAACCAGCTCTCCATCTTGCTGTGTTAGACCAACCAATAAGTGGCATACCATACAGCAGCGAATGGACCAGACATTATTCCCAAGTAACCAGCTCTCCATCTTGCTGTGTTAGACCAACCAATAAGTGGCATACCATACAGCAGCGAATGGACCAGACATTATTCCCAAGTAACCAGCTCTCCATCTTGCTGTGTTAGACCAACCAATAAGTGGCATACCATACAGCAGCGAATGGACCAGACATTATTCCCAAGTAATCAGCTCTCCATCTTGCCGTGTTATAGCAACACATGGTGCGCCAATAACAATGAGCTAAACAGCTGTGTCTTCTCTGCCTATCTTAGACCAAAACTCGACTAGTCTTTTATCAAAGGAATGTAATAGGATTGGGCATTCATCGACGGTAAAGATGCTTCTAACTTTTGATGACAGTCAACATCTAGCAAAACTTGCCTACGACGAAAAGGTTGACCACACCATGTTCCATAATCTATAACATACAATGCCTGAGTTTCCCCAAGCCCAATTCCCTCGTGTACACCAGGGAATGGCTAGCGGGAGGCGATAATAACCGAGAGACAGTCGCTCTTGGAGGAGGAAGCGAGAGATAGGATTCCGTGGTATTAGCAGAAAGACATTGAAGGTCATCGGGAGGGCTTAGTCTCTCTTCTAATAGTATGAGCGGCGGGGACAGGCATGACGGTCATGAAGGAGGGCATAGACTCTCTTCTAATAGTTTGAGCGACGGGGACAGGCATGAAGGTCATGGGGGAGGGCATAGTCTCCCGTCTAATAGTGTGAACGGCGAGGACAGGCATGACGGTCATCGGGAGGGCATAGTCTCTCTTCTAATAGTGTGAGCGACAGGGACAGGCATGAATGTCATGGGGAGGGTTTAGTCTCTCTTCTAATTGTTTGAGCGACGGGGACAGGCATGAATGTCATGGGGGAGGGTTTAGTCTCTCTTCTAATAGTTTGAGCGACGGGGACAGGCATGAATGTCATGGGGAGGGTTTAGTCTCTCTTCTAATAGTTTGAGCGACGGGGACAGGCTTGTAGGTCATGGGCGAGAGCTTGGTCTCTCTTCTGATAATATGAGTGGTAGGGACAATCACTGTCGGTAAGAAGGCATTTCTGATTCTTCTACACCCTGAGGAAAGAATTGCAATTTTGTTTATGTCTGATTGCAATTCAGTTGGAAATATATTTCAGCACTTTTCACACTCTTTACCTGTTCCACATTTCAGGTCAAATGTAGATTTGCACAACACATGGTACTCCAAGGATACTATGGATGTTGGCTTGCCAGAAGATTACCACAGATGGCTATTTAGTAATTGTAATAAATGAGACTGCTGAGGGTGTCGGAGAGGTTCAGTCAGTCAACACCTTATTCTCTTCATATGAAAGAAAACGGCAATTTACCCATTGGATTATGGTATGGCAAATAAATCCTTGGCATATAAGCCAGTTTCATGAGGTTAGACCACAATGAACCCCAATAGATATTCCATTCTCAAAAACACTTTCTGAAAGAAATTTGCCCCTTAAACAAAACGTTCTTAGTGCTAATTTCTAAAGTTTCGAGACATCAGCGAAAATAATGTTGAAATTTCAAATCGATTCCGTTAAAAACTTCACAGTAACTTTGAAAGCATTTCTATCTTCTCTCCTCTATAAGAAGATCAAGTTTAATCTTCAGATATCTAGAGGCTTTACGTATATATTTTTTCATCACAATGGCACAGTTTTATTGAAAAATTGGGGGCGGAGATAAACCTTTTTTTAAATTCTTTTCCTCGATTAGAAAATATAGAACATGACAATGAGCAGTCTTGCCTTGAGCCTGATGAATGGAAATCGTATGGTGTGGGAGGGGATCACAGTTGTTCCGAGCTCTTACTGATCAGGAAGCTAGGGTTATTAGCGGGGACGCCATCAGACTCGACCAATATAGCTTAGTGGTTCCTGACATGAGATTTACGTGCCACATTCGCTGAGGAAACGATTTCACAACCCACGCCAGATAATCCAGTGTTACGGTGATCAAAAGTACAATACATATGTGTTCCAAAAAAAATTGAACGATCTATTCCCAGGCAACCCACGCCAGACAACTGATCTCCAGACAAGCTCATCACAAGACCTTCATGGACGTCTCTGGACCAAAATAATTCAAACTTTGTTCCCTAGAGACCATTGCTTCTCTTATTCATGATTGTATGCCTATCTTTGGAAACGAGAAAAGTTGAATGCAGATTGCTGGTGGTGTAGAAAGGCAACATGATCTGTTGTTGCAGGCATTCAAGAATCCTTAATTCTAAAACATCTTGATTTAATATGAACTGCACGTTACAGTGTAAATGCACTATGCACCATAAAAGCCTCGTTTTGAATTAAGCGGTCATCGCTAGGCAACCATATAACCGCTTGGGCTGGTGAAAAATATGGAGGCAGTCAAAAAGGATTTAAATCAACATTATTTGTTATCTAATTTGAGATTGATTTTTTAGATTAATTTCAACTTTAGAATAGAAATTGACACCTCACTGTCGGTATTGATTGTCTCACCAAAACCACGAAGTTGGAGCTAAAATGTTGACCGAAACCTTGGCAACGCCTCGGTTTTGGTCAACATTTTAGCTCCACCCTCGCGGTTTTGGTGAGACAGCGAACACCTCCAGTTCGGTATCACTTCCTTCAACCAATGTTGAGGGGAGGGAGGCCAAGAAGAAAATATTTCGTTTAACCCAGATTATTCATAATGGGTATCAATCTAGACCCTGGTCCTATCAGGCTTCATAAC